>NC_133865.1:2800390-2821331 GCF_044706935.1 Curcuma longa | reverse complement strand
TATCCAATGGTGACATCAATGTGACATTGGGTGTAACGTCATAGTTAACATAGTTGTTGTATAGCCATTAGATCGTGTCTAGAATGATCCATGTTCTTGAGTCACTTTCCTATTTGTTGTATAGCCACAACACCTTGGTGTTGTTTTTCAACTTCGACACTTAGATTTTTTTTTCTTATTTTATGTTAGTCAATTTATCTTTATTTTATTCTAAATAACATTAGAATATTTGTTTATATTGTAAGTATTGAAGTTATTAATTATTATAGTTGTTGTTATTTTATATATAGTTGCACTCATTTTAACTATATATATATATATATATATATATATATATATATAATTAAATGTATACAAAGAAATTATTTTATAAGATATATTTTTAAATTTTATGTGATGATTATGCCCATTACAAATTCCTTATCTAAGATGGAAGTATAAAGTAACTGAGGCTATCTATCTATGATGATTTTATGACAACGGAGTCATCGTAAATACTTATTTAAAATTTACAATGGATATGTGATTTAAATCCTTAGAAAAACTACCTTTTAAACTTCTAAATTTCATTTTTTAGAAAGCACACGTATAATAATCTACCTTATTCACGTCATCATGATATCATTATTTTAAAGGTTAAAAGATATATAAAAACATAAAGTGTGATATATTTAAAATAAAAACTAGATGTGACAAAATTATATTAGAAAAAACATAAGCATCGTTATCATGAAACTCTAATGACGCAAAGGCAGCCAAATTGTGCAGTTACACTGCATCTGATTCAATGGATACTATAATTATAAACTGATCGAGGCCAATAAACTAATAACAAAAACAAAATACAATTTGTTTGCTTCTCATCTTTGACACTGACACTAAATAGACATATCAACAAGCTAACTTCTCTAGTTAATTAAACTACAAACACTAATGATGGTGACGCTAGCTAGCTAGCTTCTAATGCTGTTTCTAAACTTAGCTTAACTAGGCTTAATTAGCGTTTGCTGTCATGCGCTTAACCCTTAGACTCACCAATCATGTCAGAATAGAAGCGTTTGGAGGACGATATCGATCCCAATATATATATATATATATAATTCTAACAATCCCACCATTATCTAAATGGGAGCAATCAGTTACAGTCTTTAACGTGACCATTAAAAACAAGTAATTGACTCCGTGCATGGAAGATAGAGTTAGGCAAATGAGGGTAGACTGAGGAGATCGATGGTATCTTTTTTTCCACCTGCTGAAGTCTAATTTTCCTATTGATCGAGCAGAAAATTTGACTTTGAGAAGATTTCTATAGTTCGGGGTGCAAAATGATCTGAGTACGATCTATTGTTTCAATCGATTTGATTCGATGGAGAGTACGTTCCGGGAACATGCCGCTGGCCTCGTGCCTACTGCCCACCACGCCGGACACGGGGCGCTGTAATTTCTGTCTCTGCCGGGCTGCACATGCATGATACATGGGCATGGCTCGCGCGTCAACAACCGTGTGATCCTGTGCATGTGAAACCATGACCGAGCGCTGAATTAACTTGGCAGTCGACGACAAATTAAGTTGGTCGCCTTACTTGCTTTAATTCGTTTCGATCTGTGGCGCCATTAATGAACAAAATAATGTGGAAAAGGCATGAAGGGTTAATTTGATCGAGGTGGGTCGAACGGACGCCTCGACGTGGAGGCCGAGTAGTTGGCTTGACTGACTTTCTGGGTGAACCTTTTCCAGACGTTTGTTTGACCACTCAATTTGACTTGCTACGTGTTATAGCAACTGGCTAGAGGTCGAGCTGAGCCTGCCGATTCGATCGGTTCGAATTAATGGCGCAGGAGAGGTCTGTCTGTAAAGGGACAATCACTGCATGCGAAAGAAAGTTTTTACAGTGTTTTTTTTTTTTGCAAAAGTCCATTGCAGCCGTTTCGTTTTATAACGAATGGCTACGATATAAAGCCTCTCATAGGGAACTCTTTAAAATAGATGAAATTTAATGACAATGCCCTTTAACCATAATCACATGAAAGCTATCTGCGTTGATGCTACATGAATCTTGATAACACAAATCTTTAAATAATTTTATTTTTTTTAATGAGTGATATATGATTTTTGCAAGTGCACAGTCGTCGTAAATAATAAAATATTATATTTTAGGACCATACCGTGGAGTCAAATATCAGTCCACATGCAAAGTAGACTATCTAGATAAATCGAAATTGAGAGAATTATTATGAAAACAAATGAATTAAAAAAGTAAAGTGAGAAGTTATGAAAAAAATTAATATTAATTTTAAAAGTAATTCTAGAATTTTGATTTCACCTTAACATGATAAATCCCAGTCAGTTGTATTAACTCAATCCTTGAGGGTGACCAGCCCAATCCCACGGAAGTTTCCCACCGACCACCAGGGTAAATCGGGAAGCACACATAGCGGCCAACCCAGATGCCCAGCATCCTTTGATTGCGATCCCCATTTGGAGGAAAATTTTTGCAAATACGCCGTAGCTAGAGATCGAACCGCGGGTGCCTGAGTAACGAACCTGGATGTCCTACCGCGGCACCATGGCCCCGGGGATTTTGATTTCACCTTAACAATCCTTGATAATGTAGTTGTGAATATCTTTTTAATTTTATCAATATTGATTAAGCTTGAAGATAGTCTATACTAAGATAACTGATGCTCCCTTTCTAGTTTACACCAGTATATCTACCTAAACGCGACTTCTATTTTCGTGGTAGTCGAACTAGTGAAGACCGCTTTTTCTTAGAGGCACATGCCATTAGACATATTAGCACGTTATGTACGTTAATAACTAAATAAAGGATTAACACATCATGCGATAAAAAATAGATAAATATCAACATACAATCATCAATTCAATGTCGGATTACTTCCTAATCTTAGAATTAAAGAAGCAACTCTATGGAGATAGAGATATAAGCCAACAACATACAATAAAATATTCTACAACTCAAAGTAAGAGAAAAATGCAAAGGAAACTCAGTCGTAGATGTTGATGTCGTCACGGGACACGACCACACTGTATTATGTGTCAAAATTTCCAATTGATGCTCATATGCTCATTCTACCTCCTGCATAGTACACAGTCATGTCAAGGGGCACGAGTAGGATGTGTATCATACTACGCTGTGCTGTCCTTAAGATTTTCGTCTCTAATTGTGCTCCAACTTCATATCCTATCAATAAAACATACAAAGAGTAGTTTTCTGAACTAAAATGATAAAAAGGATGCAAAAGCTAAGAAACTATGCAAAATATACTTATGTAATGTACTAGATAAATATTAAATAATACTAAAAATATATACATAGATTACACATATCAAATACCTCAGATTTAAACTTTTGCTTGTTCTCAAATAAAATTTGTTGTCAAAACTCATGTGTGTGAATGCAACTTCATAATCCATAGTGAATTCATCTAAGTTTATCTAATAGTTTAATTAATGAGCAAAAATATAGAAATCATTTCACTATGAACTAACCCGAAAGTTCTTTGTATACTATGCAAAGTCACTAGATAGTATTAATTATCAATCCATATCATACTATGTGTGCTTTGTATCAGTATCCATGTTTATATCAGTATCTACACATTTGCACTTTGTATTTTGACTTAGCACCTTTTGACTGCTCATACGTTTATACCAACTTTTGAAATGAATGCAATATTTCATATTTATGATCTATCTCTTAACCTTTGTTTTTCTCTTATGTGTGTTTGTGTTGGCTTGTGTGTTTGTGTCTCGTATATATGTTTATATAGTTTGTGGATACATGATCGATATAATATGTGTGCTATGTGGGCATTTCTTCCTCGTGTTCATTACGTGTGCTTTGTTTTATGGGGAGATGACCCTCGATGTATTTTATCTTCTCCATATCATACTATCTTAATGTTTTGATATTTGTCAAAGGGAGAGATAAATATGCTCTAAACTTTAGTGTTGTCAAACATCAAAAAGGGGAAGATTGTTGATGCAATCATGCCCATGAGTTATAATTTTGATGGTTGACATCAGTAAAACTTAGAGCAAAGTATGAGAAATCTTACTTGTGCATCAAGTGTGCAAGAAAGTCCTTACAAGTAAGAAGATCGGCTGTGAGACAAAGGGAAGTCTAAGAAAGTCGAGAAATGAATTTTTGGCAAGAGAAAGCCCTTACAGGTCAGAAGGTCGGATGTGAGGTAAATAAAGTTCAAGAAGGTCGATGACCATACTCTTGGCAAGAGAAGAAAGATCGAGCACATCACGGATTAGATGCACGGAAGGTAGTTTAGACAAATTTAGTAAAACCTTCCATTAGTTGATTGATAATGATATCTAGTCAACTGATGTTGGTATCAGTCGATTGGAAGGTATCGATCAATCCAATAATACTGAGTTTTTAACATGAATTCTAAATACCAGTCGATTGATACACATGTTAGTAGAATTGATTTGAGGATCGATTCGATTGATATGTAACTTCAGTCGACTGATTTTGTTTCGGAAGCAAATATAATAGAATCAATTCGACTAATTCTCCATATCAATTGATTGAGTTTGTTTCCGAAACAAATAAAATAGAATCAATTTGATTGATTATTAACATCAGTCGACTAAGCCTATTTCAGAAGCAAACAAAATAGAATTGCTTCTATTGATTCTTCACATTAGTCGACTGATTCTATTTCAGAAGCAAACAGAAGAGAATTGATTTGACTGGTGACTAGATCATCCATAACAGTTGACTGATGCATAAATTTTTTTGTGAAATTTGAAATTTGACAAAATCAGACACCATTTCAAAAGGTTTAGAAGCCATTATTGGTCGTTGACTAAATCAGTCGACTAGTATGAGAAATCAGTAAACTGATCTCAAGAAAAGATGAACATATTTAAATGGTGAAAGTTAGCTGTTGATGGGCACTATTCATGCCATCTTGCTTCAAGTTTTCTTGCTAAAGTGCTGAAGAATCCATCTAGTATTTAACTACACAACTTAGAGGAATCCCTAGAAGAAGAAGAAGCAAATCTATCAAGATCATTATAAAACTTCTTTTCTTCTTCTTTATGTTTTCTGATTGTTCTTGCAAAACAGTATAATCCTACTGTAAGAGGGTTTCTCTGTCTTCAGGGTTTATCCGAGAAGGAGAAGGTGTAGTGGAAGTAGTGAGCTAAGAGTGGATCCTTAAATTAGTCTCCTCAAGGAGGTAGATACCAAGTAAAATCATTCGAGTTAGCATTATATTTGTAGTGTGGTTGGTTCACAAGAAGTTTCTGCTACCATAGATCAAATCTAAGCGAGTTGAACTATTCAACTCCCCCCCTTTAGCTCATAAGGCCCTAACAATGTATACTAATAACTAAATCAAAAATTAATACATCATGTAATAAAAGAGATAAATATCAATATACGATCATCAATTCAACATCCGGTTACTTCTAATCTTAGAATTAAGGAAACTACTCTATGGAGATAAGGATATAAGTCAAAGACATGAATAAAGCATTCTACAACTCTATTCCGGCTCGATGCCGATGACAGTCACGCCACCAGACAATATACTGTCGCGTCAACCTGCAGTTCCACGTCGGCGAGAAGGGTCTGAAGAAACAAACAATGAACGCATGGATTAGCGAGGTGCCGGAGATTCCCAGCGTAACCACTCCGACGCTCAAGTTGGAAAGGAGAAGTGGAAATGTGTAGAGAGAATTCAAGATGGTCTATTGTCATACCTGCGGGGTTTATATAGAGGTAACAAAAGCGATGTCCTCGGATCTCCTTGTCTGCGATTGGTTGTGGAGGCGAGATCAACGGATCGATCTTATGACAGATTCTGAACATCTGATGGTTTAGCAACGTAAGTTATCTTCTTTTGACGGCTAGGATCGTGCGAGACCAAGTAGGAGTACCAGGTCTCTATCCTGATCCTTGTAGATAAGTTGCTAAGCTTGATGAAGAGGTCAGTGTGTTGATCCGTTGACATCTATCCAACAACCTGAGGTCGGACATGGGCGATTTGTATGAGTGGCCGAGATGTGCAGGTATGCATTGAGCTTATTTGGGTTAATGAGCTAAGCTGGGTATGCACCCGAGCTCTCTGTGTATGCCATAACTGAAGGAAGTGACTTGCCGAGCTCTTGGCACGTATCTGTTTATGAAACCCAGCGCTGGTTGAGCTCTTAATATGAATTACCGAGCTGTCTGAAACGGTTGGCTAAGCTTATGGTGTGATACTGGGATCAAGTCCTGAGGTCGATATGTGATACCGGGATCAAATCATGAAGTCGGTATGTGATACCGGGACCAAGTCATGAGGTCGGTATGTGATACTTGTACTTTGCTAAGCTCGTTGTAAGAGGACGGAGTTTATACACCATCATTTTAAGTATTGTGGCCCATGGTAACCTTATGATGAGGTTTATATATGAAGTCAGTGTGGGGCTATAGGGATCGTGAGGAATTGGGTTACGTGCATCGAGGTCCAGAAGATCTCGGTCTATATCTTAAGTCCTATGCCGACCTCTTAGTGAGGTCAGCGATGGATTACTGTGAAAGATCGAGTTTTGTAGGGAGAGATGAAGAAGGTATCTGACCTGATAATGAGATCGGCCGCTAAGGTGTGTACTCTATTATCAGGAGGGATTGTAGTCTATAAATCTGAGCTACGAAGAGCTCATACCAAGGTACATGCCGACCTTTTGATGAGGTCGAAAGTTTGCTAGGTCGTCAGTTTGCTTGGGGCGAGGGTATTGAAACCAATAGGAGAAGAGGTCGGGGCATTTTTGATGAAGGTTAGGAAGTCCTCCGATATTGTACTAAGGAGTTGACTATCCTCTTAGAGAGGTCGGCCCTCTTTTGCCTTCATTATGTCCCAAAGAGATCGGGATTGATCTCTTTATCCTTGGTCCACGTCATTGCCAGAGATTTTTTTCCCCGGATCTTACTCATCACCCACGTCACTACGAATTATTCTCGCCGGATCAAACTCGAAGTTAGAATAAAGTGTAAAGGGAACTCAATTGTAGATGTCGATGTCGTCTTCGGAAGATCTCCTTGTCTCCTTGATGGACGAAATCCTTGCGACCCTTGGAAGACAACTTTCTCCTAGAGTTTCCTGTCACGAGAAAACCCTCAATGCCACAAAAAGGTGCCCCATGATCTTTTTTAGCCTCAAAAGATTACCAAATCCGGTACAAACTTTTCTAAAAATTAGGAGCACCACCACATGCACCATGACCGTGTGGCCTGCTAGATGTTTCTCGTCAAGTGTTCGAATAGAACATGGTCATGTCAGGGGACACAGCTAGA
The DNA here is from genome assembly GCF_044706935.1 of Curcuma longa. NCBI lineage: Eukaryota > Viridiplantae > Streptophyta > Magnoliopsida > Zingiberales > Zingiberaceae > Curcuma > Curcuma longa. Next base: position 2,814,009 of record NC_133865.1, on the reverse strand, counting down.
TCATGTTTAGTGTTGGAATTTTTGATTGATGCTCTGATGCTCATTCTGCCTCCTAGATAGTACACGGCCGTGTCAAGGCACATGGTCGTGTCAAGAGACATGGGTAGATTGTGTATCATACCACATCGTGCTATCCTTAGGGTTTTCCTCCCCAATTGTCCTCCAATTTCATGTCCTATAAATAAAACACACAAAGAGCTGTGCTTCGAACTACAATGATAAAAAAATATAAAATCTAAGAAATTATATAAAATATGCTCATGTAATACAGTAAATAAATACTAAATAATATTAAAAATATTCACATGAATCACACACATCAATAAGATAAATGTGTTTTTCATTACCATTTAGTTATAATAAATATCTTTTTTTTTAATAATAGCAAGCGCATTTATAGTAGGTGCCTTAGTTTTGGTTTAAAAAAACTAATTAGAATGCGGATGTTTTGTTTAGTTATAATAGATGTCTGGTCCTTTGTTTAGTATAACATGTGTTTTCATTTCAGTGAAAAATATGAATGTCTTTGTTTAGTTATAGGATTACTCTTTTTTTTCTTCTAGTTATAGAAGATATCTTCATTTAGCTATATAACAGGTATCTTTATTTAGTTATAATAGGTGCATGACAAAAAGAATTAATCATTATATAGGGTAAAAGAATTAACCACTATGTCGGTGCATTCCTTTAGTTATTTAAGGTGACTTTGTTTTGATAAAAAAAAATCAATCAAAATGTAGATATTTTTATTTAGTTATATTAGGTGTGTTCATTTATTTTTAAAAAACAAATATTACTTTAACATACATATAGAATTATTCTAATACTAAATGCAAAAACAATACATTCACTCCTTATTCACTTATGCACGAAACATCCTCACATAAGTTTTATCTCTTCGAGACTACTACTTTCTTACTAGTTTTATCCAACTTACACATATAACATGTAATATTAGTGATAGTATCTAGGCTAATTCCCGAGCACTCAAACTCAATGCTCAGGCATCAGCTTCCCGAGCACCTGTATTTAGTACCCGGATAGTGGCTTCATGAGCACCCAGCTACTCAAGCATCATGGTTCCTTGCAACGATATCAGTTCCCTGAGCATCTAGACTTAATGTTCAAATATTGATTTCTTCGAGGACTCGCTTCTCAAACACCCAACTTCCTGAGCACCCAACTTCCTGAGCATCATGACTTCTCACTTATATATCGATGTCTGACTTAGTGCTTGGGCACCGACTCCCTGAAGGTCTCATTTCTCTGTCGGCCAGCCCGGTTCAATTGTCGGACAACAACGTTCAGCCAGCACCCAGACTCATAACTCATAGATTGGTTATATGAGCACCCAATTTCCTGAGCATCATGGCTTCTCGCTTAGATATTGGTGTCCCGAGCATCCCGACTCGATGCTTGGAAATCGACTCCCAAAGCATTCGAGTTTAGTTATCAGATATCAGCTTTCCAAGCACCAGGATGTAGTGCTCAGATATTGGCTGACCGAGTACCTGAACTCATTATTCAAATATCGGTTCCCAAACATTAAGGGGACGGACACTTGAGAGTAAAGTATTTCAACTAATCCGACGGAAGGATGACAGACATGTGACATTTTGTCAAAAAACCCAAATAACGGTGGTCAGATATGGTCCCCTGATCGTCGACAGCAACAATAGCTGAGGAATGCATGGAGTTTTGTCAAAAAAAAAAAACTTCCTAACAATTGTCAATTTGGTCCTCTAGAAGCCCCTCATGCGGAATACGAAGAAATGCAAACTACGTGGCCTTCCATTAGAAGATTCCTTTCTTGCACTATAGAAAGGCTGGCCAGAGTAGATCATAGGTTTGATTTTATTCTTGCGTGCAGATGCACCTTTTCTCCATGAAACTTTCCTCATTTTCAACTGAGAAATGATATATTACATGAAAACACAACATAAAAATGCAACATGACACACTACACTGTATAGATGTGGGATTTTATGGGACCTAAGTCTATGGTGTGTCATGTTGCATTTTCATGTTATGTTTTCATATAATATATCATTGCTCTTTTCAATTTTATCTTCTTCTTCTCTTTCTTTAACTTCGGATCTCTTATGCACCAGTGACTAATTTGAATGTCGGAATGATCTATTTTGCTTCTCAAGCCACCGGATCTAAGATTTTTGAGAGACAATCTAGCTTTTGGAGAGGAGAACCTGAGCAAGTAAAAAAGACACCAACAATTTGTATTTAATTTCTTTTGAAATTAATTAATACTTTGATTTTTTTTCCCTTTGATAAAGGCCTTTTATTTTATATATAAATGTTAAATAATTGTTGTTGGCCGGTAAAGTATAAGAAAAGTTAAATGAGCTACTCGATTGACTTGAGATTGGCTTTTTGTCGGGAGAAAGGTCAAATATAAATAAGTCATTATAAAGCAAGAGCATGATCGTTTAACCCGTCAATGGATCCATGCATTAGGAATTAATTTCTTGGAAATTTCTCTTGAAAGTTGTTGATCTTCTAGTGAGCAAAATTATTATTCCCTAGTTCACTTCTCTCTTGATCTTTTTCTTTTCTTCAGTATAAAGTAGAATCCGCTACTCCAATAATTTTATACGATCGATTTTATCATTATCTGTGATAAGATAAATTGAAAAATTATAATTGACCATGATGATCTCTTAACTAATGATCGGATATATATTCATGAAATTTCTAAATGAAATTGTTACCAAGGATGCGCATTATTGGCCTTCATCTCAGAGTTCCATCGCATTGTCATTCACCGTTGCTTGAATGTATCTTATTATAATGGATCAATTTGTCCCTTATGGTTTGGTTCCATACGGCAGGTGGCTTCTATGCCACGTGCTACCTTGCTAGAGCAAAGTATAGGTGGGGTATGATACTACCTAGGCCAATAATTATCCCCTTGAATTGTTTTTTCCAAGATGACTTTAAAATATCTTTTTATGATGTTGGCAAAAGCATGATTTGTCATTTCAAGTGTTGTCCTATTAGCATACCTCTATTTTCATATGTCAACCTTTTCCTTTTCTTTTGAGTCTTCGTTGACTTTGGAAAGGGAATCACAAGCCTAGAGAAAGATGTGATTTTTGAATTATTATCAATGTCATGCTCTGATCAAAAGATGGGTGGAATCACTCATTATATGAGCTACATGCCACACTTTTTCTTAGAGTTAGGTAACTAAGGTAAGAGGATATGTGTTCACAAATAGTGTTTACTTCTTTATTGTAATTGAGTTTGATTATGTGATTTTGATGTTTGTCAACAAAGTTTAAGTTAGATGGTTTGAACTAATAATCTTATTTTAGATTTGTGTTTCTAAGTCTTATTGTAGATCATTAGACAATATAAAGCTTGATTGAAGGACTTAAAAGAAGAGCATTAAGCAACTAGAAATTTCTATCTCGATGAAAGTGACATGCTTGAAGTCAAGCTGAAGACTTGAGAAAATTATTATCTTGATTTTTTGATAGAGCATTGTAAGAATAATAAAAAGAATCTAGATTAAGTAGATTGGTTAGAGAGATTGTTTGTGAAGCCATTTGACACCTAGTAATATATTTAGATTAAGTTCCTTTATTTTCCATCTTTAATATTGGATATTACTTATGTTTGATTTAGAGAGTCCTAGGATATCATTTGGAATTATTGAGACGGATGGCATTACTAGAGGGGGTGAATAGTGATTCTCAATTTCTTCGTTTTGATCGATCGTGTGTTCGTGTATAAGAAGTTAATGCATAGTGAAATATAAAAATAAAACACAAAATAAAATATAAGCATACAACACCTCGATTTTATATGATTCGGAATCTCCGATTCCTACTCTACGATCTAGAGTTTTGACAATAGTATTATTATCTTTCCCCTTATTAGAGACCTTCTGGAGGTGGAAGAAACCTCTTACAAGACATGTTCTTACAAGAAAATACAAGCAAAATACCAAGATAAACATGAAAATGAATACAATATAAATAAGTAATTTACACAAGAAATCTATGTTTTGCTCGCATTGGTCTGAAAATATGACAATACTCTCCTCCAAAACCCCTAAAAATTAGCGTTAAAATCCTCCACAAAAATAATCTTTTATAGGGTTGTTGTTGTAACTGAAAACCATCTTATAGTTGACTACTAGCATCATCAGTTGATTGCTCTGGTCAAACTCAAACGTTGCTTTTGTTGGATTTAATTTCTTATGGATTTAATCTCTTAAGGTGAGCTTAATTATAATTTATATATGCGGATACGAACCAAATTTATTTAAGTGATCTAACTAAGGTTTATTGAATTTTAAATTATTGAATGTGGATTAAATATGTAGAATCCATTAGTTCATTCTGATATTATCGGATATGGATTAAATATGTAGAATCTGTTAGTCCGTTCTGTTATTTGTTGGGTTGCAAGGGTGCAAACATAGTCCCACATCTAAAGTACATGGAAAAGATCATGAGTTAAAAGGATGGAAAGTATCTCTATTGGTATGAGGCCTTTTGGGGAGAGCCCAAGAACAAAATCATGAGAGCTTAGGCCTAAAGTGGACAATATTATACCATTGTAGAGATATTTTAATTCCATCGGTCTTAACAAGTGGTATCAGAGCGAGACCGCTCTTCACCGGACTAACCGCCGAATGAGCCATGATCCAGATCTAACCATGTGGTTTGAACCTTAAACAAAGGAAGTGGGTGCTCCCGTGTCTGAATCAAGAGGACAAGACACCAGGTGAGAAGTCCTAATTGTTGGTGCAGTTTGTACTAACAGTCAAACTCAAGTTTTGATGAATGACAAATAAGTTAAAGTTAGGTTTGTTGTGGTTTTAACCTCTTTACTAAGTGTGCAGGGTCGAAAGACTTAGAACCAGACACCAGGCTGAAGTCCAGGGTGGTTGAGCCCTGGCAGGAAGTCCAGTTGGGTCCGCGGAGCCTGACAACTAGCCGAAGACCAAGTTGGTTGAGACTTGGCAAAAAGACCAGGGTGGTTGAGCCTTGGCAGGAAGTCCTGGTGGGTTAAGAAGTCAAGTAGAGCTGCACGAGGTAAGTGAGGTAAGTCACTGGAGGACCCACTGGGGTGATCTAAGTTGAGTCCTGGTTAGATCCTGGTTTGGATTGATAGGATCTAATTAATTTGGAATATTTTATATTTTAATATATGTTATTTTATAGAGTTTATTTCATATATGGACTAAATTAATTTTGCAAATAAACTCAATAAAATTAATCTTAATTATTACTCATTTTGTAAATCTGAAATTAAGAAGGATAAAATTAAAGAGCATGAATATTCATTTTATTTATTATTATTCATTTTATTAAATGATAAAAAATTATGTATATAAAAATAATATATATATATATATATATATTATTTAAATTATCTTTTAATCCTGGATAAGATAAATTGCAATGCGTGGATCAAGTTTTACGTTTTTTTTAAACATTTGCAGATCTGGATAAACTCAATAGTTTCTATATAAAGTCTTGGTCAGTGCATGAATGAGACAACTTCGATCAACGTCATTCTTCTGCAGCAGCCTGAGCTTTGACACGACTACGTCGAACTTCTGTCAGAAGATCACCCCCAACATCCAAGCTCATCGAGAATCTTCTATTGTTGGGTAACGAAAAAGTTGTTTTTAATAGTTATTATTTTCACTCATTTAAAAGTTAAAAGTGTGGGGTTATCACACTTTTTCTTATTGTATTCGCCTACTCTACCAGAGTTTTTTTTCTGGTAGAGAGATCTAGTGGATTGCCCACAGGAAAGGTCCAAGGGACCTGGGCCTTCGAGTAGGAGTCGTCGACGGCTCCGAACGAAGTAAAAAAAATTACTTGTGTCTTTCTTATTTATTTTCTCTTATCGCTTCATTTTCTCTTTTCGCTGCGCACGCTTGTTCTAGCTCTGGTTTTAAATGAACGAATTTTTAAAAAGCACGTGATTCACCCCCCTCTCACGTGCACTCGATCCTACACTAATAGATCGGATGGACCGAGAGGCAAAAAGTCCTAGTTGCGACTAGGTGGAAAGTCCTAGTAGGTCGGGTGGACCAAGGGGTAAAAAGTCCTAGCTGCGACTAGGAGGGAAGTCCTAGTAGGTCGGGTGGACCGAGGGGCAAAAAGTCCTTGTGGGTCGAGGATTCAGACATCAAAACGACGTTGGGGGAGGGCCTGTGGTCCTTTGTTTGAGGGGGGGATTGTTGGATTGCAAGGGTGCAAACATAGTCCCACATCTAAAGTACATGGAAAAGATCATGGGGTTAAAAGGATGGAAAGTATCTCCATTGGTATGAAGTCTTTTGGGGAGAGCTCAAGAACAAAGCCATGAGAGCTTAGGCCTAAAGTGGACAATATTATACCATTGTAGAGATATTTTAATTCCATCGGTCTTAACAAGTGGTATCAGAGCGAGACCGCTCTTCACCGGACTAACCGCCGAATGAGCCATGATCCAGATCTAACCATGTGGTTTGAACCTTAAACAAAGGAAGTGGGTGCTCCTGTGTCTAAATCAAGAGGACCAGACACCAGGTGAGAAGTCCTAATTGTTGGTGCAGTTTGCACTAACGGTCAAACTTAAGTTTTAATGAATGACAAATAAGTTAAAGTTAGGTTTGTTGTGGTTTTAACCTCTTTACTAAGTGTGCATGGTTGAAAGACTTAGAACCAGACACCAGGCTGAAGTCTAGGGTGGTTGAGCCCTGGCAGGAAGTCCAGTTGGGTCCGCGGAGCCTGACAACTGGCCGAAGACTAAGTTGGTTGAGACTTGGCAGAAAGACCAGGGTGGTTGAGCCTTGGCAGGAAGTCCTGGTGGGTTAAGAAGTCAAGTAGAGCTGCACGAGGTAAGTGAGGTAAGTCACTGGAGGACCCACTGGGGTGATCTAAGTTGAGTCCTGGTTAGATCCTGGTTTGGATTGACAGGATCTAATTAATTTGGAATATTTTATATTTTAATATATGTTATTTTATAGAGTTTATTTCATATATGGACTAAATTAATTTTGCAAATAAACTCAATAAAATTAATCTTAATTATTACTCATTTTGTAAATCTGAAATTAAGAAGGATAAAATTAAAGAGCATGAATATTCATTTTATTTATTATTATTCATTTTATTAAATGATAAAAAATTATGCATATAAAAATTATATATATATATATATATTATTTAAATTATCTTTTAATCCTGGATAAGATAAACTGCAATGCGTGGATCAAGTTTTGCGTTTTTTTTTAAACATTTGCAGATCTGGATAAACTCAATAGTTTCTATATAAAGTCTTGGTCAGTGCATGAATGAGACAACTTCGATCAACGTCATTCTTCTGCAGCAGCCCGAGCTTTGACACGACTACGTCGAACTTCTGTCAGAAGATCACCCCCAACATCCAAGCTCATCGAGAATCTTCTATTGTTGGGTAACGAAAAAGTTGTTTTTAATGGTTATTGTTTTCACTCATTTAAAAGTTAAAAGTGTGGGGTTGTCACACTTTTTCTTATTGTATTCGCCTACTCTACCAGAGTTTTTTTCTGGTAGAGAGATTTAGTGGATTGCCTACAGGAAAGGTCCAAGGGACCTGAGCCTTCGAGTAGGAGTCGTCGACGGCTCCGAACGAAGTAAAAAAATTACTTGTGTCTTTCTTATTTATTTTCTCTTATCGCTTCATTTTCTCTTTTCGCTACACTCACTTGTTCTAACTCTGGTTTTAAATGAACGAATTTTTAAAAAGCACGTGATTCACCCCCCTCTCACGTGCACTCGATCCTACACTAATAGGTCGGATGGACCGAGAGGCAAAAAGTCCTAGTTGCGACTAGGTGGAAAGTCCTAGTAGGTCGGGTGGACCGAGGGGTAAAAAGTCCTAGCTGCGACTAGGAGGGAAGTCCTAGTAGGTCGGGTTGACCGAGGGGCAAAAAGTCCTTGTGGGTCGAGGATTCAGACATCAAAACGACGTTGGGAGAGGGCCTGTGGTCATTTGTTTGAGGGGAGGATTGTTGGATTGCAAGGGTGCAAGCATAGTCTCACATCTAAATTACATGAAAAAGATCATGGGGTTAAAAGGATGGAGAGTATCTCCATTGGTATGAGACCTTTTGGGAAGAGCCCAAGAATAAAGCCATGAGGGTTTAGGCGAAAAGTGGACAATATCATACCATTGTGGAGATATTTTGATTCCATCGTTACTAACAAGTGGTATCAGAGCGAGACTGCTCTTCACCGGACTAACCGCCGGATGAGCCATGATCCAGATCTAACCATGTGATTTGAACCTTAAACAAAGGAAGTGGGTGGTCCCGTGTCTGAATCATGAGGACCAGACACCAGGTGAGAAGTCCTAGTAGGTCGGGTGGACTGAGGGGCAAAAAGTCCTAGTTGCGACTAGGTGGGAAGTCCTAGTAGGTCGGATGGACCGAGAGGCAAAAAGTCCTAGCTGCGGCTAGGTGGGAAGTCTAGTAAGTCGTGTGGACCGAGGGGCAAAAAGTCCTGGTTGGTCGAGGATTCAGACATCAAAACGACATTGGGGGGGTCTGTGGTCCTTTGTTTGAGGGGGGGATTGTTGGGTTGCAAGGGTGCAAACATAGTCCCACATCTAAAGTACATGGAAAAGATCATGGGGTTAAAAGGATAGAAAGTATCTCCATTGGTATGAGGCCTTTTGGGGAGAGCCCAAGAACAAAGTCATGAGGGCTTAGGCCCAAAGTGGACAATATCATACCATTGTGGAGATATTTTAATTCCATCGGTACTAACATTATTATCTATGGCCTGATAATGGATTGAATTTCTATAAATAGGGTTTGATTTCTAAGGGTTTACGATCAGCTGACATCCTGCTTTCGTTTCCCATTGACGAAAGTTTAACGACATCGTCACCCTAATTCCCTTGGAAGACCACCCTTTAGTTTCCGCTTTATCTTTTTCCACAGGGATCAAGCAATTGACAGTGCAGAATAAGGACAATAGCTCTCCAATTAGGTTCCTTGTCGTTATTTACATATTTTATATCATATTTTATTGAAACTAGATCCTTATTTTATTTTTATTTTTAAATATCTAAGTTCTTATTTGATTTATAGAACTTATACGGTTTAGGATTTATAAATTCTTTTAATTAGTATCAGAGTCAGGTTCTGTTTCATCGAATTTCATGATTTACAAAGTTCTTATTCTTTTGTTGATTCTATTTTATCACGGTCGCACATTGCAAAGATGTGGCCAAAAGAATTTTTTTATGGAAAAGCTAAAAGAAATAAAACAAAAAAAATAGCGTTTTTTATTTTCTTAGAGAAGACATGGAATGGGATGGTAATTTCTTTTTTTTTTTTATTTTTACAAAAAAAATATGGAAATATTTCTTACAAAAGAAAAAAAGATAAGTCCCATGGGAAATTGATTATCACCATTATTAATAAGTTTGTCGTGGATGAGCGTTGCTTCAAGGCGACCAAGTGATTAACAACCTTAATATTGTGATAAATCGATTTTAATCGATTACCGTGTTTGATTGCTTCTAGTAATCAATTTAAGTTATCGATTGGTGACCACCAATTGATTGCAATGAATCAACAATCGATTGATGAGTTACATGTCGAACACACAAGGGTTTATGATCGATTAGCGAGATCGATTGGTTGACACCAATCAATTAGCACTCATCATCAATTGATTGATAATCTTGTAGTTGCATATAGTAGGCTTTCAAATCGATTAGGAAATTAATTGAGTGATACCAATCGATTGTCATATGGTATCAATCGATTGATAAGTCTAGTGTTTTAAGCTATTAAGGCTGATCAAGTGTTTATCTGTTCGGTAAAGTTTCTAGGGTCTTCTTGGGTCTATCTACACATGTGTTACTAAATTGAACTATTGTGTCATCTCAAAAGAAGACACATTAGATAGGTTTAGTACATGTTGTATCGGTAGACGCATATCTATGCTAAAAGTAATTGGCGTAAAGAAAAAAGTATTTTTATGTCAGATATATATATGTTTGAGGTAGCTTACAACTATAAAATAAATTTATTTTATTCAGATCATGTATACAATATATCGGCCCAAAGGATAGCATATTACGTGGTTAATTAAGGTTGATGTAAATGTTAATACCGATGGAATCAAAATATCTCCATAATGGTATGATATTGTCCACTTTGGGCCTAAATCCTCATGGCTTTGTTCTTGGGCAAAACCCAAAAGGCCTCATATCAATGGAGATACTTTCCATCCTTTTAACCCCATGATCTTTTCCATGCACTTTAGATGTGGGACTATGTTTGTACCCTTGCAATCCAACAATCCCCCCTCAAACAAAGGACCACAGGCCCCCCAACGTCGTTTTGATGTCTGAATCCTCGACCCACCAGGACTTTTTGTCCCTCGGTCCACCCGACCTACTAGGACTTCCCACCTAGTCGCAGCTAGGACTTTTTGCTCCTCGGTCCACCCGACCTACTAGGACTTTCCACCTAGTCACAACTAGGACTTTTTGCCCCTCGGTCCACCTGACCTACTAGGACTTCTCACCTGGTGTCTGGTCCTCTTAATTTAGACACGGGACTACCCACCTCCTTTGTTTAAGGTTCAAACCACATGGTTAGATCTGGATCATGGCTCATCCGGCGGTTAGTCCGGTGAAGAGCGGTCTCGCTCTGATACCACTTGTTAGTACCGATGGAATCAAAATATCTCCATAATAGTATGATATTGTCCACTTTGGACCTAAACCCTCATGACTTTGTTCTTGGACTCAACCCAAAAGGTCTCATATCAATGAAGATACTTTCCATCCTTTTAACCCCATGATATTTTCCATGTACTTTAGATGTGGGACTATGTTTGCACCCTTGCAACCCAACAGTAAATTATGAACCAATATATAACTCATACAAAGTGTCGATTTATGCGCATAATCAGTCAGCTCAAAGGAAGGCTCATTATGTAGCCAACTAAAGTTTGCGTTATATTAGAGAGTATCGCTAATAAATTATATTTTAGTCCAAAAAGTAAAATATAATATTATATTTGATATCTCATAAATAGCTCATTTATATATTTTATTTGCATATTTTATTATCTATACTTATATGTTCTTGGCATTAATTAAACTGTGAGTTGTATAGTGGATTACTCTGAAAAGTCTAGAGGGTATAAATATTATGATTCCTTTAACAGATCCTTCTTCGAAATAGAAAATGTCAAATTCATTGAGGACAGGAGTGATAAAATTAGAAAAATAATTTTTGAGGAAAGCATAAGCAATCCTCCTGTGATCACTACTAGTATAATCAGTAGCGGTATGGTTACCATACCACACATCATGGATATTGCATATCTAGAGGGAGTAGTGAATCAAGATATTTTCGTGACATCTTCAATACAGTTGGAGGATCCCTCCACTTAAATGAGATATTTTCTTATATTGATGAACAAATATCTCAACCACCTTAAGAACAAGTGTCTCCAAGGCGATCTATGAGGGAACGGAGATCCATAATGTCTCATGATTATGTTTATCTCTAAGAAGACGAGTTTGACATTGGGTTGGAAAGTGATCATGTATTTTTTCAAGAAGTCAAACGATGCCCTAAAAGGTGGATTAATGTCATACAAGAATTGAAGTCTATGGAAGACAATGATGTTTGGGAACTTACCCGAAGGTACGAAACCTATTGGTTGTAAGTGGATATTTAAAATTAAGCAAGATTTAAGGGGCAATGTTGAAAAAGTATAAGACTTGTCTTGTTGCAAGGGATTCACTTAAAAGGAAGACATTGATTATAAGGAGATTTTCTCACCTGTGTCGACGAAAGACTCTCTTTGAATAATCTTGGCACTTGTAACTCATTTTGATTTAGAGCTGCATCAAATGGATGTAAAGACTGCATTTCTCAATGGAAGCATTGAGGAGTCTATATATATGGTGCAATCGGAGAATTTTGAATCTAACTATTCAAAGCAGCTAGTATGTAGATTAAAGAAGTCCATTTATGGTTTAAAACATGCGTCCCATCAATGGTACTAGAAATTTGATTAAGTGGTCATCTCATTTGGATTTAGAAAAAATCTTGTTGATTAGTGCATATATGTCAAGTTCAGCGAGAGCAAGTTTGTCATACTTGTCCTGTATGTAAATGACATATTTGTGAGGACCTTGTGAGCTAGAAGGGGGGTTGAATAGCTTCACTTAAACGAGCTTCAATTTTTGTCGCTGAAGAATTCACTTGCTACACACCCTCTCAACTCAACAATGCTAACAAGAAGGATTTACTTGGTATCCGCCTCCTTAAGGCGACTAATCCAAGGGTCTTCACTCAGCTCACTCTTCCACTATATCTTCTCCTTCTCGGACAAACCCCGAAGGCAGAGAAACCTTCTTACAACAGATTACAAGTTGTATACAAACAACCAAGCAATACAAGGAAGAAGAAGAGTAAAGATGTTACACAAAAGTGATGAGAATGTTTTTTCTTTTTCAAGAGGTTGCTCCAAGCTTTGTAGATGAACACCAGCAGGTTTCTTGATCACTAGAGCACAAATACTTGGAGCATAAACAGTGTTCATCTGGCCTTCCACGAACAACTCTCACCATTTAAACCAGTTCAGTTTTTAAGTCATCAGTCGACTGGTTTTACCATTCCAGTCGACTGATTTGGTCAATGTCAGACAACAACTACTAAACTGCTGAAGTCACGCCTGATTCTGTCGAAATATCAAATCCCAGTCGACTGACTTTTCCCATCAGTCGACTGTTTGAACGATTAGTTGAGTCATTTTACTTTCTGTTTGCTTCCGAAATAACTTCAGTCGACTGACATGAAGATCCAGTCAAGTCGATTCAATTACAGTCGACTGATGTGGAGATCCAATCGAGTCGATTCTCTTCTGTTTGTTTCGAAACAACTTCAGTCGACTGACTTTGAGAATCGATTCGACTGATCAGAGATACTCACTCAGTCGACTGACATAAAGATCCAGTCGAGTCGATTCAATTCCAGTCGACTGATGTGGAGATCCAGTTGAGTCGATTCTCTTCTGTTTTGTCTCAAACAACTTCAGTCGACTGACTTTGAGAATCAGTCGACTGATCAGAGATACTCACTCGACTGACGTGATTTCAGTCGACTGAGCGGCGAGTAACACAGTATCAGTCGATAGGTCCTTCCATGCCAGTCGGCTGACACCGAGATTAAGTGGCTGAAATAAAGTCTTTCCTCGCTTGATCAAAGTGGTCGTCGACCTTCTTGATCTTCATTTGCCTTACATCGTAAGGACTTTCCCATGCCAAGAGTTCACTCCTCGACCCTCTTGGATTTCCCTTTGTCTTGCGTTCCGATCTTCTTCCCCCGCAAGGACTTTCCCATGCCAAGAGCTCACTCCTCGACCCTCTTTGACTTCCTTTTGCCTTATGACGGTCTTCTCACTCGTAAGGACTTTCCTCCATTTGCCTTACCCTGTAAGGACTTTCTCATGCCAAGAGCTCGCCTCTTGGACTTTCCTTTTGCCAACTTCCATATTGGACTTTCGATCACCAGGAATTGTTCGGTCAACCTTGACCCACTTGGACTTTCCATCTCGTGCCAAGTGTCTGGT
>NC_133865.1:2790819-2800290 GCF_044706935.1 Curcuma longa | reverse complement strand
ATTCAGACATCAAAACGACGTTGGGGGAGGGCCTGTGGTCCTTTGTTTGAGGGGGGATTGTTGGGTTGCAAAGGTGCAAACATAGTCCAACATTTAAAGTACATGGAAAAGATCATGTGGTTAAAAGGATGGAAAGTATCTCCATTGGTATCAGGCCTTTTGGGGAGAGCCCAAGAACAAAACTATGAGGGTTTAGGCCCAAAGTGGACAATATCATACCATTGTGGAGATATTTTAATTCCATCGGTACTGACAAGTAGTATCAGAGTGAGACCGCTCTTCACCGGACTAACCGCCAGATGAGCCATGATCCAGATCTAACCATGTGATTTTAACCTTAAACAAAGGAAGTGGGTGCTCCCGTGTCTGCATCAAGAGGACCAGACACCAGGTGAGAAGTCCTAGTAGGTCGGGTGGACTGAGGGGTAAAAAGTCCTAGTTGTGACTAGGTGGGAAGTCCTACTAGGTCGGGTGGACCGAGGGGCAAAAAGTCCTAGCTGTGGCTAGGTGGGAAGTCCTAGTAGGTCGGGTAGACCGAGGGGCAAAAAGTCTAGGTGGATCGAGGATTCAGACATCAAAACGACGTTGGGGGGGGCCTGTGGTCCTTTGTTTGAAGGGGGGATTGTTGGGTTGCAAGGGTGCAAACATAGTCCCACATCTAAAGTACATGGAAAAGATCATGGGGTTAAAAGGATGAAAAGTATCTCCATTGGTATGAAGCCTTTTGGAGAGAGCCCAAGAACAAAGTCATGAGGGCTTAGGCCCAAAGTGGACAATATCATACTATTGTGGAGATATTTTGATTCCATCGGTACTAACATTATTATCTATGGACTGATAATGGATCGAATTTCTATAAATAGGGTTTGGTCCCTAAGGGTTTACGATCAACTGACATCCTGCTTTCGTTTCCCATTGACGAAAGTTTTACGACATCGTCATCCTAATTCCCTTGGAAAACCACCCTCTAGTTTCCGCTTTATCTTTTTCCACAGGGATCAAGCAATTGCCGCTGCAGAATAAGGACAATAGCTCTCCAATTAGGTTTCTTGTCGTTATTTACATATTTTATATGTTAAATCATATTTTATTGAAACTAGATCCTTATTTTATTTATATTTTCAAATATCTAAGTTTTTATTTGATTTATAGAACTTATACGGTTTAGAATTTATAAATTCTTTTAATTAGTATCAGAGTCAGGTTCTGTTTCATCGAATTTCATGATTTACAAAGTTCTTATTCTTTTGTTGATTCTATTTTATCACGGTCGCACATTGCAAAGATGTGGCAAAAAGTATTTTTTTATGGAAAAGCTAAAAGAAAGAAAACAAAAAAATAGCGTTTTTTGTTTTCTTAGAGAAGACCTGGAATGGGATGGTAATTTCTTTTTTTTTTATTTTTACAAAAAAAATATGGAAATATTTCTTACAAAAGAAAAAAAGTTTTTTTTTCTTTTGATAAGTCCCATGGGAAATTGATTATCACCATTATTAATAAGTTTGTCGTGGATGAACGTTGCTTCAAGGTGACCAAGTGATTAACAACCTTAACATTGTGATAAAATCGATTTTAATCGGTTACCGTGTTTGATTGCTTCTAGTAATCAATTTAAGTTATTGATTGGTGACCACCAATTGATTGCTTTGAATCAACAATTGATTGATGAGTTAGATGTCGAACACACAAGGGTTTGTGATCGATTAGCGAGATCAATTGGTTGACACCAATCAATTAGCACTCATCATCAATCGATTGATAATCTTGTAGTTGCATATAGTAGGCTTTCAAATCGATTAGGTAATTAATTGAGTGATACCAATCGATTGTCATATGGTATCAATCGATTGATAAGTCTAGTGTTTTAAGCTATTAAGGCTGATCAAGTGTTTATCTGTTCGGTAAAGTTTCTAGGGTCTTCTTGGGTCTATCTACACGTGTTACTAAATTGAACTATTGTGTCATCTCAAAGGAAGACACATTAGATAGGTTTAGTACATGTTATATCGGTAGACGTATATCTATGCTAAAAGTAATTGGCGTAAAGGAAAAATTATTTTTATGTCAGATATATATATGTTTAAGGTAGCTTACAACTATAAAATAAATTTATTTTATTCAGATCATGTATAAAATATATCGGTCCAAAGGATAGCATATTGCGTGGCTAATTAAGGTTGATGTAAATGTTAGTACCGATGGAATCAAAATATCTCCACAATGGTATGATATTGTCCACTTTGGGCCTAAACCCTCATGACTTTGTTCTTGGGTTCAACCCAAAAGGCCTCATACCAATGGAGATACTTTCCATCCTTTTAACACCATGATTTTTTTCATGTACTTTAGATGTGGGACTATGTTTGTACCCTTGCAACCCAACAATCCCCCCCTCAAACAAAGGACCACAGGCCCCCCAACGTCATTTTGATGTCTGAATCCTCGATCCAGTAGGACTTTTTGCCCCTCGGTCCACCCGACCTACTAGGACTTCCCACCTAACCGCAGCTAGGACTTTTGCCCCTTGGTCCACCCGACCTACTAGGATTTTCCACCTAGTCGCAACTAGGACTTTTTGCCTTTCGGTCCACCTGACCTACTAGGACTTCTCACCTGGTGTCTGGTCCTCTTGATTCAAACACGGGATCACTCACTTCCTTTGTTTAAGGTTAAAACCACATGGTTAGATCTAGATCATGGCTCATCCGGCGGTTAGTCCGGTGAAGAGCGGTCTCGCTCTGATACCACTTGTTAGTACCGATGGAATTAAATATTTCCACAATGGTATGATATTGTCCACTTTGTGCCTAAACCCTCATGGCTTTGTTCTTGGGCTCAACCCAAAAGCCTCATACCAATGGAGATACTTTCCATCCTTTTAACCCTATGATTTTTTTCATGTACTTTAGATGTGGGACTATGTTTGCACTCTTGCAATCCAACAATAAATTATGAACCAATATATAACTCATATAAAGTGTCGATTTATGCCATAATGTGTCGGCTCAAAGGAAGGCTCATTATGTAGCCAACTAAAGTTTGCGTTATATTAGAGAGTATAGCTAATAAATTATATTTTAGTCCAAAAAGTAAAATATAATATTATATTTGATATCTCATAAATAGCTCATTTATATATTTTATTTGCATATTTTATTATCTATACTTATATGTTCTTGGCATTAATTAAACTGTGAGTTGTATAGTGGATTACTCTGAAAAGTCTAGAGGGTATAAATTTTAGGATCCCTCTAACATATCTTTCTTCGAAATAGAAAATGTCAAATTCATTGAGGACAAGAGTGATAAAATTAGAAAAATAATTTTTGAGGAAAGTATAAGCAATCCTCCTGTGATCACTACTAGCACAATCAGTAGCGGTATGGTTACCATACCACACATCATGGATATTGCATATCTAGAGGGAGTAGTGAATCAAGATATTTTTGTGACATCTCCAATACAGTTGGAGGATCCTTCCACTCACATGAGATATTTTCTTATATTGATGAACAAATACCTCAACCACCTTAAGAACAAGTGTCTCCAAGGCGATCTATGAGGGAACGGAGATCCATAATGTCTCATGATTATGTTAATCTCCAAGAAGACGAGTTTGACATTGGGGTTGGAAAGTGATCCTGTATTTTTTCAAGAAGTCCAACGATGCCCTAAAAGGTGGATTAATGTCATACAAGAAGAATTGAAGACTATGGCAGACAATGATGTTTGGGAACTTACCCGAAGGTACGAAACCTATTGGTTGTAAGTGGATATTTAAAATCAAGTAAGATTTAAGGGGCAATGTCAAAAAGTATAAGACTTGTCTTGTTGCAAGGAATTCACTCAAAAGGAAGACATTGATTATAAGGAGATTTTCTCACCTGTGTCGACGAAAGACTCTCTTTGAATAATCTTGGCACTTGTAACTCATTTTGATTTAAAGCTGCATCAAATGGATGTAAAGACTGCATTTCTCAATGGAAGCATTGAGGAGTCTATATATATGGTGCAATCGGAGAACTTTGAATCTAAATATTCAAAGCACCTAGTATGTAGATTAAAGAAGTCCATTTATGGTTTAAAACATGCGTCCCGTCAATGGTACCAGAAATTTGATTAAGTGGTCATCTCATTTGGATTTAGAAAAAACCTTGTTGATTAGTGCATATATGTCAAGTTCAGCGAGAGCAAGTTTGTCATACTTGTCCTGTATGTAAATGACATATTTGTGAGGACCTTGTGAGCTAGAAGGGGGGTTGAATAGCTTTATTTGAACGAGCTTGAACTTTTGTCGCTGAAGAATTCACTTGCTACACACCCTCTCAACTCAACAATGCTAACAAGAAGGATTTACTTGGTATCCGCCTTCTTGAGGCCACTAATCCAAGGGTCTTCACTCAGCTCACTCTTCCACTATATCTTCTTCTTCTCGGATAAACCCCGAAGGTAGAGAAACTTTCTTATAACAGATTACAACTTGTATACAAACAACCAAGCAATATAAGGAAGAAGTAGAGTAAAGATGTTACACAAAAGTGATGAGAATGCTTCTTCTTCTTCAAGATATTGCTCCAAGCTTTGTAGATGAACACCAGCAAATTTCTTGATCACCAGAGCACAAGCACTTGGAGCATAAACAGTGTTGATCTGGCCTTCTACGAACAGCTCTCACCATTTAAACTACTTCAGTTTTTAAGTCATCAGTCGATAAGTTTTACCATTACAGTCGACTGATTTGGTCAATGTCAGACAACGACCACTGAACTGCTGAAAATCACGCCTGATTCTGTCGAAATATCAAATCCCAGTCGACTGACTTTTCCCATCAGTCGACTGTTGTGCAATCAGTCGACTGATGTGAACGATTAGTTGAGTCATTTTACTTTCTGTTTGCTTCTGAAATAGCTTCAGTCGACTGACATGAAGATCCAGTCGAGTAGATTCAATTACAGTCGACTGATGTGGAAATCCAATCGAGTCGATTCTCTTCTGTTTGCTCTCGAAACAACTTCAGTCGACTGACTTTGAGAATCAGTCGACTGATCAGAGATACTCACTCGACTGACGTGATTTTCAGTCGACTAAGGCAGAGTAACCTAGTATCAGTCGACTGGTCCTTCCATGCCAGTCGACTGACACCGGGATTAAGTGGCTGAAATGAAGTCTTTCCTCGCTTGATCAAGAATCTGGTCGTCGACCTTCTTGATCTTCATTTGCCTTACATCGTAAGGACTTTCCCATGTCAAGAGTTGACTCCTCGACCCTCTTGGACTTCCCTTTTGCCTTGCATCCGATCTTCTTACCCGCAAGGACTTTCCCATACCAAGAGCTCACTCCTCGACCCTCTTGGACTTTCATTTTGTCTTACGTCCGGTCTTCTCACTTGTAAGGACTTTCCTCCATTTGCCTTACCCTGTAAGGACTTTCTCATGCCAAGAGCTTGCCTCTTGGACTTTTCTTTTGCCAACTTCCATATTGGACTTTCGATCACCAAGTGTTCGGTCAACCTTGACCCACTTGGACTTTCCATCTCGTGCCAAGTGTCTGGTCATCCATGACCCACTTGGACTTCTCACCATCAAGTATTAAGTCAACCTAGACTTACTTGACACCTAATCAACATATTGATCAAACATCAAAATCCAACTCGAGTCAAACCGAGTTTGGCAAACTTGGTCAACATTGACCTGAGGTTGATTGCACCAACAATCTCCCCCTTTTTGATATTTGACAATATGTTTAACTTTACATTCTTCCCCTTTGGCACACATCAAAAATATTTTCTCAGGATCCATTCATCTTATTCAATCCAATCCTTTTAAGGTGGGCCTCCCCCTCACAGCATGTTCCAACCTCTATCATTGCACCAACAATGATTTTAAAATTCTAAACCTTTAGGAAATTAAAAGTTTAAGTCATGAAGTTAAAAATTTAACCTTAAATCTAAACCTCGTTCTCAAATCCTTATCGTCCCCTTTTTAACATTTCTTTCTTATTTTCATTAAGAATATCACCTTTGAATGTTTATCCAAGCATATCACATGGTTATGGATAGTTAAGTTATTTGGGATGAACCTAAATACCTTAAACACATTCATTTTGGTGAAAAATATAAAACTCAGTCGACTGATACAAAAAAATTACACTTTTAATTTTCAGATTGAATTTCAAAAATACATAAGTAATTCTATAATTTTTGAAAATTTATAAAATTTTATACATACATTACTTATGTCGAATAATATCAGGGAAAAATAATTTTTTTAAAAAATACATTTTATTTTCAAAGAATGATACAAAGTTGAAAACCATTGAAAACTTCAATGTTTCACTCTAACTTTGTATTAATTTGATCAATGGTGATTCCTATCAACAGATAAACTTCACCAAGATTTTTTTAAAAATACTTTTGAAATTATTTTCAAAATAATTTCCAACCATGATCTATGAGCTAAATGTACATGACTTGCACATTAGCTTTCCCCATGATTGGCCAACACAACATCAATTTATTTTGATGAAACTAAAGCTCATTTGGTACATCAAATTGCATCTTGAACTTAGTTCATCATCCTAACATTTCACTTGTATCTAATGTTTCTCAATACACATGCAAGTTAATCCTATTGTCTTGTGAGATGTAAACTAATTTTCTCTTTTTTTTTACTAAGGGATCATGCATTTCTATTTAGGTATTCTATATTTGATCATCCTACCTAGGGTATCAAATAATATCGTTTATATCCTTAATTATCACTACAACAAAAATGACTTTCCGCAGCGCGCAAATATGCTATCCGCAGCGCACATCGCACGCTGCAAAGTTGCAAGCTGTTAAAAGTCATTAGGCATCCGCAGCGTGCATTGCGCGCTGCGGATGTGGACAATCGCAGCGCGCAATGTGCGCCGCGGATGATCTCATCCGTAGCGCACATTGTGCGCTGCGAATGCGATCATCCACGACGTGCATTGCGCGCCGCGAATGAGATCATCCGCGGCACACATTGCGCGCTGCGATTGATCACATTCGGACAATCTTTGAAGGCCGAGGTCTAGGTCAAGAGAAGCTGAAATGGGATTTTTCAGCTTCACCAGTCGACTGGCCTTGCCAGCAGTCGACTGCTCATAAATCAGACGCACATAGAAAAATCAATCGAGCCAGAGGAAGACAGGAGTCGACTGGGCAGTCGACTGGTGTATGGTGAGTCGACTGATGCCAGTCGACTGGTCTTGGAACAGTCGACTGATATTTGAACGTTGGAGAAAATTGGCAAGCATTTAATGCGCTTTAATGCGAGATTCTGTTGCCGATTGAAGGCATCAGTCGACTGGCCCTGCCAGCAGTCGACTGATGTTGAAGAATTATAAAAGAAGCCTGCACGAGATCAACTCAAGAATTCTGCCATTCTTTTATCTCTTTGTGCTTCTTCTGAGAACTTGTTTGTTCTCTATTCTTGTGATTATTTCCTCTCCTCTAAAACATTATTTCATATCATTCTTGAGGAGATCGAAAGAGTTGTAAAGGTTTCTCCGCCTTCGAGGTTTTCGAGAAGGAGAAGATTCATAGTGCAGCGGGTGTGTGCGTGCGTGTGGATCCTTGGATTAGTCACCTCTGCGGAGGTGGATACCAAGTAAACAAACCGGGTTAGTGTTGATCTATTATTTTCTCTATTATATTTTGCTTCCGCTAACACTCTTGCAGAGAAACAATCAAAGAAGAATCGAAAAACGCTATTCACCCCCCTCTAGCGAACCAACCGATCCTAACAGTAGGAAGTTCGTATAGATGTCGGTGTAGCTTTCCGATGTTATGACGGCGTCTTGGGTGCTTTTGTTGCGCGCACAATGGACGTCGAGGTAATGTAAATGGTTTCTCTAGTAGCTGCTTTTATAGCTTGATCAGGGTCCTTGGAACTCTTTCCAGGCGCCTCCATATCATCACGTCGATTTGCTCTTCATGCTGGCTTAGCATCTTTAGGCACTTGTATCCCTTTTCGGACACCTAGAATGCTGATGTGGAAGTTGTCAGGACAGCTTTGACATCACTGCACCCTATCCATCTCCGAGCGCCTAGAGTCTTTTGAACACCTAAATGCTGAGATGTCTCGACCACTGGCATCGAGATCCTTTCTCGGGTCCTAGACTATCCGGTCGCCCAGATCCAATAGGGGTGCTCAGAACTCAAAGTTTTGGTCACTCAATTTTCTACATCATAGAGTTAGTGCAAAATATATATGATGAGAAATTCACTGTTTACCAACTGTTTAGTTTTGACTTTTAGATTTTCAGTGAAACCATAGGTCAGACAGACGCCTACGGTTCTCTTCCAGAGAACGCATCCTCATCTACTCCTCTTAGGAGAGTTTACCTCTGCCAACCATTCGGTCATCCAAACTTGGTTAGACTTTTGCTCAGCATCCGATCCTCGACTCGTAAGACTTTCCTCAGATGTCTGGCCCTCGTTGACCCATCGCTCCGCTAGATGTTCAGTCCACTGTCCTCCTAGACTTCCTATCTGGTGCTTTGATCTGCCAAGTCTTCCTACCTAGTCCTCCTGGTTAGAACTTCTTTGCCCAGTCTTCTAGACTAGGACTTTTCTATTTCTGTAACTTCGTACTCAATTCTCCATATACAACAACATAAGTGTAATATTAGCATTTCTTAGTTACCGTACATACTTGTATTATTGTTCTTTATTTTTAGATTTTTTTCTAAAGGTTTATCCACCTTTAGAATCTTTCTAGAATGTAATTAATCGAAATAAGAATCAATTTATTTATATTGTGCGCCCTTATAATTGTTGCATGCTTTATCAATTAACCTAAAAAATATTAGTGCTCTTAGAATGCTTAATTTAATTATTTATTTGTATTCCTCTGCATTACTTTGTCAATATTCTTAGAGTTATTTTTTATCTTTTAAAGTTCGTAAAATTCATAATACTATTCACCCCCTTCTAATGTCGAGTTCGATCCTACATATTAAATGCCTTTATTTATGCATAAGTCTTGTCGCTTAATAATTGAAAGTGTTCAAATTCATTTTTTATGGAAATAGTGGAGGATTATTGGTGATTTTCATAAAATGGAATGGAATGGATATGATTCAAAAGGCATATCCTTTCGTTGGTGTCTTTTGGTATTTGAATAAAAGATTATGATTGAAAAGACATATCTTTTCATTGGTATCTTTTAGTGTTTAAATGTAAAGTTATGATCCAAAAGACATATCTTTTCATTCATAATGATTCAAACACTATAAAACATTATTCTACACAAATAATTATTTATCATCTTCATCATAACAAAAATCTTTCCTCTCAAAATTATTTATTTTCAAAGTGTTGTTTGTATATTGTTATATAGCAATAACAATATACAAATATTCAATATGTCGAGCTTCAAGAAATCTAAAATATTTGGGGTCATTTTCAAACGTGTACTTTGGAAATAACATTATTAAGGAATC
>NC_133865.1:2763483-2790719 GCF_044706935.1 Curcuma longa | reverse complement strand
AATGACTACCCGTGATCCCAAAACCGTAACTCCTTCATCCAACAAAGAATTCCATGAAAGCTTCTCCAATGAATGATTTAGCGGTAGCAGTGGGAAGAATGAGGACTCCAAAAAGTGGCAGCACCTCGACCCTTGCCAGAACCCTAGCCTGACGGTGGTGGAATAGCGGTCTAGCGGTGACAGCAGTGGGAGCTCAGTAGTGGCGGCGGCGATAGGGAATCGAGCATTAACGGGAGAAGAAGGGAAGAGAAAACTACTTGTTCTCGGCTTCTTCTCCGGCGGGTGGCTCCTCCGATGGTCCAGAGGGTGTACAAGCTCCGGTGGTCAATGCAGCG
Source organism: Curcuma longa (assembly GCF_044706935.1). Taxonomy (NCBI): domain Eukaryota; kingdom Viridiplantae; phylum Streptophyta; class Magnoliopsida; order Zingiberales; family Zingiberaceae; genus Curcuma; species Curcuma longa. The sequence continues at coordinate 2,790,384 of NC_133865.1, read as the reverse complement.
GTGATGAACAGAGGGAAAAGAAAGGCTGGAAAACTAGGGTTTCTGCTTCTTTTTCGCTTCATCGATTGCCTCAGCCCTCCTCGCTTCTTATACCCACGGTGGGCGCGAAGAAGGCAGCGAGAAAGTCAGAACGGTGGCGGTGATCTCAGCTTGTTTCATCAGACGTGGGCGCTGCACGAGGAGTCACAATTGGGGAAATCGCACGCACGCCGACTGGGTCGGAGAAAAGAAAAAACCAGGTTTTAACACTGAACTGGGTCTGGATCTGGCTACTGTAGCAAGGTCTGATTTGTGTTTGGTTTACTTGGTTCAATGATCAAACGACCTCTGATTTAACCTAAACAAGTTTTGATTGATTTGTCTTCTCAAGACAAATATTTTCATCCCTTTTATTTTTCTAAAATACTTTCCATTATAAACCAAACCAAGTTGGTTAAATATCGAATCATTTGATTCAACAACCAAGCTTTCTCTGATTTGAACCAAAATAATTTTTTGTTGTTGTTTGGTCCAACCAAATAAATATTCTCTCGATCTGAGAATCTAATTCTCAAACTCGTTTTAAGTTTTCAGAAACTTCTTTTGTGTATGACCCAATAAGTTCTCGGTTATGTTGGTTGTCTGTAATTAATCATTAATTGCATAACGATCATGAGTGACACCTAGTAGTATATCATGATCCCCAATTGACCGAAAAATTAATAATTGATTTCAGAATGATTTCTTAACCTTTCAGCAGCTTTAATAAACGTGCCTCATTTCTTTCACCATCTTATACCCACTTGGTTCAGGACATGGTCTATCTATGTCAGTCCTCACTAGGCTGATTACGTCACACCTAGCCCAAGCTCCTTTCTTATCCTGTGGATTCAAGTTACTTGTACATGTGTCCAAGAGTGTCATACTCTTAACATGTGTTATTTTGGCCAAAGACTTCTAGTAACAATCCTAACAAGTGGTCATAGGGCATACGTCTCTTTTTACAAAGAGCGGTAAATCCTCTATAGGCTATTCAAACACCTTTGGGTACTTCGATTTATACCCAATCATCTCGGGTCCACACCTTATCGAAGATATAAAAGTATAAGCCTCCATGACCAAGGTGACTTGAATACCGTAAGTCCAAGGAAACTCTCACTTAAGCTACATTGAGATCTTCATTGACATATGCATAAGAACCATATGAAGTCTCAATGCAGGTCACTTCAATGAACTAATTACCTTTAACCAGCATCTACGTTTAACTCTCAACATCCAATATCTCCAGTTAATGAGATCAGATGCTTGTCGAACCAAGGAGTTTAAACGTGCTAGTCTTAACAGAATCGATGATATTTAAATTCATCAATTCATCGACTAGAGATAATTTCAATACATTCATAATTACACATGTAGAGATACTTACAAGTTGTGATCCAATCACAAATTCTCTCATGCTATGAATGGTATTGCAGACATTCAGTAGATAAGTTTAAGATCCAATCAAACGTAAGAAAGTACGCACTTAAATAGTGAATTTCATTTATTATTAAATAAATTAATAATACAACCATAAGATGATTGTCTTAGGACACCTCTCAAATATAACAGTAGAGTCACTGTCATGCATCTCTGTTCCCCATTAATATCACGCCATATGTCAGCACTAACGTGGTAGGTTACTGGCATGTGTGCGCGCAAGCCCATCTAACAACCCTTGCGGACAAGAGGACTAGATCGCCAAACAGGATCTAGTCAGTCGGACTCCGCCTCCTTCGACTAGACTTGAAGGAGGGGTTTGTGATGTGGGTGTGGTGGATGACATGGCCTCCACTTGGGCAAAAGATAAGAGTCAAGCTAAGACAACGAGACAACCAAGGTCAATAGAACTTAAGAGGAGATGACTCTGCTCGAAGGGAAGTCAGGTCCAAGCAAACTAAAGTTTCGAGTCACCTCTCAGCTATGCCATCTCGGCCATCTCAGTTCCGAGTCACATCTCGACCATCTTAGTCCCGAGTCACATCTCGGCCAATTTAGTCCCGAGCCACATCTCGATCATCTCAGTCCCGAATCACATCTCAACCATCTCAATCCCAAGTCACATCTCGATCATCTCAGTCCCGAGTCACATCTCGACCATCTCAGTCTCGAGTCACCTCTCAACCATGCCGTCCCAATCTCGAATCTCAGCTCAATTGTGTCATCTCGACCATTATCTCGGTCTCAAGCACCACTTCTGTCCTGAGTCCCGCTTTTGTATAGTGTATGAATTCCTGACATCTATGTGTCCACTGGTAGGAGAATGCGAATATTCCTAGGGACATACGGTAATAGGAGAATAAGTAGGAGGTTACGAAGTTGTCAGGTCTATCCCCTCAGATACCCTTATCCTTGCAGAAGGTTACAAGACTATGAGAGTTGGTCTCCTCAGATTCCCCTTTCCTCTGCAAGTGGTTACGAGGATTTCATATCCGGTTCCCTTAGATACTCTCTTTTCTACATATGTTGTTGAAAAAAATATCTGCCAGGGCTGGTCTCCTCACGGGGCACCCTAACGCTGTCATCCCTTCCAATGTGGAGATGCTGGAGACGGCCACAAAAACTCGAGGATAAGGTCCAGGTGGAGGTTCGGTTTTTTTCCTTCTAAAAACTCTAATCTTCTTCTTTTCTTGAGAATTTCTCTCTTTTCGGAGGAACCCTAACTTGAGCATTGGAGTGGCCTGTCGGGACTCCTCGGCGCCAGTCTAACCTCCTATTAAAGTGTCTTGCAAGTCCTCATTCTCTTCTTCTAGGAGCTCATTCCAGAAGTTGCACGTGTAGGACCGTTCGTTGACTGGTGGCTTGATTATTCACGATGTTTAGCCGGAACAATGTGCATAAGTAAAGTTGAATTGCCAAAAGGTCCAAAATATATAATTTCCAATGGTTAACGTTCATTGTTGGGTTGAAAACAACTTGGTCCAATTGACCAAGCATTGTTGTTCAATCAAACAAGTTTTGTTTGCTCGACCAAATTAATGGATAGATATTCATTAATCTATCTAACAGTTCTTTGGTCAACCAAACAACTATCCTTAATCAGTAAAGGTCATAAAAATTCGAATCAGATTTCAAAAAGATCATGAATGAGACCTAGATTTTAATTCTTAACTATTGGACCTATTTACGAATAGCCCCTTGAGGGTCCTTGCTCAATACCCATATTCTCTACTAGTTCTATTATGTTATTTCGTTTTGAGTAGAAACTCTTTGTGGCCTTTATATATGTTCTCCATACATACTCTTGGTTTTGATTGGTTTTTTATTTTCTTCCAATGCACTTTATTTATGTACTTTAACACTCATATTTTATATCTTTCTCGTCTCTTTGACACTCATTTTTTATATCGTCATAAAAAGAGAAGTATTACAAAATTTTTAATCTAGATGTCATTATCTTTCTAAATCAAATTTTAGATATGTGAGGTTGAAGTCATAATTCACAAAATTAATAGTGATACTCATTGAGAAAGAATTACACCATAGCAATATAGGTCATGAAGTAGAAGTCTTCTGATTATATTAAAAGATCATGTTAGCATTGTTTATTGTTGCAACTAATTATTTTGTATCATTGCAATCAAATTTTTATTCTTCCAATTAATTAATTTTATTATTATAATCAATTGATTGTATCAACAACTGAATATAAGTACTCTTGTTGCAATTCAATACGAGTTTTCCCATTGTAATTCAATTCAAGATTTATCATTGCATTTTGCCTTCAAATCTTTTCTTAATGTTGCAACTATTATGTTACCTTTTTTTCTTTCATTGCAACATTACTAACAATATCTAATAATCGGTTTGAGTTTTGCAAGAATTTGCTTTGGTGTCTATTTTGCTCCTATTCTTACTCTAGATGGTCCACGTTGCTCGACTATAAAACCTCCTTGTGGTCATTCCCCAAGTTTGAGTCTTAATCCCTACTTACTAAATAAATTTAGATTACTAAAAAAAGTATTATAATAAAATCTTTCCTTTAATAGACGTATCAAATTGGAGGGTGTGAGTATTAATAATACCAACTTACTAACTAGTCATGAAATGCTAGTTCACCTAACACTCTAAAGCTTTAATAAATATATATCCAATCTAATTTACTTGATATGTTGGTTATTTTCCAATTCATTCCCAACACTGAATCTATCTTGGCTTACATGCCCTACCCTCTTTGCTAACCTCACTCATCTATCAGAGTTTAACCAGATAGTGAAATTCCATAAATATTGTGAAGTTACAGGCATATAAATAAGAACGTTCGTTTCTTAATTCTTACAAGGATAATTATAATTCATATACATCTTGTTTGGAAATATAATTAGTAGGCATACCCTTGATCCTCATACAAGAAAATATTATTCAGAGCAATACATCGGTGCTGTAGCAGGCTTATACAGAAACGGTTTTACATTGTGAGAATTCCCTGATGGCAATTTATAGGAAAACTTGATTCCGGAGTGTGCATCTCCCCTTCGAGTGCAATCTTCACTGAAGCTTTTTATAGGCCTTGCCAGGCAAGAGACCCAGCGATCACTCTCGGGCATTGTCTCAGCAATTTTATAATGCCTTTGGCGTTGGTAAAGGCCTGATAGTTGAAAACCTCGCCTGATTTTGTTATGCAAAGAACAGCCACTTCAGCACCTGAGAGATGAATGTCAAATACCTTATTTAGATTATCTCATGCCTAGTCACGGAGAAGCACCTTGACAAGATAAAATATTTTGTTTTAAGCAACACAGAACCTGAACAAACAAGATTGCAGTGAAAATTGGAGATTCACTTACTGGACAGAAAAACTGACGTTGACATGAATGGTTATGTCAAGCTAGTGAGCTAGCTCAAATTTATTCATATATATCAATGTATACACGCCGTATAAGGAAATTTATGCTGGACGATGAATAGGGATGGCAATGGATAGGGTTTCATATCCACCATCCTTATCCCCATGTATTATATCCATCTTCATCCTCATCCCCATCTCCATCCCCATATGATATTCAACTTTCATCTTTATTGCCATACCTATCAGAGGATTGAATATTCATACCCTATTAAAATATCCTATTATCACTTAGGATTGCATTTTATCAAATTTAAATTATTTTGATAAAGCTATGGATATTTGTCAAATTCTTTAAAAAATAATTAAAAAAGATTAAAGATAAAAATTACCAAATTGGTGTTAATGGGTTTTGATTGTTTGAGATTTGAAAAAATAAATCTTTCTTTAATATATATATATATATATATTGCACTTGTTATCCTGCACACCTCGTGAGTATTTAGTATTAAAGTTTTTTTAAAACTTTTTTTTTAAGGTAGGGTATAGTATTTAGGCTAAAGGAAGTGAAAATTGAAAAGAAAAAAAATTAACATTAGGTGCTCACGGAGTGTACAATATATCATTCCTTTTTCTCTCTCTATATAGAAGAATGATATGTTGCACACCTTTTTATGTTGCACACCCTGTGAGTACCATGTGTATTTTTTTTCTTTTTATGTCACTTTCTCAAGTAAAAGAAGTGAGAATTTAAAAATAATAATAATTTAATAGTAGATGCTCATGGGTTGCCAATGGATGGGTGAGTAGGGTAACATCTCTCTATATATATTATAATAATTTAATCAGGTATTTGGGTCGGGTATGGGTAGGCTTCTACCAGATCCGCCTCCATATCCGAATCTAAAAATTCTCATATTGGATTATTTAATCGGGTCTAAAAAAATCCCTCCATACCCTCCTGTATTTGGGTCGGGCATCAGATCTTCCATCGGCTTCCGAGAAAATGGACTAACGATGAACCTAGTGTGAGTGACAACAAATCCACACGATACTTTTCCTCAAACCAGCAAGCCTCCCATCACTTCATTATACCATCCAAAAGAAAAGAGTAATCAGTACTAACTAACCTGCATTATATCAGGAACCATAAAACAAAACTGTAGGACTCCTCATATAAACACTATAATTATTTTGGAATCAAAAAACGTAAAGACTTAAGAAGAAAGCATAGTTTTAGCAAACTCCACACTATGCTTCAAAGCCAGCAATAACACCTTCACCAAGCCTTACCATAACCCAAAAGCAGACAAATTCCAATTCAAACTTCCAAAAGCACGTCATAAAAAATCTATGCAGAACCTTCAGTCTCATGACTCCTTGTAGCTGGTTCAGATCTCCTTCCTAAAACAGAACCCATTAATCCATACACAATCTATCTTAATCCTGGAACTGAACTCGGCAACACCTCCAAGAATACATTCCTCAGCAACTCCAAACTCCATCATTATACTTATTATTGATCTTATTTTTCCAAATGAACCATATCACAACTGTAATGGAAGCTATGAAGCTATCATCTCAGCACTTTGCAACTAAGGAAACTCCACTCCCAAGCCTTCTACCATCGTTCCAGTCATCTAAAGACATATCTCCAACCCTTGTTTCCTCCAATTTCCAAACCATCTTAGAAGCACTATATGATTAAATACTTCAGATCATCACCAATACTTCTACAATTAAAACAAACATCCACAAAACACACCAACCATAGAATAAACAAATCTAGAAGCAACCAACCGCCATAAACGACCTTTCAAACAAATTTTTCTACCCTTAGAGAGACTTCTGGCACCCAGAGCTCCTTTCAGTTAATCTCGGCATTCCTCACCATCTATGCAAAAGCCTTGTCCCTCAAGTAGCTATAAGCCATCTTAGTATGGGCAAAAATACCCTAAACAAGATAGTAGAAAAGAGCTTACCAGGTACCACCTCATTCCAGTACTTGCCATGCAGATGCTCAGACATTATGAAACTACCTTCTTCTCCATATTTACTTAGGTAGGCCACAAAGAAATTGTGACAGACCCAATCCAAGGATTGTCCCAACTATTACAGCTCTGCCTATTCCCATTCAGCTTCACCAAACAGCCCCTTAACTCCCACATACCCAGGAAGAGTTCCCTTACCACCCCAATTGCCATGGATGGAAGAATCCATGCTTCCCCATCAGAATCTTCACCTAAATATAATTCTCATTGTTTAAAAAGGTTAGAAACCTTTAAGAATTACAAACTAACTTCATTAGACTTACATCCGTCACACCATGCTCCCTAGTAGCTTGCCTGTTAATGACCACCTTCTATTTAATCAAATTAAGCTCCTTGTATTAACATTTGATCCCAAAAGAAATCTTTGCATAAGAAGAGAACTACGTTAATGAATCATAACCATAGCTTATCCACAACATAACTGTTAATGCAATCAGAAGTTAATGAATGTACAGCCATAGAGTTCCATAACAGAGTTACCCAGGAACAACTCTACCAGGTTGAGAGATATCTATTTCTCCACTAGATTACCTGACCTCTTAATTCTTATCTGCCAATAAATTCTAATTACTGATAGGTATTCTAGTAGGAGATATATAAGCCCCCAAATATTTCAAATATAGCTTCCCTCAAACTCCAAATGCCTTACTTCTATTACCAGTGCCCTTACAACAGTTTGCAGGAAAAAGATCTTAGAGTCGCTCAAGTTTACTCTCTAATTAGTCATACAAAATAGATCCAAGATAGCTTTTACTGACAAACAAGGTTTATGAACTGCCTTAATAGTAATTAGCAAATCATCAACAAATACAACTATGAAATCATACTCCACCTACCTTACAAGAAGAAATCTTCTCATCCTCCATATACTGATTCAAAATCATGGCTAAAAGTTGCCACACTATGATGAACAGATGAGCTGCCAGTGCAAGTCCTAGTACTCATCTGAATCAACACCATTAAGACTACAGTGGAAAATAGGGAATGCCAAACAAGCTCCAGTCTATGAAAATCCATCATCTACATAATAGCCAAGAGTATACACCCTATAAAACACTATCAAATGTTTTTTGCAAGTCAATTTTGATAACACTATTATTGTGCACATTCATCCCAGATAGAAAAGCAGTTTGATTCTAAGAGATCAAATAACACAAAAGTGCCCTCATCCTGTTAACCAAGTGCTTTCCCAGAATTCTGCATACCCTGTTACATAACAAAATAGGTGAAATCCTGCAAAGAAATGATTCCTACTCTTTTTTTTTTCTAAAATGAACACAATTCTAATCAACCCCCATAACACAGGCATAGAGCAGGTCTTCAAAAACTCTCTAATCCCAGGTAGCAAACTATCCTTTAAAAGATTTCAAAAATGCAGAAAAAATCCATATTCAAGCCATCAGGTCGTGTCAATCAGCCAAGTTAACAGGTACGAGAATAAGGTGGGATCCCTAAATGTAGAAGCTGATGAATCACTGATCAAAAAGTGGATTTTTGAGAGATTCTTCATTGATCTAGTGGTGGGTCAATCATTGATCAAAGAGTAAACAGCCTCCAGATTAATGAATTTTGGGATCACTAGATGCTTGAGTATCAAAAAATGAGTTGAATGACAGACATTGGATCCAAAAAAGTCTTTCTTTCATTGTTGGGATCTACCTAAAGTCTACAAGAGAACTATTTACTACTGCCACACCAACTGCAAAGCTTAATCCTTTTCAACAATATCAGAAAGAGAGGGGAGGGGGCGCAAACCATGACTAAGAGTCATATGGAACCTTAGTTGCACATTTTCTCCTTTGCATTCCCTTGCTTAGCCCTAACTGAAAATCAAATACAAATCCCATTAGACTGAGATAGAACCTTACAATGAAGGTCAAAACACTTAAAATATATGCCTTTAGGAATACAATTGAAGAAGGCCTATGGGATAGAAGAGACCACCACCAATAGTGTGATAGTGAACAATTGTACAAGAGAGAACCATCAATCACCGACTTCCTGTAATGGGTACTAGTTATTGTTGTTTGTCCCAAATTCAGCTCGGGCAGGCTATGTACTCGTTCATTAAAAGTAATTAACAGTCAGAAATAAGGCCTTTTCTGTCTATAAGTGAAGATTGGATGGATGCCGATTCCTTGGATACGCTTTTAAAAGGGTTGTTTCCATAAATACTGGTGTTCAGAATGTGGTTCTACATTCTCATAGTGCTTTGAAGATCCTTTCACTTGTACCAATTTTTTTCTCCTCGTACATGCATTATTATATATTGTAAGAATATTTCAACACTGGAAGCAGCAAACTACAGCTTGAAATCCTCCACTTGCTTGATGGAAATGCATATCCAATACCCTTGGTTATGAATTTCAACCATTAGAGCACCCCCAACGCGGCGTTAATCGGGGGTGTTATAACGCCCCAAACACCAATGTGGAGCGTTAAAGCACTTGAACGCGTTCAAGGTCTTGAACGCGTTCAAGTGCAGTGGGGTGGGCCAGCCCCTGGCTGGCCCACCCCACATGCATTTTTTTTTTTTTTTTTTTTTTTTAATTATATTTATTAAACGGTTAGTTTTAACGGCTATTAACGGTTAGTTTTAATTTTTATTAAAAAATTATAAATTTTAAAATTAAAAATTAAATAAAATGGTTAATTTTTTAACGGCTATTTTTTAACGGCTAGTTTAAAATTTCGTCTATAAATATCTACCAATGTGTACACATATTTTCATTCCAACTCACTATACTCTCCAATTCTACTCTCTAAATATTCTCCCCATCTATTTTTTAAAGTCCCTACAATCTTATTTTCTATTCGAAATGGATGAAAATAATAGGGTTTTTTTTATAAATTTCTTGAATTCTACAAACAGCCCGCAAGAATATTCATCTTTCCAAAATCCACAAATTCCACCAAATTATCAATACCCATATCCATTTCCAAATATGTCGTTTCCTCCACAAAATCTTCAAAATTTCCAAGGTTTTGGAAATTCTATGAATCATCCGAATTATGCCCCTCGAAGTCCATATCAACCGCTTCCAGTCGAATATTGGCAAAATATGAGTCATCCGTATTTCACGCCGCCGGTTGTTCATGGATATGGTACCCCACACACAACTGGTATGTCTTTCACTCCTCCGATGTCGAATGAACCTGCAACTCCAACTTTTGTCCCGGAGACTCAACTTTCCGATCGGGAATCCCCAATTGAGGTGGTCAATTTTGAAAAAGTGGTTTCAAATGCTAAGGGTACAAGAAAGCGTTCAAGTTGGACAAAGGTTGAAGACGAGATCTTAGCGAGAAGTTTTGTCACTATCAGCGATGATCCAATAATCGACAATGATCAAAAGGCGGATGCTTTTTGGGGACGTGTTGCAAGCTACTACAATGAGAATCGTCCCTCAGGTTTAAACACCAGAAGTGCAAATGTTATACGGTCACATTGGCACAATACAATCCAAAAGAAGGTATATCGATTCAATGCAAATTACAATAGTGTTTACAGTTCATATCGAAGTGGTCACAAGTGACGAAGATATATTGAGGTTTGCGTACGAAAAATATCAATCCGAAAACAATGGCGTTGCATTCAATCTTGAGCATGTGTGGAGAATTGTCAAAGACCGTCCAATGTTTACTCCACAGTCTGCTGATCACTTTGTGGCCACAAAGAAGACGAGGACCTCAGAGTCGGGAGCAAGCAACACCTCTTCCAACCAAGATGTGAGTATAGACCTGGATGATGAAGATACTCGTCCAATGGGACAGAAGGCAGCAAAAAGAAAGGGAAAAGACAAAGTAAAATCGACCATGGAGGATCTGGCAATAAACTACAATAATATTTTCGCAAAGTTCACTGAGTACACAAGCATGAAGAAGTCCGAAGTCGATCTGAAGCAAAAACAACTCGAAGTAGAGGAGATTAAGGCAAAAGTTGCGTTGTCCAAATCTGAAGCTAAGAATCGTCACTTGAAGTTGAAGGAGTACAAAATATTGAACAAAGACACCTCGCAGATGACAAAGGAGCAGCTTATCATACATGAATGTCTATGCCAGGATATTAGGTCGAGATGGAATATCTAAATTGTTTACTCAATATTCATTTTCTAGTATTATTGTATTTTCGAGTGATTGTAATTTTTAATTATTGTATTTCTCATTTCGATTAATGTGATTTTCAATTATTATAATTTTGCAAAATAGTCGTTGTAAACTAGCCGTTGAAAACTAGCTGTTGCAACTAGCCGTTGAAAACTAACCGTTACAAACTAAACGTTACAAACTAGCCGTTGCAAACTAACCGTTGAAACTAGCCGTTCCAACTAGCCGTTGCATGAGAAAAACAATATATATAGACACATTGTGCTACGAGATTTTCATTCGACTATCATACCATTTCTCAAACACATATACTAAAACGTGTTTCCTCCAAAAATGTCTCATTCTACAGGTAGCTCTAGCTCAAGTTCCAGCTCGACAAGCGAAGACGAAGTCCATGTTGAAATCGATGAGCAAGTTTATGATCCGGGTGAAGAACTGATGTTATTGGTTCTTCAACAACACCAACAACTTATGGAAGCATATCAAAGGAGGGACACACGCAAAAGAAGAAGGTTCATCCAAAGAAATCGTGAAGTCGGGCATGAGAGGCTCGTCAATGATTATTTCTCTATAAACCTGGTGTATCACGATGAAATATTTCGAAGACGATTTCGAATGCGAAGAGAGTTATTCCTCCGCATAGTGAATGCATTAGAGAATCATTCAGCATTTTTTCAACATAGGGACGATGCTGTGCGAAGAAAAGGATTGTCACCACTACAAAAATGCACCGCTGCGATTCGTCAACTGGCTTATGGAGTCCCCGCCGACCATCTTGACGAGTACCTACGTATGGGTGAATCAACTGTCATCAGGTGTCTTTTCAAGTTTTGCAAATATGTGGTTGAAATATTTGGTGATAGGTACTTGAGAAGGCCAAATGCTGATGATGTTCAACGTCTTCTTCAAATGCATGATGAGAGACACGGCTTCCCTGGCATGTTGGGTAGCCTTGATTGCATGCACTGGAAATGGAAAAATTGTCCAGTTGCTTGGAAAGGTCAATTTACAAGGGGACATGGGTCACCAACAATCGTACTTGAAGCGGTCGCGTCTCATGACTTGTGGATATGACATGCATTCTTTGGAGTCGCCGGTTCACGTAACGATATTAATGTGTTATATGAATCTCCCATATTCAACAATGTCTTGCAAGGAAATACTCCGGAGATTAATTTCACGGTGAACGGCACTGCATATACGAAGGGTTATTATCTAACAGATGGAATATATCCAGAGTGGGCTACTTTCGTTAAGGCTTTTCCTTGCCCGGAGGATCCCAAGAGGAAGTTGTTTAAGGAAAGACAAGAGTCTGCAAGAAAAGATGTCGAACGGGCATTTGGGGTGCTCCAATCTCGATGGGCGATTGTCAGAGGTCCAGCTCGTTATTGGTATAGGAAAAAGTTAAAACAAATCATGTTAGCATGCATTATTTTGCATAACATGATTGTTGAGGATGAGGGAGCTCACGTGACAAATTGGTACAATGATGAAGGTGACGAACCCGCACAACCTATCCATGGCTCAAATCGAGGATTTCAAAATTATCTTCGGACAAATTCTGAGCTACGTGACACTCAAGTTCATCACCAACTTCGCGCCGACTTAGTTGAGCATATTTGGGGGTAATACAATAATAATCCGTGAATTAGTATTTCATATGTTATTTTTAATTTCATCATAGTGTGGTTTATTCTAAGTTATTGTTGTATTTCAATTTTATAATTACATGCCAATTTTAAATAAATTTTATTTTCTCAACTTTGTAATTTTAACCGTTTATTAATTATCATAAGACACACCCACTTTTTAATATTATTTTTTAAAAATAATAAAATTATTATTTTAAAAGTAAGATTATTATTAAAAATAATAATAATAATTTTAATATTTTAAAATATTTTTAAAATATATTTATTTAATATATATAATTTTAAGATGATTGAGTGGATGGTGGGACCCATAAATAATGAGTGTTAATGTTAAAAGAAATATGGGTGAAAGAGGTATGTTGTTATAATGAGTATGTGGCAGTGGACCCCATGCTTTTTAATGAGGTGGAGGATGTTATAACAAGGATGGGTTGTGGATGCGAGAAAAAGATCAGCCTATAATAAGATAAATATGGACTTTCCAGATTACTGGTAATGTTATTTAGGTTCTTCTTACTTAGCACTGTCAGATCAAGGAAAGGAATGATAAGAATTGCCTTTGCCAACACACCCTTATCTTATTTGTAGGACTGCTACTATTCTAAGCCGTTTAATTTTTCAGTTATTATGCTAACTAGCTCATAGTACTGATACAATATATCAGGAACTTCTTAAGATAGAAATTTTAATTAGATCCCTGAAATTATGTTTAAAGTTGTTTTAAAATATAATAATTTTAATGAATTGAGTTTAAAAAATATATATCCTGTAAAATTTTCATTTTAAATACAATTTAATAAGTGAACTTTGTATAGAACAAATCATAATTATTAATATAATATCGGTGGATTAAAATATATTTATTATAAATACATGTAAACATTCTATGCTTTTATTTAATATTATTAATGATCATTTATAGATTGCATTAATAAATTTGTATCACCTGTAGATGACACTTGGACTATTCTAATTTGCTCACAAATACAAAGGTGACTTAAAAAATTCACATGCCAACATATATATATATATATATATATATATATATAGAGAGAGAGAGAGAGAGAGAGAGAGAGAGAGTAGATTGAGTCACTAGAATGTTCGAGCTTTAACAATAGCTTTCAGGATATCATTGGCAGTCCTAGAATGGCCTTGCATTCAAATAACTCTAGAATGGCCTTGCATTCAAATAACTGTTCTAAAAGATTAGAAGGCCACACTTGCAAAATTCTAAGTAGTGAAAAAAATAGAATTATATTTTCTCCTCTGATTTTTAGCAAGTTTTTTCTGTGCACTCGGTTTACTGCTTAACGTTGAAAGATCAATCACACAAGTTTCTCAAGAAGAAATTATTTGGTCGCATCATCGACTTTTAAAACAACAATTACTTGCATCCTGATGATTTTTATTCTTTGTCTAAATTATTATTATTAACATAAACTTTAAATATTTTATTTCCTCATGTATTAATCTTACAGTTGCTGATGCCCTAATATTCTCAACGATTTTTAAATAAAAAATCACATCTTGATCAGAATTATAGCTAATACTTACCTTGAACAAACAAAGGAAATTGGACATCCAACAGGAATAGCAGCAAGAATTACAAGAATATAAAGGATTAGAAGGAAGATAGAAATCGACCTTTCAATACATGATCCTCGGGTCCGATGGAAGAATCTCCGCACACATCGCAGACCACCTTCCCACGGATTTCACCTGTCCACGCCTCCGCAGCGCGGCAGAGCAAGAACGCAATGAATACCGTCCCAACTACTCCATCAATCCTCGTCGCCGTCGTCGTCGTCATCGATGATCCTCGCCGCCTCCCACACTTGCTCTGTCGATCAATCGATCGCCCCTCTCTCGCTTCTCTCCTTACCCTCCAACCACTCTGAATTGTCTAGACTCCGCAGCGCTAGGGGGAGGCGGTAGCTGCCGACACACCGTTTAGACTCGTCCACTTCCGTTGGTTTTGGGCCGAACGGCCCGACTCCTTACAACCCAACAACATACAGTAGCATTAAGTACTCTTTTATAATTATTGTTTGCCCAAAAAAATCTCCTCTTCCTAAAATACCATTGCAATTATTTTTTTATTAAAACAAATTATTTAAACATAACTATTTTAGTTAAGGTATTTAGAAGCTTATAATAGTTAAAAATCTTAATTTTGAAGGGTATTTATAAATTATTTAATATTTTAAAATGATAAAGAAATGCATGCTATTTTTTTAATTTGAAAATCATAATTAATTTATTAAAATAGGCAAACATAATTTGAAAAGCATAATTAATCATCCGGATTTGCCTTGTATAACCAACTCTACCCACCAAGTGTCTACAATATATCATAATATTCAGTGATCCAAATTATTTTTATCATGTCTTTGAATTCATTCTTTATTTTAAAGACCTATGTGATATTTTTGACATCTAAATAATTCTCTGTGACTGTGTTCCAGATTGCTTTGGCCGTTAAAAGGAACTGTATTGATATGTGGTTTCATTGAGTTAATCAGTTATGTTATAACAAAAGAGTTATTGAATTTTTTTCTCAAAGATAATCATGGAACCGATCGTGTGAAACCGCTGAGATGACGGATTCCACCTTTTACTACAAATTAAAGTTATTAAATTTCCAAATTGGATAAATTGGGTGATTTGTGCTGGGATGTCAAACCACACCTATGATGTAGTTATAATTTTCCATTTTATTGATCATTAACAAGATAGATTGTGAATGTTAAAATGTATTCTTAATATCAAACTTATGACTTAGAGCATCTGTAACACTCCGTTAATGGAGCGTTAATAATATTCTTGGGTGACGTGGAGGAGTGATCTACATGAACGCGTTTAATGTTTTGAACGCGTTCATGTAGCAGTGAGGTGGGCCAGCCTTTGGCTGACACCTCCACATGCTTTTTTTAAAATATTTTTGAGTGTTATAACACGCTAACATTGCAGATGCTCTTATGATATGCAACGAAGATCCTTCTCTAAAGGCCTGCGCAACTAGGGACAATAACTATTTTAGATACGTTAAATGAGACACATTCTTATAGAGCAATTTTGATGCTAAAGACTAATTATAAGAAACATTTGTATATTTTTATTTGGAATAATTTAGCTTTTATACATATACAAATTTTTACAAAAGTTAAAAATAAAAAAGTCAAATTCCCAAAAGGTGCAAGCACTTCAATTTTAAGAATACGCAAAAGATGCATCTAAATTTTATTTTTTTTTTAAAAGGTACATATGATTCCGTTTTACTTTTCTATGTTGACTTTTCTATTCCATTCTCTCTTTTATTTACATGTAATATTTAATATTTTTTTTTTTCTATTTTGCATATAACATATTCCTTTTAAATTAAATTAAACTTTAATTAGATTTATTTATTTTTATTTTATTTTTTAAAATTTTAATAAAAAAATTAAAACTATAAAAGAAAGTTAATAAAATATTAAAAATAATTTTTTATTTTTTTATATCTTCTATTTTTTAATATCTAATTATAAAAATAATAAAATAAAACTAATAAAACTAATTTTATTAATAAAAATAATTAAATAAAAATTTATTTTGCTGTCGATCTTCAGAAATCAGCACCACAACTTAAATATCAATATCGTTGTGGTGCTGATTTTCGAAGACCAACCCCACAATATTCTGAAA
Source organism: Curcuma longa (assembly GCF_044706935.1). Taxonomy (NCBI): domain Eukaryota; kingdom Viridiplantae; phylum Streptophyta; class Magnoliopsida; order Zingiberales; family Zingiberaceae; genus Curcuma; species Curcuma longa. The sequence goes on along the minus strand of NC_133865.1, from coordinate 2,774,089 downwards.
ATTTTAAATCATTTTAAACACTATTAAAAGAACCTTAAAACAGTAAATGGAGATTTATTTAGATTCGGATTTACATAATAAACCTATAGGAGTTAAAATGAGCCCGATCGAAACTTTTTAGGTCCATCCATAAATTTTGGTTAAAACCTATTGATGGATTTAAGAGACTCAAATTTTTAAAAATTTATAATGAGATGGAAAAAATAAGTGTCTAGAAAGGAGATATAGTTAGAAATCCTGATCCTAAGTCTCCTATAAGAAATTATATGCCCATGTCAATTGGCACAAAATCGAAACTTTCTAAACCTTTTGAGCAATATTAAAAATCTTTTACGATGATAACAGAGGATACCCTTAGATTCCAAGGCACTGCAGAAACCTACAAGAGTCGAAATGAGCCCAATCAAAGCTCTCTAAATCTATCAAATAATTTTGATTGAAACTATTGATGTATCTAAATGACTTGAATTTATGAAATTTTATAATGAGATGGAATATGTGAGTATGTAGAAGGCATATAATATGGTGTCCAATCTTGGTCTTAATATACGTAGGTGAAGTTATGGTCGTATGCTAACTAGCACAAATAGTGGTGCTGGTCTTCAGAAACCAACACCACTATGTTGGTTCGAATCACTCAATGTGGTGCTAATTTTCGAAGAACAACACCACTATGGTATTGGTTTTCGAAGACTAATACCATTATGGTACTAGTCTTTGAAAATCAATGCTGCAGTATTTTAAAATTTTCAAATCATTTTAAGTATTGTTGGAAGAGCCTTAAAACAGTAAATGATAGTTTATTTGGACTCAAGTTCACCTAATAAACCCATAGGAGTTGGAATGAGTCCGATCAGAGCTCTCTAAGTCTATCAATGAGTTTTAATCAAAACCCCATTGATGAACCTAAGGGACTCAGATTTTTGAAAACTTACAATGAGATGAAAGAAGTGAGTGTATAGAAGGGAGATATGGTGAGAAATCCTAGTCTTGAGTCTCTATACAAAATTATAGATTGTGTGGCAGAAAGTCTGAAACTTTCTAAACTTTTTTTAGCAATATTAGGAATCCATTATGATAATAACAAAGGGCACCCTTTAACTCCCGGACACTATAAAAATTTAAAGGAGTTGAAATAGATCCGATAAGAGCTCTTTAGGTCCATCAATGAATTTTGGTCGAAACCCATTGATGGACCTAGAGTATTTGAATTTTTAAAATTTTATCATGAGATGGAAGAGGTTAGTGTATAGGATGTATATATATATAGTGTTCATGTTCGGTTCTGACATTCCTATGATAAGTTATGTGTGTCAAATGCCTACTTTCGGATGTCATAACTTTTGATTAGGGTATTAGAATGAGACATTCTACACGCTAAATCAAAGCTTTTTTTAGAGATTTACATTTTTTATAGGGGTGGAACCTTGTAACAGGTCATGTTTCTATCCTAAAAATATATCATTTAAGGCCTTTTCAGAGGTTCAAAAGAAACTTTATCTTTTTTTTATTAATTTTTACCCATAACTTATCAAAGGGATATCAGAACCAGTTATGGACACCATAAATATATTCATTGTACTAATCTCTTCCATTTCATGGTAAATTTTTAGAAATCTAAAACTCCTAGGTCCATCAATAAATTTTGATCATCCATCAATAGATTTTGATCAAAATCCATTGATGAACCTAGAGAGCTTCAGATCGAATCTATTCCAAGTGCTATAGTTTTCTGAAGTTCCCAGAAGTCTATATGTGCCCAAATATATCAATTTGAAGTTATTAACAATAATAATTAGACAGTTTTTAAAATTTTAGATTTTAAGACAATTGATACATATACATAACTTATCGTAAAAATGTCAGAACCAAGATAGGACACTATACATAATTTCATTGCACTATCCTCTTTAATTACATGTCAACTTTTCACAAATCTAAGACGTCTAGATCCATAAATGAGTTTCAGTCAAAATTCATTGATAGACCTAGAGAACTCCAATCTGATTCATTCCAACTCTTATGAATTTATTAGGTGAACTTAAGTTCAAATAAACTCTCTTTTACCATTTTAAAGCTCTCCTAATAGTGTTCAAAATAATTTGAAACTTTCATAACACTGTGGTGCTGGTCTTCAAAACCAATACCACAGTGGTGCCGATATTTGGAAACCAACACCACAGTGGTGCTGATCTTCAAAAATCAGTACCACAGTCTATGCTAGTTGGCACATGATTATAACTTCATTTACGTGTATTAGGACTAGGATTGGATACTATATATACCTTCTACACATTCAACTCTTTCATCTCATTGTAAAATTTTAGAAATCTAAGTTTTTTAGGTCCATCAATGGGTCATTGATAGACTTAGAGAGCTCTGATCGGGCTCATTCCAACTCTTGTAGGTTTCTGCAGTGCCCTGAAATTCAAAGGTGTCCTCCGTTATCATCGTAAATGATTCTCAACATTGCTCAAAAAGTTTAGTAAGTTTCAAATTTTGTGCTAATTGACACGAGCTATAACTTGATGTAGAAGACTTAGAACCAAGATTCCTCACCATATCTACATTCTAACACTCCACACTTTCATCTCATTCCAAAATTTCAGAAATCTAAGCCATCTAGATTCATTAATAAGTTTTGGTCAAAACTCATTGATTGACCTAAAGAGATCTGATCGGGCTCATTCTAACTCTTGTAGATTTTTGTACTATTCTAGAGTCTAAGGATGCCCTCCATTATCATCGTAAAAGATTCCTAATATTTCTCAAAAGGTTTAGAAAATTTTAGACTATGTGTCAATTGGCACAACATATAATTTCATGTAGAAGAATCAAGATCAGGATTTCTCATCATATCTCCTTTCTACATACTCACATCTTCCATTTCAATTGTAAGTTTTTAGAAATTTGAGTCCCCTAGGTCTATCAATGAGTTTTGACTAAAACTCATTAATGGACCTACATAACTTCGATCAGACTCATTCTAACTCCTATGGGTATATTAGGTGAATTTGAGTCCAAATAAACACCCGTTTACTTTTTTAAGACCCTCCCAATAGTACTCAAAATGATTTGAAACTTTTAAAATACTATAGTGTTGGTCTTTGAAAATCAATCCCATAATAATGTTTGTATTTAAGATGTGGTGCTGGTTTTTTGAAAATCAGTACCAAAGTAATTTTTTTATTCTATTTTTTGTTAATTTTATTAATAAAATCAGTTTTAAAATTTTTATTATTTTTTCTTTATAATTAGATATTAAAAAAATAAAAGATATTAAAAATAGATTTTTTTTAATGCTTTATTAATTTTCTTTTATATTTTTATTAAAATTTTAATATAACATTAAAAAATAAATAAATAAATTTAGAGGATTAATATTAAAATTTAATTTAAGTGAAAAGAGAAAAGAGAAATGATGTTATATACAAAAGAGAGAAGAAAAAGAAGTTATTAAATGTTGCATGTAAATGAGAGAGGAAAGAGAAAGAAAAGCCAACAAATATGGGTAAAATGGGATTAGGTGTGTCTTTTATGAAAAATAAAATTTAGATGAGACTTTTGGACATTCTCAAATTTAAAATGCACCGTTTGAAAATTTGTCGATAAAAAAATAATATCATTAAATCTTTCAACTACCAAAAAATAAAGGAAAAATTATCTAAAAAGAATTAGCTATAGCTAGAAAGAAAAATAAAAATGAAATAAAACAATTGGATTCACCTGTTGCTTGAACTATTTAGATTTTTCTCCCACTTTCGTTTTATGATATTAATTATTACTCTTTTGTCAACTATTCAAGTGCTTATTCCTCAGTCTTTCATATTGGTTCATCCGACAGATCTCATCATTATCACGGAGAAGATGAAACCAATTCCTACCTACGTCACGTGGATCGACCTTCATATGCAGACATAAGCTTAGGTGTATACGGGTCGATCTGCTTGAATATTATCCTCAAGCAATAGAGGGGATGAATCACACATCTATATTGTATACTTTTGTTTGTTTGTTTCTTGACAAGTTATTCCCTATCTTTTGCTTCAATAGATATATACACCTTTTCAATAGATCTATCATGTGATTGCTGACATTGTGTTCAGGGTCTTTCAATAGATATATACACCTTTTCCTTTGTCCCTATACTACCCCAATGATGATCTCTCTCTATCTTGACATCCATCAATCCCTACCTTCTTCCTTTTATTGTTGATATGAGTTGGTCCCGAAATGTTAAGGCTTCTTTGGCAGTTGATATGGCGGGTCTTGATCGATCTGACATGACAAAAAGATGTCAATAATCTATCCGAAACGGTAGCTAACCTAGCTTGTCTGGGGTTAGCATGTCTAGGGTCAAGGGTCCAACCATAGTTCGGCTAGCTTAACAGCGCCTCGGATGGCTCCATCACAGCTCAGCCATTCATACAGCTCGGCCATTCATACCGCTCGATCATTCATATAGCTTGGCCACATGCTCTCACAGCTCGGTCATTCATATAGCGCGGTCACACGTCTTTCGACCTCACGTGTCAGGTCGGCCATCAATATGCAAATAGGCCGACCCTTTTCCTTGGCTCAGGCTTATCAGCTCATCCAAAAGGATAAGGACGGCGACCAAATTTCTAAACTGGATCTCCAAAAATCCCACACACTTATGCGCACAACCGTCAAATGAAGATAACTATCATGGCCAAACCGTTGGATGGTTGGTAACTGTCAGAGATTGTGCCTTTAAGGTTGCATTGGACAGCTCATCATGGACGTTATTTCTTGAAAATCGTGTTCCCCCTGCTACTATATAAGCCTCGCAAGTATGAAAAAAGCTCTGGAATCTTTTATATATACATACTACTACTTTCTTGCTCTCTTCTGATTTGAGCGTCGGAGTGGCTCCGTCGAAAATTCCTGACGCCCTGCTAATCCGCTCACTCTGTTCTTTGCTTCCTCATGTTCTTCTTGTCGACAGGACTAACTAAGATTGAGATGACATATTGTTGACTAATGGTTTGACCGTCGATGGCTTCCAGCCGGAACAACAGTGATTTGTAAGACTGCAAGTATGCGTGTTATACTAGATACGAAGTAATTTAAGCCATTGATATGATAATTTTTCATTATGATATATCCAATTTAAGGGCATATGTAATCGTTTTATATTCCATTAGTCAGTGATTGCAATTAATATAGATCATTAATGGATTCTTTATGATAATTATTTTGATAGAATTTTGATTAAATGACATGATGTCTCTTATATTTTATTGTCTTAAATAAATAGATGAATATACAATAATTAAAACCTAATTTACAGATGATTGCTTTCTCTCTATAATAAGAATACAAAATAAATAAACTATATAAAATAAATATGTATTACATATGACAACATCCCCTCAAATTTGATGTTGATCGATCAAGAAGCATCAATTTGCCAATAATAAATTGATGATGTTGTTGCATTAGAGACTTGGTTAAACATCAGTAATTTATGAAGCTGTGAAAACATGTGAAAGAGAAATGATATAATGGTACAGCTTCAAAATATTTCAATATGTTTGGTGTACTCGTGATAGATTGGATTAATAACAATTTGATTAGCACTTGTATTATTAACATGAAGAGGAGTGGAGTGACTAAGGAAATCTAAGCTCAAACAATAATCTCCTAAACCAAGTAATCTCAAAGTATGCAACAAGCATAGCACGATATCATATTTAGTAGAAGATTTGAAGATCTGATCTTGTTTCTTACTATTCCACATTATTAAAAAATCTCCAAGAAACATATACCAACCTATGATAGAGCGATGAGTGTTTGGACAATCAACCCAATTAGCATCGCTAAAAGAACTAAGTCGACAACAAATGAAATATCAAGTCTAGTAATAATTAAATAGTTCAAACTATCCACTAATTGATGATATAAAGATGGATTAGAAAGTAACTCTTCTTTGTCTATATGGTACTTAACATTCGCTTCTAGAGGAGTACCAACAAATAAAGAGTCATACAGTCTAGCAAAAGTAACCAAATGTTGAATATATTTATGTTGATGTCAGAATATACCAAAAGATCAGTCAGAGTGAACTTCCAACAAGAACAGCTTGCAAGTCTTGAAAAATCGTTCCGGTAAATTTTTGCAGAACAAAAATTTTTCCGAAAACAATCTCAAGTTGCCCTCATAGCCATCTCACAAAATTTTTCTCCGGAAAAATAATTTCAGAAACTTTTAAAATTTTCTATCCAAAATTTCATATAATTTTCTTAAGTGGATACGAGGTTTTATCCAGAGGCTACAGCAGGGACCTAGAGGAGAAATTGGTTTTGGCCTCCTGATGGACTTGGGCTTCCTGTGTTCTCCCTGAACACCCAACTTCAAGCCCATCAATAATAACTCATTCCACTAGAGAGTTATTATTGCACTACCGCACCAATCCCATATTATAGTATGAGCTTCTTCTTACTACAAGTACATTAATCTTCCTGTGTTTAAGATATCGTATGCCCGTTAATTAAATGAGTTACTGACAACTCGAATTTAATCAACTTCTAATCTAAGAGTAGTACCACTCAACCTTATTATCATGCGGACAAGGTCCACCTGCAGGGTTTACATGATAATCCTTATGAGCTCCTCAAGGGAACATCATCAGCCTAGATTATAGGACACAGTTTCCTTCTATAATCAACAACACACCATGTACATAATACTACTTCCCAACTCATCAGGTCTTTTGATCTATCGTTCTAAATCTCACCCTTTGATGAATTAAAGAAGTACATACTAAGCACACGTGTTTGTTATTATATCGGGATTAAGAGCATGTACATCTTTAGTAACAGAGATTTAGTTCGATTATATAGTCAGTATAAATCGAACAATCCTCAGATGATCCTGTTCAATACACACTTAGTGTACTAGTGTAATTCTATAGTCAAGACAGACTAAGACCGAATTACACTACAACCACTCCAATGGTTTGTCCAATCCATCTTGGTTGTGAACACTGTTTACAACCTATAAGGAACTGATAACATGGTCTTCTGTGTGTGACTCTGCACATCATGTTTATCTACAATATAGATTAAATGGGCACTTGTAAAATATTGACCAAATATGATTCTTATTTCAGAATGTTTATTTACACAGCTAGGATTCTGGTATACATCCCAACACAAACTCAGTCGACTAACAAAGGAAACCGACTCGACTGACATGTATTTTAGTCGACTAACATAGAGTATCAGGCGTGCCAGTCTATGGACCTTACCAAATCAGTCGACTGACATCAGGATATAGTGGCTGAAATGAAATCGTACCGAGTTCTTTCCTCGCTTGATCAAGTGTCTGATCGTTGACTTTCTTGATCTTCATTCGCCTTACATCGTAAGGACTTTACGTGCCAAGAGTCCGCTCCTCGATCCTCTTGGACTTCCCTTTTACCTTACGTCCGGTCTTCTCACCCGCAAGGACTTTCTACGCTTTGCCTTACCCCGTAAGGACTTTCTCATGCCAAGAGCTCGCTCCTCGACCCTCTTGGACTTTCCTTTTGCCTTACATCTGGTCTTCTCACCCGTAAGGACTTTCTTCTACTTGCCTTACCCTGTAAGAACTTTCCTACACACTTGACACACAAGTTAGATTTCTCATCTTGTTCTCTAAAGTTTATTGATGTCAAACATCAAAATATAACTTATGGGCATGATTGCAACAACAATCTCCCCCTTTTTGATGTTTGACAACACAACAACTTTAGAGCACTGTATTCTCCCCCTTTGACAAATTTCAAAATAGACAACAAAAAGTAGCACATATACACAAGGAGAAAGGAAGAGATAAGGAACAGGGCCTCCTCCTACAACCATGCATACAGCTGAATAAACTTGAAGTACACATATAGTAAGCAAGGCAACGGAACATGTATGGGTACATAAACACATGAAAGCAGACAACACCTATCCACAATACATGCAAGCACAGAAAAATAAACCATTCAATTACTCCCAAAAGAAGTCTCACATACAAGTGCTTCAAACAAGAGATACAGCAAAGAGATAGTCATACATCAAACATGAAAACTAACAAAAGTAGAATTCATACATGTACTCAGACATGAAATGTATCAAAGGAACAGTCATACAACAATTAGTAAAATAACACAAACATCTGAAGGAACAATCAATCAAGATCCATGGGAGGAGGATCATCACTAGCTGGTGCCGCACTGGAAGTAGAAGCCTGTGGTGGAGGAGGATGACCAGACATCCAGGCCTGGAACAGTGCAGTCAGATGATCAACCGAGCCAGTCAAATGAGCAACGACCCCATCAACAGCGTCAAAACAACCATCAATAGTGTCAAAATGGCTGGTCATCTCGACGCGTAGCTCCTCAATCTGAGTGTCCATAGACTCAAAAGCTCGATCCAGGTGATGGGCGTTCCGCAAGTATACAGAATGTCGTCAAGTAATAAAAGATATTGAATCCACAGGGACCGTGAAATTGATCACTAAACTAGTACAATAAGAGTGGAGAGATCACTTATGTTGAGTTGGTGTGGGGAAGAGAGAGTGTAGTCGAGCTCCTAGAACCTCAAATAAAGAGAAATCAACTATGACAGATTGGTCAAAACGGCTGGTCATCTCGACGCGTAGCTCCTCAATCTAGGTGTCCATAGACTCAAAAGCTCGATCCAGGTGATGGGCGTTCTGCAAGTATACAGAATGTCGTCAAGTAATAAAAGATATCGAATCATTTTTGAACCAAATTGAACCAACTTAGTTTGGTTTGAAGCGAACTCAAGTTAATCGGTATATGAGTTTTGGTTATCGAGCTAAGGATGGGGGTTTTTGCATTGGATTTAAACCCAATAAGCTATTGTATAAGATATAGTATTGAAAAAAATGAATGATTAGCATTAAACTCTAATTGTTAGGATCAATTACAACCATTCAAACCTTAAACCCCATTAAACCCGGTATGCTATAGTGCCCGATCTGGTTGCTATAGTAACCGGACCAGTTCGCTACAATAATCCCTAATAACCTCAATCCGATTCAATTTTTTTTTCTTCTCCCAGTTTTTCTCAGCTCAACCACAACACAGACAAGCACGACTTCTTCTCTTGTGATCCCGTATCTGCCAGCGACACTGTCTCTGTTTACCTCGCGATCCTGAGATCATCGGTGTGGAAATTGTGTGAATCGCAATTAAAGCATCGTCAATCACATGGGAGAAGAGAACACAGAAACCCTAGCCACCACCACCTCCCTTCTCTCCCGAGCAGACGTCGCCAACTGCGTGATCAGAGACCTACTGTGTCGCTTCTGCCTTCCCCGATTGAGCGCTATCTCTCTAGCTCTGGCCAATCGCGATTTTGCCCTAATTGCGATTCTCCCAAACATCAACCGCTCTTCTCCGATTGTTGCTTGCTCACGAGAATGGGAATCGCGATTTCAGAACATTGTGTTGTTGCCTATATAATGTTTTTACTCTTCTTCTCGATCGTGATTTCTCCTCTTCAATCGCGATTGGGGTTTTCTCCAGAGGTTGCTGATTGCACGCTAGGAAGGGAAAGATCGTGATTTCTACCTACTTCCTTCTTTCCGTTGTGATCTACTTCTCCCATCGCTAACTGCAAGAAGTGAAGAGGAGAACCCGAGCAGTCACATTTTTCTCGTCTTCTCGGTTGTCACCTTCTCCAGTTGATAACTATGAGAAGAAGAAGAAAATAAACCAAACTGGCTGGATCAAGGTTCGATCGGATTAATGTTTTTGAGGCGCAACAGGGAAATCACATTTTCCCGAGTGAGCATCGTTCTGAGCGCGAAGGCGTGCCATCTCCTTATGATGGAGGCCAATCGCGTGAAGGAAACCCTAGCTGCCTTCCCAAAATCATGGTTTTAGCTCCTTCCTGGATCACGATTTTGCTTATGGTGGCGTCGTTTCTCTAATTTTCGTCATCAGGAGTCGCTGCTGGAGTTGCTACCGGGTTGTAGTCGGGTTTGCCGCTGGGAACTTGTGAAGCTTTCGGAGATTGTTCCATCTTCATCAAAAGGGTTCATATCATTTGCCCCAAATCGGCGGTCAAAGGTTGACCACTAAAAATTTATACTGGGAATACGATTATCGGTGATAGTTAGAAAACCCTAGAAAATAGTCGTGACAAATGTTGTTGCATGTTTTCGCTATTAGGGTTTTCTCTTGAATCGATCATTACCGATCGTCGACTAGTACCGAAGACGGTGATGCGACTCGTGGCTTGAGAAGCTGTCTTGATGAGAGCTTGACGTGGATCACCAGTAGAGGTGAAGCTTTGATAGAGCCACTCGATTGATGTCAATTCCATTTTACGACATCTGTTAGGTATGCCTAGAATAAATTGTTATTCTTTAAAAATTTTAATTTTTAGTTATGTCATGTACATGTTATATCCTGCATGCGTGTATTGCGAGTGCTGTAATAATTAGATTTAATTATTATATTTTCTTCCACTGCGCATGTTTACGAAACGTGTAAACACGCACAACGCACTGGATGATCCTAATAGTAGTATTAGAGCTTGATAGTGCAAGACATATGTGTAAAATCATTTTACGTGTCATA
>NC_133865.1:2677746-2763413 GCF_044706935.1 Curcuma longa | reverse complement strand
CAAGTATATAACACAAATTCAAGTTACAACTTCCAACATAGAAGCTCCATAACAGCAGCAGGTCCATAACAAAGGTTTCAACGCAACAGACTTTCCTCCAACAGCAGCAGAAATATCATTACAACAGAATATCCTCCAACAGCAGCAGAAATATCCATACAAAGTCCAACACTAGAGAATGCATCAAGATTAGCTTAGATATAAAGTGGGAAATAAACAAGAGATTATTTTGAATTTTGAGCATATTTCTGGCAGGTGGCATCTGAAGATGCTTAACAAACAAGAAAAGAATGGTCAAGCATATGGCAAGAACTTGCATGTTTTGGCAATCTACTTATGCTTGCATATCACAGATGCCATGAAGCTTTACTTGGAGAATCAGAAACTAGTGGTTGACTTATAAACAAAATATTATAGTAATTGATGCAAATGTAAAAGAGGAAAGAGATACTACATATGTAGATATATGTAAAGTACCTTGGGTGTTCCTTTTAAGCAGAGTATATAGTATAAAACCAAATGTATTGAATTAAAAAAGCATGACAACCCAAGCTATTTATGTAATATCCATGTTTGACAGGAGTCTCAACTTTAGTTAGCCTAGATACAAACATGTTTTTAAGCTAACAGAATGAAAATTTTAAATCATATATTTCCTTGGAGACAAATAAAACGTCTCATTTGAATGCACACTGAGGCATAGAACATTGCTAGAACATTACAGAAATAGTCTTATTTGGGACAGAAGTCAGTTCAAATACTAGTATTCTAGCCCTTAAATGGAAGAATATATAGTGAAAAATATATAGTTTGCAGCTGTTCTTATGACAACATGAAAAAATGACTTTCATATGCAATATTCACAATTAGTTTCATTAACTACTGTTTAAGTTAACAACAGATAAATGTGCAACATATTGCTTGTACAAAACAGTAAATAAAAGCTTAAACTACATCAAGGGGTTACTCAAGAAAAAAAATAGGGTGTCAGCCAAAAAATTGAACCAGTATCTGATCATCATCATGATTATGCCTTACAAAGTAATAAATGTTGTATCCGAAAGTAAATCTAAATTGTAAATTACAAGTAACAGAATGAACAAGACAAAGCAATCTTAGAGAAAAAAATTCTCATAGTTATTTATATTTCAACCATATTTATCTTCACACTGCTAATCCTGTTTAAATGAATCGTGACATCTATTTTTAGGTTCATGCATTCAGAAAAATTATCAACCAAGTGAAATTGAAGGGTAAGGCAGTAATTTTCAATTTTAACCACGAACATCTAATCCATATAAAGATTAAAATTCAACTATCAAGGTAGTTTTAGCAGAAAAATATAACTCTTCAGCAAATTAAGGTCAACCGTGCACATCATCAGCAAAAAAACATGGATTTAATTAATTGAATGGATAAACATGGATTTAATTATCCTTTTCAGTTTCTGAACAAAGATAGAAAAATTGGTTAAATTATATGAAATTATAATAAAATACTAGCAATATCTAGAATACCATGATGAAGAGGAGATGATCCAAAAGAGCATATGCATTTTCTGCTATAGAAGAATGTATAAGTCTAACAAACTGCTTAACCTTATAATATAGCATGTTAAATATGATCATACAACATAATGTCATAGGTTTAATATAATCATAACTTTAATGTTGACACAGTTAATTTCCACAAAAATGTTAGAATGAAGTAGAGAAGATGTTAGTATGAAAATTTCTTCAGGAATTAATTCAAACAACAGATTCGTCAAAGTTCAGTACAACTTATACCGAGCTCGGCTCCCATATTTCAGCAATATTATGAAGAACCTGAAATAAATAGAAAAAGTATAGCGAAGAGTTTACTCAAAGAAGAAATGTACATAGGTGAATAAATATACTCTTCTATTGAATGCAACTCAACAGCAAATCATCATATACTTTAGAAAGCAGTGGGGTATTAGTTAAAATGAATTGATTCAAGAAAAAAATAGACTTGCTTTGTATAACAGACAATTGATGCATTTTGACAAGAGAAACAACATCTTCTTCTTACATATGGAAACCATATTGTATCATACTCTGGGAAACATTGAGATTTCAATTAAAATAGTAAACTTGCATGATTTAATATTTTTTATTTGTATAACTACCACAATTGACTTCGATATGTAGAAAGACCAAGTAAAACATGGTGTAAAATCCTTAGCATGAGTAAAAGGTTATTTAAATTAATGACATAATAATTGAAGTGTATAAATAAAACAATTAGATATTGGAGCCAGTTCAATGCCTAAGACATGCTAAACAAGTATACTCAATTTAGAGGCTTATGAATCCTGGTGCTACACATGAAAAGTAATGATACTGTGAAGTAAATGCTACTAGTTGATGCCTTATGGAAGTTCAGGTGCAAGAAAAGATAAGAGCATCTTGAGGTCTAATCTTAACAAGTTAACATCAAAGGACACTAAATGCAGGCTCCTGATTTTGACTCTAAAATCTACAGTATCCAAAGCTCACACACGTTTACAGTAAAGTCTTTTTCCTACTGAATTCACCAGCAAACAACACAGAATGAGAGTTAAAGAGTTAAATCCTGGCGTTATATTAGTTCATTACTAATATACTAAGTGGTTTGAAGCTAAGCATAGTGACAATAACTTAGCAGCCTTAACTTGAGAGTGCAGAATACTACCTATAGGTGTAACCAATAGCACCTGGTAGCAGTTAAGTTAATGAATGAGCATACTCAGTAGCTATAGAGAACAATATGAGAAATGGTAAAGTAATCAACGCAAAGTGGTTCCTCTGGTACCATAATTGTAATTCTTTAAAAAATATTATATTAAAATTTCAATGCATTCTAAGCTCTGGAAATTTGATAATTCAGCATGCTAGAAGTGTGCAATGTTCAAATTTCACACACCATTCTTCATCTTCTAGGGAAAACAATGCTACACACTAATGCACATCGATGCATCGTCAGAGTACTAGGTTACCAGTCACTAAAATATGCGAAATTTTCATCCTATTACATGGATATCAATTTTCTGTTTCATTTAGGAATTACTTACCAATACCACTTAGTCCAGATTTTGCTTGCATGATTCCATGGCTATACAATGAAGAGGGTTCCATATTCAAAGATTTTTGTGGCTGCACTACACCCATGATGGCTTTAACATCCTGGAATAGTTACAGGTAAGCTCATAGTCATAGAAGAAAGTGCATATACAAGAGAAAACATCAAATAAATAATATTATGCAAGGAACTTATGGTACAAAATCTTACAGATGTTTGTTGATTTTGCCCTTGAACAAGCTGTGTAGCAGAAGATCCATTGACTGGGTTGCTTTGGATAAATTGCCTGCGCCACCATATTCAGATATAGTCTTGGCAAAGAGAAGTCCAAGTGGGAAGTCTTGGCAAGCAAAAGTCCAAGTGGGTAGTCTTGGCAAGCAAAAGTCCAAGTGGGTAGTCTTGGCAAGCAAAAGTCCAAGTGGGTAGTCTTGGCAAGCAAAAGTCCAAGTGGGTAGTCTTGGCAAGGAGAAGTCCAAGGGTGGTCTTGGCAAGGACTTGACATGACGAAGCTGATGGAAGCATCTCAGGCTAGTGCAGGGAGGCATGAGGCTATGGGAGGTGTTTGAAGGCCGAGGTCTAGGTCAAGAGAAGCTGAAATGTGATTTTTCAGCTTCACCAGTCGACTGGCCCTGCCAGCAGTCGACTGCTCATAAATCAGACGCACACAGAAAGATCAGTCGAGCCAGAGGAAGACAGGAGTCGACTGGGAAGTCGACTGGGATTATGGATAGTCGACTGTCTCCAGTCGACTGGTCTTGGACAGTCGACTGTGATTTGAACGTTGCAGAAAATTGGCAAGCATTTAATGGCATTTAATGCAAGATTTTGTTGCCGATTGAAGGCATCAGTCGACTGGCCCTGCCAGCAGTCGACTGATGTTGCAGAGATTATAAAAGAAGCCTGCACGAGAACAACTCATCTTCTTCGCTATTCTTTCATTCTTTTGTGCTTCTTTTGTGAGCGTTTTTGTGCTCAGATCTCTGCTTTATTCCTCTCCTCCTAGACAATATTTCATAATTAGTCACCTCTGCGGAGGTGGATACCTGATAAATGGCATTTTTATCGGGTAAATTGGGGCTAGATTGGACCAATTTGGATAGCATTTCATATCATAAATAGGAATTTTGGATTATTTCTTTATTTTGGTGAATTTTTGGGCTTTATTATAAATTGCATTAAATCATGGGAATTGATGGATATTAATTTGGTTGTAATTTATTTTGCAGAAATTTAGGATGAAGATAACGAATTTTGGAGGGTCAAATTGAATAAAATCAATTTTTGGTTCGAGTCCGGGTCAAGTCAGAGTCAAATGAGTTCAATTGGATTCGAAATCAACTTAGTCCAAGCTGATGGTTCAACTCGTGTGCGGTTTGAAGATCAATTTAGATCAATTCAAAGAAATCAGCTTAATGCAAGATAAATACAGGCTAAATCAATCGAATGGTTCAGCTTAAGTCCAACCCAAGCCCAATTTAGATTCAAGTTTATCAAGTTGATTGAGCTGGATCAAAGTCAACATTTCAAGCCCACTTAATCAAGCCAATAATCAAGCCAACCCATTAATCAAGTCAGCCCACACTATGCAGCCCGGCCCAATTCATGAATCCAGCCCAAAGCCAACTTGGTCAAGCCAAATCAAGCTAAGATCAAGCTGGAACTCAAGCTCAAGCTTGATTCAAGTGATCCGGTTGATCAAGCCAGGTTCAAATTCAGCGACAAAACCCGATCAGCAGCGCAGAGGAATGGGAGCTCGCGCATTAGGTCTTTTCTCCCGTCTTCTTCTCCTTTCTCGCGACGGCGTCCACCGAGCTCCCGCCGTCGCGAGCTTCCGTCCGCCTCGCCGCCGCCTCGATTCTCCGAGCAACTCCGGCTGCAGCTAGAGGATGAACGCCGACCGCCTCTCCTCACATACGTGCCGAAGGTTGTTCCGTCTGTGACTTCAACGGAGCATCGCCTAGGGATCCTGTCTGTGACTTCAGCAGGGCACCGCCGGCCGTCGTCCATCTCCATTGTCCCCGGAAAATCAGCAAGGTAAAGTTTTCTTTCTCTCGTTCTGAGTTCTTGTCTGCGGTTGTAGCAGGGATGACGCTTGAGGAGGATGCTTGTTCCTGCGCTGTTTCCGTTCGTGTCTTGCCGTGAGCACAGCGGCGAGATCCATCTTCACCGGCCGATTCCCCTTCTGTTGTTGGCTCTGTTCGGTTCTGAAAAGGGGCGGTGTTAGGGTTACACGGCTTCCCCTCTTCCTCCTCTGATCAGCACAAAGAAAGGCCGGCAGCTACCTCCGATTACGGCATCAACGTCCCTCCTTCTTCCCTCTGTCGCCGGCTCCGCTGTGAGTGGTTCGCTCCAGCGGTGGCAGCCGGTGACAGCCCGCTTCATCCGCCTCCACAGAAGCAGCGCACGGCAGCTGGACTCTGGCGGCGATTTGTAGCAGAGGCCCAGCTAGTCTCCTGGCGGCGATTTGTAGCAGGAGATTACCGTGCGTCTTCGACTTCCGCCGTCCCCGGAGTAAGGCAAGGTAAGGTTGTTTTCAGTCTATGTTTCTGATATCCTGGCGGCGATTTGTAGCAGGGTGTTAGGGCAGAGGTGAAGCATCCATTGCCTGCGTCTTCTCCGACTACGCCGTGCTGTGAGCGATTGTTCCAGTAAGCGCCGCCGTCCCGTGGGTGCTAGCAGCCGGGAATGGTTATTGTTCCTTGCTTCTTTGCCGAATTGGAGAGGGAAGAACCCTAATTCCACTTTTCCCTTTGTTTCATTTTCTTGTTCTGTTGTTAGCTGTTAAAATCCAAAACCCCCGTTGAACATGTAAATATGTAAATATGCTCTAATCTCTAATCTTAATTCTTATTCTAATCTTAACCCTAATTCCTAACATTGACCTTAACTCTAATTCCTAACATAATCCTAATTGCTAACACTAATTCTAACTTGTTGTTGCAAGTTGTATGTTAGCATTGATGTATAATGTAGATGTAGATTTATTTATTGTATGTTTGTGTAGTATGATGTGAAGTGTAATTTGTATATCTTTGTAAGTTAAAAGATTAAATGTTGTAAATTCTTGTTGTAGGTTATGTAATTGAAAACATGTGTATGTTGTAGGTTGTTTGAATAAAACTCATGTAATAAATTATCACTATTGTCAATGAAGTTGTTGAATAATTGTATGTTTATGAATAATTGATTGTGAACATATTCTGTATTATATGTAATATAGGTTAGCTGTTGTATGTATAATGTGTAAATAGGATACATGATTAGATTTAATTTGTACATAATGTAGATTTAGAATTCTTTTATTAATTGTATGAATAAAACAAAATAAGCATCCCGTATCATGTGTCTAGAATAAACATCCGGTCATTGAGTCCGTGAGAGAGACGACCCAGACCTCCCTATACCACTTAGGACGACAATAAAGAGGTTTGGTAAATAAATAAATAAATAATTTTGATGCATGTTAGTGACAACAATTAATAAATGGGAAAAAGTATAATAATAAATTCCCATAGTAAAAACAATGCATCAAGTACCAATGGTGCAAGATGAGATACTACAAGTAACTGCACCGCGTGTCATAGAGAATGCACAAGAACAGATAGTGCCTCATCGTAGTGGGAGGGTTGTTAGACAACCTGATAAATTCATATTTTTGGGAGAGTCCTCGGACTTGGTCCCTAGTGAACATGAAGCTGATCCCTGGACTTATGACGAAGCACTCCAAGATAAAGAAGCAGCATCTTGGCAAAGTGCAATGAATTCTGAAATAGAATCTATAGATTCTAATCAAGTCTGAGAGCTTGTAGAACCACCAAATAGTGTAAAAGCCATTGGATGTAAATGGGTCTACAAAAGGAAAAAGAGGAATAGACGAGAAGATGAAAATCTTCAAAGCAAGGCTTACTATGAAAGAGTATACTTAGAAAGAGTGAATTGATTATGAGGAAACTTTTTCACCGATAGTCATGCTTAAGTCTATCTGGATTTTTTTGTCTAATGCTGCTCATATGGACTATGAGGTTTGACAAATAGATGTCAAGACAGCTTTCCTTATAGGAAGTCTTGAAGAAAACATCTATATGCAGCAACCAGAGGGATTCATTGCAAAGGGCAAAGAGCATCTTATATGCAAGCTTAATCGGTCCATTTATGGACTGAAGCAAGCTTCAAGGTCTTGGAACATCCTGTTTGTGGGAAGATAACAAGTCCTGAATCGAGACGTGCTCATGGGTGAACCGCAACAGCCTCAGCTCATCACTTTGACGCAGGAAGAGTTAGATCGGAGGATAGCAACGGCGGTTCTCGCCGTCACTCGAAGCCAACACGAGGCCGCTGCGCAGCCTTCGCGAGTGCCCACTCGGGTCGAGGAGGCCCACCCAGCCGCCACTCGGCAACAGCGAGCTCCACCTGAAGCTCCGCGAGCTCCCTCCCTGAGACCCCTGGAGGAAGCCGATTACTATTATGCTTCCATGGAATCGGCCGCAGAACAGACGCCGATTAGAGAGCCCGCCCGCGGGAGAAGGCCCGAGATAGGAGAGGCAAGAGGGCTAGAAAGCTCTCCCTTCATACGCCGAATCCTAAATGAGGGAAGTGCCTCGGCATTTCCGAATGCCTCAGTTCCCGGAGTACACTGGGAACACCGATCCGGAAGACCATTTGGGTCGGTTTGAAAACGCCGCCCTGCTGCACCAGTACACGGACGCCATCAAGTGTCGAGTCTTCTTGACCACCTTATCCGGATCGGCGCTCATGGTTCAATCGGTTGCAGCCCTCCTCCATCTGGTCCTTCGCCGAATTCAAAGGAGCTTTCCTGCGGCACTTCGCCACTAGCAAGACCTACCGCAAGACTATAATGGATCTTTTTGCCACCAAGCAGAAAACCAGAGAGTCTTTAAAGGACTTCGTGCGCCGATTCAACCAAGTAGCACAAGAGGTGTCCGCCGCCTCTTCGGATGTCCTTGTAAACGCTTTCTCCCAAGGCTTGACTGAAGGGGACTTCTTTCGGTCTATAATCAAGAGACCTCCCGAAACTTCGATGTTCTGCTCAGCCGCGCCGATAAGTACATCCACGTGGAAGAATCCCAATCCGCGCGGCGTCGGGATACTGAACCCGGCCATAGCAGTTCTACTCACCGGAATGCTCCACCCGCCCCCCCCGAGCCGACCGAAAACCGGCCCCACAACTACTGCCTAGGTCCGACTCGGACGCACCTCAACGCCGGTTAAGCAGAGCCAACGAACCATCCATGAGGTGAACAACTAGCCTGGCCCCCCTGCCGGGGCCTCCCGATGGGTTCCTCGATTTTGACATACCACCAGTCGAGGAGCCACGCCACTAATGAATGCAATCAGTATGCCCGAGAACTGCGCTTGGCCGCCGACCAGCGGGCGCAGAGGTCTCCCAACCCAAGGCAAAGAAGGCCCGCCGCCGAGCGGGCTGGTTGCCGAGAATCACGGCCCATTCTCCTCGGGACGCTCAGCGCAGAGATCGTTCGCCCAGACGAGGAGAACCTGCTCCCCGAGAGGAAGCTCCCCGAGAACTGAGGTCTCACCACCACGAAGACTCCCCCGGCCATAACCCGAACAACACCACCCGAGGTAACATTCTCATGATCACCGGGGGAGCAACCGATGGCGATTCTCACCGAGCCCGAAAGGCCCATAGCCGACAGCTGGAGGTCTGCGGTGTCGGTAAAGGGCCGCGAGAAGAAGGACCGATCCTCGGATTCGGCCCCCAGGACTTGGAAGGCGTGGAAGCCCCGCACGACGACGCTCTGGTCGTGCGCGCCACCATCGCCAACTACAACATCGCCCGAGTCTTCGTCGATACAGGCAGTTCGGTAAATATAATCTTTCTGAAGGCTTTTGCGCAGATGCAGATTGACAAAGCCGATTTGTCGGACCTACTGGACTTTCCCTTACCCAACCTCCAGTCAGGATTTCCTTGCCCAACTTTACTCACTAGGAGTTCCTGCCCAACCTCCAACAAGGACTTCCTATCCAGCTTTACTCATCAGATCTTCCTTGTCCAGTCCTCCAAGTTAAGTCTTTCTTGCCCAATCCTCTAGATCAGGACTTTATTTATCTAGTCGCAACTAGGACTTTCCATGTTTAGTCTCAACTAGGACTTCTCCTTGCGGTCGGTTTAACACACTAGGATTTCTTGTCCGGTCCAACTGATTAGGACTTTTCGCTAGTCTTCTGGTCAAACTAACTTGACTAGACTCCACTCACATCCAAATATTAAGTCTTGTTTGAATCAACCCTTGATTAAACTAACTAGACCTAGATGTATTATCAAACATCGAAATTCTGAGGATAGACTAGTGCTTTTTACACCAACACAATAGTCAATCCTAATTTGAAGGTCATCAGGTCATTCCATTATTGTAACTTAGAATGCAATTTCTTATGTAGACGTAGCTCTGTAGAAATCTTTATATATTCGTTTGGACAAAAGTGAAAATGACACCCTTTTATTTTCAAAACAATCAAAGGAGCGTCTCACTTTGAGTTTTTTTATCAAAAGGATACTCTGTATCAATGTTTAGCTATATATAATTATCCAAATAGTTTCTAATACTGTTCTTTATTATTGTCTCCAGCCTAAACCCTAAATCTTATATATAGAAAATCTTTATATATTCTTTTACTATCTACAACATAGGGATGACAATAGATCTGATTTGAATCTGATTTCATATCCTTCACTCACATCCGTATTTATTATATTCATTCTCATCCCCATCGGATATTTAATTTTCATCCTCATCTCCATATCCTTCGGAGGATTGGATATCCATTTTCATCTTCATACCCATCAGAAGATCAAATATTCTCTATTAGGAGGGAGCAAAAGTTCAATTAAACTAAATTAATCGACCTAATTTAAAATTTTAGTTAGATTATTTTAAAATTTTATTTTTTAAAAAATTATTTATTTCAAATAATTTAGTTTGATTTTGAAACTCTTAATTTGATTAAATCAAATAAATCTAATTTTTTTAATCGAAGCGAAGAACATTCTACATGGGGAGGAAGAGGACATTAATTTTAAATTAAAAGAAAATAAAAACAGGTTTATTCTACCGAGGGGGCGCTTAGTATACATTTGATAATAGGAATGGTAATGATTTTGATTGAGGGGTTAATGGCAATGGGAATGATTATCGAATTTTTTATTTTTAGTGCTTGGTATAGATACTTGAGCAGCCTTGTACTTGCACAGTGCCGCTTGGTTTCGACACCTCTTCTTCCTCCTATGCTTGGCGGCGTCCGGCTACTGGCTACCTCGAAGGAATAAGGCGCTGGCGCGCTGCTCTTCTTCCCACAAGCATCGCCATCCCTGGAAGCGCGTTCCTGTTCATCTCCCACATGAACAGAGCGGCGTCGATCCCTATTTTCCTCTTCCCAACCGCACGGCGACGGCGTTCCGACGAGTGTGGCGGCCTGTCCCGGGCAAGGATGCTCCTTCCGGTCTCTTCTTCCTCCTATGCTTGGCGGCGTCCGGCTGCTGGCTACCCCGAAGGAATAAGGCGCTGGCGCGCTGCTCTTCTTCCCACAAGCGCCGCCATCCCTGGAAGCGCGTTCCTGTTCATCTCCCACATGAACAGAGCGACGCCGATCCCTGTTTTCCTCTTCCCAACCACACGGCGACGGCGTTCCGACGAGTGTGGCAGCCTGTCCCGGGCAAGGATGCTCCTTCCGGTTGCTGTTTCCTTCCAGATCGCACGCCGGCCGCAAGAACAGCGGTGCGGTTTTGCCCCGGTGACGTTGCTCTCTGCTCCGATCGCGGATCAACTCTGCCCCTTGCAGATCGTTGTTGCTTGCTGTCCGCCGGAGAGAAACAGGCTGAAAAACCTAGCTGCGCAAGAGGGAGCTCCGTCCCGATCGCGAGAGGAACTCGAGCACGGCTGATTCCATCTTCCTCTACTAGCGACGACCTGTGTGGAGGAAAGGACGAGCCGGCCGATGCACGACCAGATGGGCGCGGGGTGGGGAAGAAATCGCGACCAGATGGGGGTGGGGTGGGGTGGGGAAGAAATCGCGATGGGAATGGGTTTAGCGATAACTGGGGGAGGGGTAGGATATGAAATCAGGGATATCAAATCCTTATTTTGATTTCCATTCCTGTCTACCAAGCATTAAGAATGGAAATGAAATAGATTTCATTTTCCCCTCTCCTAAACCCACCTACCAAGCGTCTCCTGATATGTTGATCTAAGTGTGCAGGGAGCACATGTTTGACTAAGTCCTAGTGAAAGTTAGGCACTGAAGTCTTGACATAGTTAAAGCACCTGGTGAAGTCTAGGCTGGTCTGGAGGACCACGCCGCAGTAGAAGTCTGGGTTGGTCAGGAGGACCAAGCCGCAACAGAAGGCTGGACTGATCGGGAAGGATCGAGTCACAGGAGAAGACTGGGCTGGTCGGGAAGGACCAAGCCGCTGCACAAACCCTGGGGGCCGAGGACAGAGCCGAGCAAAAGTCCAATGAGTCAGGAGGACTCGGCTGGTATCAGGTAAATTCTCCTAAGAGGAGTGGGTGAGGATGCGTTCCCGAGAGAATATTGGCGTCAGTCTAACCGAGGGTCTCACTGGAGACCTGAAGTTAAGACCCTGAGTTGGTTCCAGAAACTAACTCAAATAAGATTACTTTGCATGTTATTTGCTAACTTTTTATCCAGGATCGAAAATGTAACACCCCGATTATTTCTCCCTATTTTAGGAATATTAAATAGATTTAAAATTATAATAAAAGATTCTTTAGTTAAATGATAGAAGGGGAGTTTGATGAAATAAAATAGGTGAAAAGATTCGTCTTGCAAAGACGAATCCAACGAGAACTTGTTTGGACCAAATCGGAGGTCGTTTGGTTAGTAAACCAAGTGAACCAAAATTTAACCCGGTTCGGTTCAATCGTTATAATGGGATTTAACCGGTAGTTTAGTTTAATTGGGTAATTACTGTGCACTCCTCTTTAAAAATGTTTTTTCTCTTTCTCTCGGTCTCTCTCCGCGCGACTCCGCCCGCCGCCCGCGCGGGCTGCGCCTCCGCCGCCCACCGCCCGATTCCGCCGGCGGAAAGACGGGGCGGAACGAGGAGAAGCTATAAGAGGAGCCGCGACCCAACCCTAGCCACCACTCCTCTTTTCCCCTCTGCTCGCGTCCGCCCAAGCCGCCGCCTGCAGCACCGCGACGCCTCTGCCCTGCACAGAGACGCCGCCGCCCAGCCAACGCGCGCGCCAGCACCGCCTCCCTTTCTCCCTTGCGCTGTTCGCCGGAGAAGCACGAGCGCCAAGCCCAGCCGCGCCCCGCCTGTGGCCTACTGCCCTGTCCGCGCAAGGAGAAGACGACGCAGAGTAGCCGCCGCCTCCCGCCTCCCTTGCGCTGTCCGCCGGAGAAGCACGACCGCCAACGCCGCCTCTGTCGCCGCCGGTTGCCTTGCCTCAGCTGACGCCACCGTGAAGACGCCGAACGCCGCCGGCCCGAGCCTCTGTTGCCCTGTTCACGCGAGGAAGAACCACTGATTAATTAACGGGATTAATTAACCAAGGTAAGTAATTAATTAAAGGATTTTAATTAGGTTAATTAATTAAGTAGGATTAATTAAGAGCATTAGGTAATGAATTAAGGTTCATTTGATTAAGCTGGTTAATTAGAATAGTTAATCTGTTAATTAATTAGTTAATTAACCAGTAAGTTAATTAGGTATAATTATGGGGTTGATTAACGTATTTGATTGGTAAGTTAATAAGGTCATTCATCTAAATTGGTAATTAGGATATTTAGGTTAATTAATGTGATCGAATTAATTGGTTCATTAGTGAAGGTTAATCAAGTAATGAATGTTGATGTAATCAATGATTCAGAAAATTAATCTAGTTAATTGGATTATAAACCTAATTAATGATTTGGTTAATCAGTTTAATTAGTTAGTTACTTGTTAACCTAATTAAGTAGTTAAGTAGTTTGATTAATTAATCCGTTAACTAATTAATGTTCCATTAATCTTAGTGAATTGGTTAAATTAGGTTTAGTGGTGAAGGATTAATGAAGTAATCAAATTAAATAGATTAATTGGAAATGGTAAGTTGATTTGGGGTAAGATTAACTCTTGACCCAATTGAGTAATTAGATTAGGTTAATGATTTCGATTAAGCTATAGTTATGATTTTTGCTAGGTCCCGCGAAGAAGATGCTAGAGCACATCGGAGAAGGTCTCCGATTTCATAAACCTTAGCGTTAAAACCTTAGTGAACGGACAAGGTAAGTACCTCTCACCTGCAGTATAAGTAGCTCCGTTCGTATGCATAAATCCATAGTTTTAGTTATTCAAAAATTTATGTATGTATGTGGAGATTGTTTCTCTTACAGAATGTTTATGAAAATAATTTACCTTGCCTCAGTAATTATGGACTCAGATCGTCCATGGGTGGGCTCCTAGATCGCCCCTAGGCCCTAGATCGCCTAGTATATGCAAGGTTAAAGAGAAAAGAATGATTAAAGAAAGTATTTTACTTTTATGTGGCATGTGCTTGGACTCAGATCGTCCATGGGTGGGCTCCTAGATCGCCCCTAGGCTCAGATCGCCTAGTAGTACCCTAATGGGTTCGGGATTAGCTACCTCGGATCTATTTAGGGATGCGCGCATAGTTAGCACAATGCCGGGCCCACAGCAGGATGATTATTATTTTCACTTACTATATGTATAAGTTTTCAAAAGTTCATTACTAACTTGAAGTGAAAGTAGTTTTTAATATCATGTTTAGTTCAGTTATGATTTTAGTCCATGTGCTTGTTATGATGCGTATACCATGATATTTATCTAGCTTATATGTTTCAGTAGCAATAAATTGTAAGCATGAAAATATTTCCTTTCATATTTTTCAAAAGCATGATTTTAAAATATGCATCGTTTTGTGAGTAGGATGGTACTTACTAAGCTTTATGCTTATAGTTTTATTTCCCTTGTACTGCAGATAAGGGCAAAGAAAAATTTGAGTAGCGGAGGCGGCAGAGACGATGCGAAGTGTGTGCTGTGGTGGAACTTAGAATAAAGAGCCTCGGGAACTTGCATGACCTACTTAGACTTTTCCTTATCTAACCTCTAGTTAGGACTAGTCGCTCGATAAACTTCTCACCGTCAAGCATCTGATCACCCTTGACCTATTTGGACTTCTGCTCAGTTTTGATCACTCGACCCCCAGGTTTTGATCACTCGACCCCCAGGACATTCCTTTCAATATCCGATCCTTATTGACCCATCGACTTGCCTGCCTAGTATCCCTAATCACGCTAAGGCTTCCTTGTCTAACCTCCAGTTGGAATTTGCCTTACCTAACCTCCAACTAAGACTTGTCTAACCTCCAGCTAGAATTTTTCTTTTTTCCTAACCTACAGTTAGGACTTCCTTTGCTAATTATCTAGTCAACTTTGACCTGACTAGACTTCACCCACATCCAAACATTAGATCATGTTTAGATCACCCCTTGATCAAACTAATCTGACCTAGATACATTATCAAACATCGAAACTCTGAAAGTAGACTACACTAACAATCTCTCCCTTTTTTATGTTTGATAATTTTTTTAAGTTAAGTTATAGGTCATAAGGGTTTCAATAGTTTGGGAGATTACTAGTTCTTTAACATAAGGTTCCCTTTTCCTCCTTTGTTAATCATTAAAAATAATGTACCTTTGATTTTGCACCAATAATTTATGAATTTTTTATAGTCAAAACTTAGTCTAACCCTTTCTTGAAAGACCATAGTAAATTACAAAATTAATTTTGCAAAATAATTTTCAACGAAGGTTTTCAAAAGATTTTTCTAGAGGATTTTCAAAACGAAGTTTAAAAGTGTTTTCCAAAGATTTTCAAAGGAGATGTTTTAAAAAATATATTTATTATTCTTCCAATCAAGACCTCCCCTTTTCTTGACACATTTTTAGAAATCCTTGTTAACCGCAAGGAATATTTACCTAAGTGTCTCAGAGTTTGACTCAAATCAAAAGACTAAAATTATTTTGAAAGTAATTTTGAAATGCATTTTCAAAGATTTTTTTAAATAATTTTTAAAAGTCATTCTCAAAGCATAGTTGAAGCATCTTATCTTTCGCTTTTGATTTCATTTTAGTAATTTTGATGCTTGCTTCATGCCAAAGTTGTTAGCCTTAAAGAAACAATGCATACCTCAAAGTGTCCTGATTTGATACTCTTTCGTCGAGATTATGGAGACTTGTTAATATCTCCTTAAGTCGCACATGTAGTTGAGTCACTATTTCTCCCTTTTCTAACCTTAGGTTGCTGAATTGATTTTTAAGAAAATCTCTTCTAGCTAACTTTATCTTTAAGGTACCTTCATGAAGTTCTAAGAATTTTTTTCAGAACTCTTTGGCAGAGTTGTAAGTACCAATCTGGTTAAGTTCCTACACTGGTAACATACTTAGTAAATGGAATTCTGCCTTAACATTGGCATGAATTCATCTCGCTACTTATTGATCCATACATGTTACTCAAGTTCTTCATCTTCATTTTTGAGCACATCAAAACTATTTTTTATGCAAATCATAATTTCAAAGTCAGTTTTAAAAAATATCTTCATTTTCTTCTTCCACGTGGTAAATTCACCTTCAAACTTTGATGGATGGATGTTCGCCCCGGCCATTTCTCCCGATCTAGTTGCTAAGTTGACGATTAATGCTTTTGAGCGGTCCTACTCTGATCAATATTAGTGTAGCGGAAGCAATTTTGCTCGCTAGAGGGGAGGGATGAATAACAATCTATAAATAAAATTTCATCTTTCTCTTGTTAACAACTTAACAAGGACGCATGTATATTAATCAAAATAAAATGAACATAAATGGAAAGAGACTTGTTGTCTTACTTAGTTTGCAACCAACTGGTTGCTAGTCCAAGACTATGAAAAGAGCACTAAAGTCTCCTATTCGAAAATGTCCTAGAGGTGGAGAAGCATGTTACACTAATTGCATACAATAATGTAGTTAAAAGAATAGAACAAAGAATGTAGTTAGAATGTGTGTTTTTTAACTGAACTCCTCGTCTCTTTTTATAGCCACTATTTGAAGTGTCAATGTGGCATGTTCGGTAGACCAATTAAGCAAATCGATCTACTGATCTAGGTGACATGGAAACTAATGTGGAGGATAATCTTTATTTGTTGCAATGACTATTTTGCTGACATGGCGAATAATCCTCATCTGGAGCAACGATCGTTTGCTAACATGGCAGACTAACGATGTCATCCATTCAACAGTCCTTGTTTGACTATTTTCTAACATAACATTCGGTAGACCAATCCACTAGTTTGAACTTCATACTCAATCTTCCACATGGCTTTGCGTGGCTCGGATGCCGGAGTGCTCTTCCACAACTCCTTGTCCCTTAAATGCACTTAGTATGTTAACTCTTCTCTCGTGTCATCCTTCTCACTCACTATATCTTCTACCAAGGTTCACCATCTCTAATGCTCCTCATCCTTCCGGTTCCTAACCATGCTCCACTGAACCTTGATCTATCGGATACCTGTGTGTTCTCCTAAGTTTCTACTTACATAGACATACAAATTAATGACACAAGCAAGACCTAACTTAGACTAGTTTGACAACACATCAAAATAGTCATGGTTCAAACCACTTGGGGTTCTAACAAGATGATTATTTATGCTAAAAATAATTAGCCCAAAAAAATTTATTTTTATGCCAAATATATGTTTAAAGATGACTTACATATAAAGAACAAGTCTTGTTGATCATGCACACAAGATGTTAGCCCAAAGTAAGATGTGCAGTAGATTAAGGTTTGTAAGTCATAGACTCAGACAAAGATAGCTCATATAAATGGTGATTTTATTAGTTATGTGCATAATGTGTCTATCCAAAGAAAGACATTTTATACGACCAACGAAGATTATCATGAATTAGAAATGAGAGTATCGCTAATAAATTTAATTCTAGTTTAAAGACTAAATGTTATATTGTACTTGATATCACATCTAATGCTTATACATAATTTAAAAAATACATATTAAATGTATTATCTATTATAATCTATCTATAGTCTTGGCAATAATGTGAGCTTTTGTTGTTTCTCTCTTTCATTTTCAATACAATCTGTAATGGCCAACATCAATAATATGCTATTGTTAATCGATAATAATTTTTTTAAAAAAAATCAAAAAGGACCTATAATAAGGATTAAGATAAACAAACTACAACATCTAGGGCTTCAGGGCATAATGTGCAAAAGAAATAATTAGATCAAGAACCCACTTGTTTCTTCTGTAATAGAAAATGTCATTTGAAAAAAGGATTGTCACAAGTATGTCAACTGATGTATTAAACGTGGTATATTCTCAATTTTATTAACTTAGAAGTCAATTTGACTATTGTACCTAACGATACTTGGTAGATAGATACTAATACTGCTACCCACATAAGTGTCATTATGCATGGTTATCTCATAAGTTGATTGTCAATTGATGGTAAAAGACACATTTATACAAAAAAAAAGACAAAAAGGCTAAAGTGGGGGTGATAGGTGTTTTTAGACTTTATCTAGAAACTAATATATTTCTAAATTTAAAAAATATGTTTATAGTACTGATAGAGCCCACGCTAGTGTCACGAATGAGCCTCAAATTAGAATTTATAATCAAAAACCCTTATCTCACAAAACAAATGTAATATAGGGGCCACGAGTCTTATTTTCCAAGGACTAGTAGAAACTTGTATGAATCAAGCTAGGATGTCGAAACTATTTTTGGGTTTTTCTATAAAAATGGAGTTTTGGTGTTTTTCAACTGGAATGTAAATGAAAGAAACTAATGCAAGAATAAGAGATTGAAACTAAAAGCCTAGCAAACACTAATACAAAAATCCAAGAACATGTATTGCTAACAAACTTAGGTTTGGATACAAAATTCAGTAAACACAGAAATTGAACCAAATGTATGATGCAACATTACAGAATTAAAACTAACTGTAAAAAAATTCCAAAAACAATATCTCTGAAATTCTAACAATTGGAGATGAGATTAGGTTTCCAATAGCTCTAAAATCACTCAAGCATTAGGATATGAAACTCAAAATCAGTGAAGCAAAGAACTAAACTTAAATCTAAGAATCTAATTAAAGGAAATGTGAAATCCAATACCCAATCTTAGTTGTAGGACTAATGATGCAATATAACTAGTCAATTCCACTGATCTAACAACAAGAACAATGCTTAAGCCAAGCAAACCTAACAAACTGATACACGAAATCAATCTTGATACTGAACAGTAAGAATGTAGAATTTCAGTGAAATGCAATCAAATTCAATTCGGATCAAGAATTAAGGCTAAAGAATTCCAAGAGATAAAAACAACTAACAATAGCTAAAGTATTAACCAAGTAATCAAAATTTAACATCTGTTGAAACCAAAACAAGAAGTTCAAAATTGCAAATACAGAAGCAGAAAAAATAGAAATCAGACAACAATCAGATAGCCGATCTTCCCTTTCCTCTTCGATTCCTTTCTTGCTGTCACTCAAGATCTGATGAAAGATCAGAAATCCCACAAGAATATCACTAAGCTCAGCTCAAATGGATCTGAATCAATTCGGTTCAACACAGCTTCGGAAACCCTCCTTGCTAGCGCACAGAACATAGCCGATCCATCTTAAATTTGATGCTAATCCAGCGAAACCGAGGTTAAATGCCTATGAATTTAACTCAGAAACCACCAAGAACCTTCAAAGAACCCCTTCAATTGCCTTTGATAGCTCCAATCGACTTAGAGCTCAAAATCTCGGATTGGTATCTGCGGCGGCAACAACGATCTGAAAAAACCCTCACCAGCCGATATTCCTTTGAAATTGTGGTTGAACATAGCTTGTAATCTTCCTTAGAGATCAGGAAATCAATTGGAAGAGGAAAACCAGCAGATTTGGCTACGAAAAATCGACGAAACAGAGGAAAAATGAAACGCAGGGCGAAGCTACAGTGGACGCGACTTTTGGCTACTGTTCATTCCTCGTTTAAACGTGGATTTGAATTTTGACTGGTTCAGTACTGTTTAAACCCGGTTCAGCCTTGATTTGATCTGGTTCAGCCCTGCCAGTTTAGCTCTGGTTCAGCTCCAATTTGGCTCTGGTTCAACTCTAAACCAATTGAATCATAATCACGAAGTTTGGTTCAATAGAATTTTACCAATCTTGGCTTGACTCAGTCCCAATTGGCTCGATCATGGCTCCACTTGAATCCTACAAAGAATTAAACTTAATTAATACCAAATTAATCATCAAAATTACAGAAATTATATCAATCATCCAAAAATACACCATGTCATAAATGCAATCCAATTATGTCGATTAAAGTATTTAATTATTCACACAAAGACCCAAAATGAACCATCAAAATACGATAAAATCCTATCAAGTACCATCTTTTAAACGAAACTAGATATTCATTTTTTGTTTGGACAAATCAGGTTATTCTTGTTCATTTGGAAATAGAATATTTAATATTTTTAAATTTTAGTTTTGATTGGTATTGGTTCCTTAGTTGATAAGCTATACAGATTAACATATAAGTGGTACAAAGTGAAATTTAACTAATGAGAATCCATCTATCTTGTAGCATAAGTATTTAAGACACATATCTAACCAACACCTAAAAAGATTAATGTTATAAGGAATTTTTTATTCTCTTGATATGTCAGACTTTAAAGTTTACACTGAATATATCAAACGAAAGAACTACTAACAAAAGAAATAAGTGTTCAAGTCGATATAGTGATGTCTTAGAACTAATACAAATGGACATATTTGGATCTTGGTGAGCAATTACTGCATAAGATCTTGGTAACAAAAGAAATAAAGGTGCAAGCCAATGGTAAGCAACTGCTACATAAGACCAAGTTATTTCTATCAGATAACTTTGAAATGAAAGATCTTGGTGGTGATTAGACATATAGATATGTCGTGATCATTCAAGGAATATTTTTAGACTTTCACAAAAGTCCTATATTGAAAAGGTGCTCATACGGTATGACATGTAGAACTGTGGACCTAAGGATACACTTGTGCCAAAAGGTAACAATAATGTTCATGACTTGAACTTGAGATAAAAGAAATACATAAACTCCTTTATGCTTCAGCTGTGGGGAACCTCATATATGCATAAGTCTATATGCATCCGAATATTGCATATATGGTAGGGATATTAGGCAAATACTTAAGTAACCCTAGACTAGATCACTAAAAGCAATAAAGAAAGTTATGTGATATTTGCTGAAAATCAAAGGATTTATACTCACGTATCGGAGGTTTAATCACTTGAAGGTGATTGGATATTCAGACTCTGATTTTGCTGGATGTTTAGATAGCAGAATGTCCACTTCAAACTATATCTATATGCTTGTTGGAGGGGTTATTTCGTGGAAAAGCATTAAGCACTGCTAACAGCTGCTTCTGCTATGAAGGCAGAGTCAATAGATTGCTATAAAGCATTCAATCATGAGATTTGACTATAGAACTACATTACAGCGTTGCAGATCGTTGATGACATTGATAGACCATTGAGGATTAATGTGATAATAAAATTGTAGAACTTTATGTTAAAAACAATCGCAATTTATCAAAGTCAAAATACGTCGATATAAAGTATGTGACGTTCAAAGAGAGAATCCAGAGTGATCAAATATTTGTAGAGCATATTCAGACATACTCAATGTTGGTGGATCCATTTACCAAGGCATTGCCAACTAAAATTTTTCATCATTATGTGATGAGTATGGGACCTTTATATGGATGAAGTACTCATTTAATGATAGTTTGTATTTACTGTTTAATGTTGTATGTTGATAAACACATGTATTTTGTTATCGTACAAACTTAAGTTTTCTGATATGTGTGTATATTTCATTTGACACTCTGAATAAAGTTATTATGATTTACTATTATTATTTAGCATATAATATTTGTAAATATGATATTGGATTCCTTTTGGAATCATAAATTTTAGATCATGATTTGTTATTGTAGTTTAGCATAAAGTATTTACAAATATGATTAAAACCTCTTTGGGTCATCAAGAGAATCAGTTGAGAATTAGCATGTATAGATCATTTTTCATGTAATTCTCATATTATACATCATCGACATCTAATCTATATCATTAATATTGTGATTATTATTAAGGCTTATTATAGTTATATTAATTATGACCGCTTTAGTCTATATCAATGAAATTAATGGACAAGATTGTTTTACAACTTATGGCATTTTGAGCTCAAATAAGGAATTCTAGTTGTGTGTTATATATAGAATCACATACAACTCAAATGGAAGATTGTTGGACTTAACTTCCTTGTTGGTGGGTTTACATGTTGATTTAATAACATACTCAATAATGACATATTGGTTCAAACCCGATAAAGTGATCTAATTAAAGTATTTACGAGTTTGAATTATTAGATGTGGATTTACATGTGTGAAATCTATTAATCCATTATATTATTAATGATTGGCTGATAACATAATTGAATTTACCACTATATATAGGATGTGGTTCACGTAGGATTAAGTATTCTAACAGCTTCATGCCTCCCGTTGGCGAGAAGAATACGACTAACACCCTATGAAATAAGATTCGTCCATTATGCAGGATCTTCAGATTTAGCAAATGACACTGAGACGATGTCATTTCCGCTGCAATCAAGTTCTATTTAATTTTGTGCCATCGATTGCTTTTGTTTATTTTGCTATAAAATCTTGATAAAACTAAATCTTTTGCATGAATCTGATTTTGTATTCCTACAAATTAAAATACTATGTTGTAGATTCATGTTTCCATCAATTGATACCTACTGAATCGTGCTTATCTCAGTCACTGATAACCCTAAAATTGATATGTCACGATTAGGATTTCAAATTGATTTAATTATCAAAAATCTACAAGGAATACAAAACAAACGAAGTATAGGGGCCTCGAGTCGTATTTTTTTTAGAACTAATAGAAAATTATGTAAATTGAGCTTGCGTGTCGTTCTTTTTGGATTTTCTTTGTAAATGAAATGGGTTTTGGATTTGTCGATGTTCTCAAATGAAATGCAATTCAAAATCAGTGAATAAATGAAGAATGCAATTTACTAATCTAAAGATGAAACTATTAAACCAAGGTATCAAAGCAAACCTAAAGATGCAATTCAATTCAATTTCAATGAGTAAAACCGATTGTAGGGATTTAGAACTCAAAACTAATGATTATGAAACCCTAACGCAAAGCTCTAAAAATCATCAACGCAATGAAGTGAAAAGCTTGAAATGTAATGCAATTAGAGAAATACAAAAAACAAAAACTAGGCTAACATCAAATTGGGTTTTAAAGAAACGAATCCAACTTGCTAACCAAATATGAAATGTAACTATCCAATCTTGCTTAGCTAGCCGTAGACCAATGCTTAAACCTATCAAACTTCACAAGCTGATACTCGAAATTCAAATGGCATGGAACAGTGCACTACCAAATGGCATGGAACAGTTGAACAGCTTGAAACAAGAAGAAATGCTAGCAAGAATTAGGACCATTACACAAACAAACCAGGACAACTCATACAAACATGATGAATTAACCAAGCAAAGTGAATTCAACAATCAAGAGTATCAATTGTTCAGAAACGAAATTGATAGAAACAAAACTACAGTAAAAACAGAAATGAAATCAGATAACTGAAACACTCAGATTCCCCTCCAAATCGATTTCAATCTTGCCGTCACATAAGATCCAATCTACGATCAAAAATCCCAGTAGAAAGACTCCCAATCCAAGCTCGAACTGATCTAAAATCGGAGCAAATCAGAGAAGTGCCCGAAACCCTCAAGAACTCCTCCAAACAAAACCAAAACAGATTAAATGAAATCCAGCTAAATCCTCCAAATCGCTTGCAATTGAATGTTCAGAACCCCTCAAGAACCTTCAAAGAACCCCTCTGAATGAATTTGGTTGTTCCGATTAGGTTGTATTCGACGAACTCAGCTGGTATCAGTGGCGGAATCGAGACGCTGGCAAAACCCTTACCGCACGATCTCGACCGCGCTTGATGCCCATCTCAGCTTGTAGTCGTCCTCTGGAATCCGAAAATTGCTTTGGAAGGAAGAAATTCGAGCTTCTTTCAAGTTAAAACGAAGAACAGCAGGTGGAAGAAGATGGCGCTATAGTGCTGCTATAGTAACCGCGATTTTTGCTACTGTAGCTTTCTCGTTAAAGCTAGGTTACTATAGCAGTTGGTTCGGTTGACCTCAGTCCGATCCGAGTTAGCTTGTTTCAACCAAATTCACTCAATTTAGCTCTAAATTGGCTCCAGTTTGCATAGGTTCCATCCTAATCGCACTTGAGTTTGATTCATGAGGTTGGATCAATCAATTGGGTCAATCTTAGCTCGATTCGATCACGGTTAAGCTTGATCTTGGTTCAATTTGAGTCCTATAATAAATCAAATTTAATTAATGTAAAATTAACCATTAAATCATAGAAATTATCATCAACCATCCAATTATGTAATATATCATAAATATAATTAAATCAAATCATTAAGTAATTTATTTTCATGAAAAAAATTAAAATTGAATCGATAAAGTGCATAAAAATCCTAACTCATCAGTCACCAAAAAGTTAATGCGATTAGTCGGATCCTTCCTTCGCGAGCAATGAAGATGAGTGACTAAGATGACCCATAAAGGCTTTCCTTCCTCTCTCTCTCTCTCTCTCATCTTTTCCTCCTAATTCCTTCCTCCACAAACAATGACAAACGACTTCAACTTCAAAACAAGGAGACTGAAACTCACCCTCTTTCTAATCTTCTTCATAATTACAAGCTACATGAATGAAGTTGCTATATTATCTCTTTGAGTTGCTCATTCCCTTTCTTCGGGATTATGATGTGATGGTAAAAGATGAGATGAGCTCTCTAAACGACAAAAGTTCAAATTTTACTCATGACACATTACACTTGAGGAAGTTTAAAAACTTATGACTTTGGATTATCCATCATGATCCATTTGTACTTTTCGATTTACTTTGATGATTATTAAAAAACTTTCATAGGGTCGATCGTTCATCCCTAGAATTAATCGAGTTGTAAAAGTTGGATATCTAGATTACTAAAAAAAACCTAACTCTTTGTGTTTGAACTTATAAGCATGCTTCCTTTATAAGAATACAACTTTCCAACAATACAACTTGGGTTTTTGAATTGCCAACCCCAAAACGACCAATTTTCAGTTGATCTAAAAAACTGCCAACCAATAACCTGAATATTCTCAATACGAGTAACTAATTATTAAAAACATAAAGGCAGCTTGTTCTCTGACGAACATGTTTTAAAGTTGGGCATAAAGGCATCCATTGGTTAGAGTTTCACATAAATTCCTGGCTCTATTTGTTGCAGCTAGCCGAGAGGAAATAACAGACATTATTGTTGCAGATGCACCAGTGACAATTGCTCAAGTTTACCACAAACAACAGTCTTGCTAATGTCCTTGAACATATAGAGCTAGCGCCCAAAAAGAAACTAATTAACCACAATAGACTGATATCGAGTTTCTAAGGCACCTTCGTTGTTTGTTGAAACAACGAGCTGCTTGTTGGTGAGATGAAATTGGAACACAAACTTTCTAGAGGTCCTTTCGAACGATCTGAAGGTGAAAATCAAAAGAGCTAGAAGAAGAAGAAGAAGAAGAAGAGTAGCAGCTCATCTCACTGGAAACCATTAGATGGGAATGGAGGAACGAAGACTAAGAATGGAGCTCAACATTTGGTTGGGCCATCAAAATACCATGCCAGAAACAGAAAGCATTCGTAACCACAAGTGCTGCCCTTCGAACTGTGAACTCGCCGTTGATGCTTACCTCAGGCATAATCTGGTTGACTACGCATTATCTCTTCTCCCAGTCTCTATTGTAGCCGTGACCACGGATTTTGTCCAGACCTGACTGAATCCCTTTAGCAAAGTTGAAATTCGTCATCCCAACGGCTCTACACAATCAATCTCACGGTTATTTGTGAAGAGATAAATCAAGAAGCTGTAATTGATCACGACGAAGGAAGACATTACTTCGACATGTGTAAATAGGTCATAATCAAATTACGATTCAAGTCCAAAACATTATGAACCGGCAGTTCAAGTAGTTTTTTTTATTATTATAGTTGGATTTTAACATATGCAAGTTTTTTTAAACAGTTAAAATTATTTAATTATTTTTTATCAATAACTATAATTAATTAATCATTATTCTCTAAATTCTATAAAAAGACTATTCAGTTCATTATTTGTATATCAACTTCTCTCCTTTTATCCCTTAATTCTTAAATTTCGATTATTTTTAATTTTAATTATTCAATTCAAATAGAAGAAAGCTTATCTTAGTTTTGGATAAGGCAAATAAATAACAATTTCAAATTTAGATCTCGACAATATTTAATTTATTATTGATGAACCTAGCAACCTCTTATAGTTGAGTTGCAAGAAAGTATTGAAACTTCTAAAGTTCAGAATACTCTATCTTTAAAATTATCTATTTTTACTAAAAATTTTAAGAAAATTAATCTTGCGCTTAGAGAAATACGTGTATAATATAAGTATTGCAAGACCTCTTATAAATTATAATCGAGTGATGATTGTGGGGCACTGAAGCAACACATCGAATTGAAGAACGCAATTGAGTTTGGAGTTGAACGATCAAAAATACAACTATCTAAATTTTTATTGAATAATAGATGTATCAATTCTAGTTGATTTAAATATTTTAATATTAAATTAAGAAAATCATTAGCTACATTTATTTTTATCAAATATTTTCCTTTAGTTTTAAGCCTAAATGTATATTTGAGAATTTTTATCAATAATCACTTAATCTGACTGTTAAACATGTTTCTTGAACTATACTCACTCATACAATTAAAAAAATAGTTAGATAAGAAAAATAATTAATTAAATAATTTAATAAATTAAATAATAAAGTATTTATATTTTGATATTTGGAGTAATCACTGATAAATTCATTTTTATATGAGTGTAACTTATCGTTGATTTGACAGCTCTTGGTCAATCCAAAATATTTGTTAGCATATTGAATTTTTTACGAACCACTCAAAACATGTCCTAATTGATATGCTTAAATTTAAAATATAAATTAACTTATAAAATATTTTTAATATCATTTAATAATACTAATTTTAATATATTAAATATTTTAATATAAAATTAAGAGAATCATTAATTAGATTTATTTTTATCTAATATTTTCTTTTAATTTTAGATCTAAATATATATTTGAGGATTTTTACCAATAATCATTTAACCCGACTGTTAAATATGTTCCTTAAACTATACTCACTCTTACAATTAAAAAATAGTTCGATAAGAATAATTAATTTAATAATTTAATAAATTAAATAATAAAGTATTTTTATATTCTAATATCTGGAATGACCATTGATAAACTCGTCTTTAAATGAGTGTAACTTATCATTGGTTTGACAACTCTTGGTCAATCCAAAAAAATTTATTAGTGTATCGAGTTTTTGACGAACCACTCATGACATATCCCAATTGATAGACTTAATTTTAAAATATGAATTACCTTATAAAATATTTTTAATATCATTTAATAATATTAATTCTAATATATTACAAGTATCAAAGAATTTAAAATTATATGTTAACT
The DNA here is from genome assembly GCF_044706935.1 of Curcuma longa. NCBI lineage: Eukaryota > Viridiplantae > Streptophyta > Magnoliopsida > Zingiberales > Zingiberaceae > Curcuma > Curcuma longa. The sequence goes on along the minus strand of NC_133865.1, from coordinate 2,736,606 downwards.
TACTATTATTAGTGATTTATTTTTTCATATTCGTCATGTATATAATATTTTATATTTATATGTTGAAGATGAATTAAGAACTTTAAAAATTAAATTAGATCGATTAAAATTATTATTTTTTATTTATGTTGATATCTTAGATTTAATCATATTAATAAAATGAGACTTAAAAAATTTCACATGAAATATCAATACATTGAAATTCAATATTTAAATTATTATAAGATTTATTTTTATATAGAGAATTATTATATTTATTTTTAATAAAATATTAATAATATTAATATATTTATTTTTTCATAAAGAAAATATATATAATAATATTTATAAAATTTTAAAAATATTTAATGATGTAATTGAATAACTATATAATATTTATTATCTACTTCTCATTTAGTTATAAGGAATTTTTATAATATAATTTTATTTTTAAATAAATATATTATAAATAAATTTTTTATTTCAGAAAATAAAATAAAAAAATATTTTTAATATGTTCATGATTACTGATAGATTAAAATTAAATATGTTACATAAAATATTAGTTATGTTTTAATTCCATTATTAAAGATTTGATCTTGCTTTTATAGTATAAAATACTAAAAATAATCTATATGCTATTTATAAATATTATAGTTTAATATAAATTAGAAGATAATACACTTGAAACATAAAATATTAATATTACTAATAATTTAAAATTGATGTAAGGGATTTTAGCTTTGAGTATTAAATCGAAGCTTGTTTAGATATCTATAATTGATTATCAAGTGTAACCCATAAGGATCCAATTTTAGATTAAAAAATATCATTTAAAATCTTTTTAGAGGTTTCAAATAATTTTATTATTATATTAGAGTTATTTTCGTCTTTTGTATCGTTAAGATTTTAAGACTATTTATACTTTCGTTTAGTTATTATTAAAGTATTATCTTCTATTTTGAATTAATTTTATTCAGTTAAATCTAGAGATGGCTTCACTGCATTTGGTGATATCTGATGTCTTCTATGAAATTCCATTGTACAAACGAGCCTCAAGAATAATTATTTTTTATTCGATGTCAAAAACTAATGAAATAAAATTTTTATTATGAGAACTAAAGAAATCTCCACGAAAATCCTTAAGTTCCAAATAATAACTTTATTTGACAACTTTTATATTTCAGTGAAATTGATAGTGAAATAAATTTTAATATTTTACGATAGTGGTCGCATAACACTCAGAGTTCTTTTATTCTCTTTATCATAGCAAATAAATTTCTAATTTATCTAGTATCAACCGTTGTTGTGGAATAAATATTTAGTTCTGAAGGTACTATATTAAACAAAAGATTATCTACTTTGTCTCTCGACTCCTTCAAAACACCAACATTACTTGATAATTGGACACAAACTAAAAAATAATACAAAAAATACATTTTTAAAGAATGAGATAGAAGATTCGATATCAAAGAAACTACCACTATGCGTGGAACTGAGTATAATACATTGCATAGCTGAGTTGGTTACGACGTAGCAGAGTTGCAGAAGAGTATAATACATTGCCCCCGGGGCATAGCTGAGTTGATTACGACGTAGTAGAGTTGTAGAAGAGGGCAAGGATTCAAATCCTGGCGAAGCTAGGCAATACCCATAATACATTACTTTCTAAGATAATAAAAATAAAAAAATAATGGAATTATGTGGACTATAATTCTCTTATATTTTAAAGAGATACATAAACAATTTAAATAAGTTCATTTTTTTAATTTTTAAAATTTTTAAATATTATTTTAAAATAATTTTAAATTATAGTAAAATGGTTTTGAATTATGAACCGTAGCTACCTTTAAAGATTAAGATTCGATATTTTTTAAATAGTCGAAGTCCATTTCAAACTCTGGTTATGTGCAGTTTATTTATCTACATCAAAATTAGAAGAAGAAAAAATAGCGTTATTATTGTTCATCCGAAAAATATTTAGCAAAGATAAAAAATTAAATGGACGAAAGATTCCTCTAATCTACGAATTTGAATTCTTTCCAAAGTAAATATAAATTAAATCTTCTGTTCTTATTATTAAAACATATGTAAACCCCACATTTTCAAACTAATATTTACCAATGACTTCAAAAGCCTAGCTGACCTCAACAGTGCCACAACACTAACTTCTCAAAAGCCCTATTTACAACCGGATCGGATTGATCCACTCAGTCAAATAATTTAAATATATTAGATTGAAATTTTATCAATTCATTTTAAGATGAATTCAGATGGATTGATCCACTTAGGCAACGATCCGCGTGGGTCGGTCCGTGGGTTAGAAAACTTAATTTTTTTCTTTAAAGTACTTTAAAAGTAAAAGAGAAAACTCAATGGGTTGAATCGCAATCTAAACTTAAAAATTTTTAACTTGACCCTTTAAACTGTAATCCAAATTTAAAATTTTTAATATTTTTTATACTTTTTTATTTTTTGACAGACTCGTAGGTTAGTTTGTCTAACTCGTAATCCATCTTGGATTGACCCGTTTGACAATTCTAACTTTAATATTGAGCTTGTCATTAACTAACCTGAGTTGGTTGTTATTGACTTCTAAGGTTGAAAATATTTTGTAATTTTCATGAATATTTTACATGATAAAGGTTAAATCTTCATAATAGTCCATTATGCTTGAAGTTGAAGGTAAAACACCTTTGTATTTTTACATATGCTATATGAGTACTTGAATAGCCTATGAGCCTTATTAAGTGTTAAAAATATTTTAAAATACTTGTGGAGGATTTATAGAATCATAAATTTTAGAGCAAGAAAAGAAAATCAAGTGGTTAATCCACAAATCCAACAGGTCAAACACTATATATATATATATACTCAATGAAAATATCCTCTAAAATTTTCATTCACAACTAGTCTAAAATTTTTAAGATGATTATATGATATGATTGCTTAACATAAAGAAATTTGGGGTAGTACTCTACGATGGAAATCTTATTTAATTTCTTAACCGCATGAATTATAAACAAGATGAACTCGATAAAATAAAACAAGCACAAGGATCTAGTATTATCACAAAACTATACCAGAAATTAAATGCATAAATTGAAATAGATGATGGAGCCATCGTCTTTATGTGAACCGTTTCCACAAAATCAGAAATCCTGCGGAAGAGGAAGAAGAACAAGGATACCTGTGCCAGTCTCTTCAAAGATGAGGAGCGTAGAGATATGTCAAAGTCCTAATCCAATGGAGACTATACCCTATATATATGAGTTCATCCATTATCAGTTTATTAATGATAATGGTTTAGATTAACAAATTCTACCCATATAAATAAATATAAGTTAGATCACCTAAGTAAGTTTGGCTCCTTTTATGACATAGATCCATATGTCATAAATCGCATGTGAGTCCATCAAATAGGATAAAATCTAATACTCTATGTGCTAAAATAATTCTAGGGTATAGTTACAATCATTACAATCTTAAAATTTTATTTTTCTTCTTCCTCTTAGGGTGGCCACTTGAAATACATTTGAGCATTGAACATCCTCAAGATATCTGAATTTGAATTTAGATTAGCATTGCGGAGATATTCACTCTTATGGCTACCCCTTCTTGGATCATGTAACTATTACATTTTGTCCCCGGGGCATAACTAAGTTGGTTATGATAAAGCAGAGTTGTAGAAATAGGCAAGAATTTGAATCTCAGCGAAGCTAAGACAATGTCCTCCTCCGTCGTGGTCAACTACAGTTTCTCGATTTACCTCCTCACAAATGATCGTGGGACCGACCGTGTGAGGCCGTTGGGGTGACGGATTTCACTTTTTTTTATAAAAATGTAACTATTACACTTTCATCCAAATCTAAACAACTACCTTCTTCTTCTACCTTAAGTAATACATAATAGCTTCATTCATTACCTCTTATAGATTCACCTCACTTCTACCAACTAGAATTCACAAAAGGATCATGGACAAAGTTGCAAAGTAATGAATGTTTGTACCGAGCAACCAATTGATATTCTCTTCTTAGACCTTGACTAGCTCATCCATAGGTCCCTATAATATATACTGAAATACTCTTAACCTCCATTTTATAGTGCATCATTAATTCTGTAAAAAATGAAATTCGTCATCCCCATGACGACCTCACACCATTAGCCCCCACGTAGAAGAGTATTTCCACGACTTCATCGAAATTCAACCCTTGTTCAATTTTACGAATCTATCACGTGGTGACCAACTCGATTATGCCCTGGGGCTATAGTGCATCATTAATGATCGGCTGCTTTAAACCTCAACTGATGTTAATTGGAGCAATTTGTGAATGGTTGCATTTAGCTAGCTGCTCTTTCGTTAATTACAAGCATGTTAGTGAGCGGTTGATTATTAGCATTTTGTGGCCTCATTAACTGCTCGATCGATCTGTTGATAGATTAGGGTGTAAAATTTTGATTTAATTGAAATAATGGATCCAATTAATTTAATTTAAAAATTCAGTTAGGTTAATTCATTTTTTTTTTAAAAACCCTCAGTTATATCGATTTATTCGATTATATCTCAATTTAAAATTTTAAAATTTGATTAAATTGAACTGATTTAATGTGGCAATTGATTGATATGTAAGGATTAATTGACTACTAATTCAAATACGTGATAAAAAATGTCTCACACAGTGAATTTAATAGTCGAATGATACCATATAATTGATTGATATTCACAAATTGAGTATAATAAATTTAACAGTCGACTTGATGCAGGAACAATGAACGTGGAGGATTCAATCAATTAATTATCAAATTAATCGATTTTTTATATGTTTGGTTTTAATTGCAAATTTTTGTCGGCTGCATTTGTTCAAAACAAATTGATTAGTTCGTTTTCGACTAATTCGCAATTCAATCTCAACGCTAACACTATGCATGCGCACAGCTGCTGTAAAAAGTGCCTCGATCTCTTTTAATTTTCTGGTGTAAAAGGTGGAAAATTACAATTAGTTACAATAGAAAAGGTATTATTTCGGCTTGAGCGCACGACCATTTTACAACTAATGGCGGAGCTAAATCGAGAAATTATAATTGGTTACATGATGCAATACCCGGATATTATTTTCAAAATTTTCTTACTTTTGCCTGTAAATCCAAGTAATTTTCCTTCTCCGACATTCAAATTCTTACTCTCCTTGTCTACAAATCTGTTATCATCACCTCAAGAGCTATGTCTCATATCTTCAATTCAGTGCCATGTACGTACTTTGTTTGTTAATTCAACTTTCTGTTTTCTTTTCTTGCATGTATCAATTTGCTTTGCTGACGAGAGAATTAAAGCCACCGCTAGCTAAAAGCAATATACACATTCATAGGTGCCGATGAGGTAGATCCACGGAATTGGGTTTTCATCTCGTTGGAATTAACCATCTCATTTCATTTCACACTTCATGTATCTTTGTCTCGTAGTCTTAATTAATTTCTTGCCTGAAGGCGTTCATCTCCCTTCATTTTTATAATGTGCATGCATTAAATGGACCAGTTGTTTACAATAAATGTACTCAAAGCCTCCTCACCTAACCGCGATTAAGAGGCCACGTACGTACGCCGATGTCTCTATCTGTTCGTCCTTCCTTCCTTTGGATCTTATCGCAAGTCCTTGTTGTTCACTGCCCCATCGCATTTAGTGGCCGAATTTTTGGTTAACTCGTGACCAGCATCATTTTCCCTTATTTAGTCTTTGTGTATGATGAGTCTGGTGACCAACCGAACAAACAAAGGAGCCGTGTCTAACAGTCAGTGCTTTAGTCAGTGCTATATACCTTCAAGAAAATGTTTATACGTTTTTCACCGACTACGTACGGTCGATATATATGCAAAACAAATCTTGTGATTTTGATTCGATTTTGCCCATAATGTTTCAGCGTTGAGTGGTTCGATTGTAGTCCTTGGGACATAATTAAGTTGGTTACAATGGAATAGATTTGTAAAAAAAATAATAAGTTTGAATTTCGATGAAGTCGAGTAATACCCTTTTTTGTCGTGATCAACTACAATTTCTCAATTTACCTCCTCATAAATGATTGTGGGACCGACCGTGTAAAATCGTTAGGATGACAAATTTTTTTTTTTTTTTTGATTACAGAAGAGTGGAATTTCGATTGTGTCAGAAAATAATCGGAAAATAACTTGAAGTATTGACCAAGGCCGTGGAAGCATGTGGAGTAATAATTAAGAATGCCTCCGTTTCTAAATCTACTTCTACGTGCCAACCAAGTAATCCTCTCTGTCTCCGTCCCTTCCCCTTTTCTAGTGCGTTGAGTGGTTGCGACTTAATGCATTCTCTCGAAGTGTAACAAAAATAACGATAGGGTGGCCACAATGGAGAAGAGATAGGTGCCATGTCTGTCCCAATTTTTTTTTTAAAGTAAAAAAGTTTTCAATACGAAACGAATGACTTGCTCTTCCAGTGACAGAACAGGATGCATTAAATGAATGACTTGCTTTTTCTTTTTTAATTATATATCAAATAGTTGGGAGAGTATTAATCTGTGAAGTATTCCTACGCAGTGCTGCGGCTGCTGTTACTTCTACCGCCGCGAGAGAAGGAACCAACGAGATTGTACAGAGCTCGCTCCGACAACAGAGTTGCTCCTACTGCCTCTCTATAAAGCACTCCTCCTCCTCCTCCTCTCGCCGCCATCAAATCCATTCAGTTCGCCGGAGATCGAACCGATCGATCGCCATGGGATCCGCTCGCTTCAAGTCCATCGAGCAATGCAGCTCTCAGGGGCGGTCCGGCCACTCCGTCGCCGCCGATCTCGACGGCACCTTGCTCCTCTCGCGCAGCGCCTTCCCTTACTTCATGCTGGTGGCGGTGGAGGCCGGCAGTCTCCTCCGCGGCCTCCTCCTCCTCCTCTCCGTCCCCTTCGTCTACCTCACCTACGTGTTCCTGTCCGAGTCCCTCGCCATCAAGACCCTCGTGTTCATCGCCTTCGCGCGCCTCAGGCTCCGCGACATCGAGATGGTGGCGCGCTCCGTCCTCCCGCGCTTCTACGCCGACGACGTCCACCCGGAGACGTGGCGCGTCTTCAGCGCCTGCGGCGGCCGGCGCTGCGTCGTCACCGCCAACCCCACCGTGATGGTGGAGCCCTTCGTGCGGGGGTTCCTCGGGGCCGACGCCGTGCTGGGGACGGAGCTGGAGGTCACCAAGTCCGGCCGCGCCACCGGCTTCGTCAAGAGCCCCGGCGTGCTCATCGCCGACCTCAAAAGGAAGGCGGTCGAGAGAGAGTTCGGAGCGGCCTCGCCGGACGTCGGCATTGGCGACCGCGAGACCGACTTCGATTTCATGTCCATTTGCAAGGTCTGATTATATTCCTCACGATTTTTTTTTTGTATATACAAAATTATTAACTATTCCACCAAAACAATAGTTACATTAAGTTTCAATAGTTGATATCTGTATTTTTTTTTTTTTTTTGATATAATTGAGTTGATTAGTGGATAAAGTAAAAAAATGTAAAAATGGATACGAATTTGAATTTCGAAATTTACGAAATTAAGACAATGTCTTCCTTTATCATGATTAATTATAACTTCTTGATTTACTTTTTCATATATTGATCATATAATCCTTCTCAATTTTACACTGATATCTTATAACTGACTATGGATTGTAATTCAAATTTGTAGCTTTATGTTGGAAAATTCAAATTATATTAGTATTTTTTATGGAACAAATGATAAAAACACTGAGACGTCGCCATAATAGAGGGCATGTGTACGTATATGAAGATATTACATTAAGGTTAAATTAGTAATTTCAGATTTTTTTATTTTATTTTCAGGAAGCGTACATGGTGCCGCACATGAGCAAACAGAAGCCGGTTCCGAAGAACCAGCTACTGAACCGGGTGATCCTCCACGACGGCCGGTTCGTCCAGAAGCCGGCGCCGACGGTGGCGCTGGTCACATTCCTGTGGATTCCCTTCGGCTTCCTCCTCTCGCTAGTCCGCGTCTACATCAACCTTCCCCTGCCGGAGCGCATCGTCTTCCACAACTACCGCCTCATGGGCATCAAACTGGTGGTGAAGGGCACGCCGCCGCCGCCGCCCAAGAAGGGTCACCCGGGCGTGCTCTTCGTCTGCAACCACCGCACGATGCTGGACCCGGTGGTCACCGCCGTCGCCCTGCGCCGAAAGATCAGCTGCGTCACCTACAGCATCAGCAAGTTCTCGGAGCTGATCTCGCCCATCAAGACCGTGGCGCTGACGCGGGAGCGCGACAAGGACTCCGCCCACATCCGGCGGCTGCTGGAGGAGGGGGATCTGGTGATCTGCCCCGAGGGAACCACCTGCCGCGAGCCCTTCCTGCTGCGCTTCAGCGCCCTCTTCGCCGAGCTCACCGACCGCATCGTCCCCGTGGCCATCAACACCAAGCAGAGCATGTTCCACGGCACCAGCGCCAGGGGGTGGAAGCTATTCGATCCTTACTTCTTCTTCATGAACCCGAGGCCCGTCTACGAGATCACGTTCTTGAACCAGCTGCCGAGGGAGCTCACCTGCGCCGGCGGCAAGTCGCCCATCGAAGTCGCCAACTACATACAGCGTGTGCTCGCCGTCACGCTCGGCTTCGAGTGCACCATCTACACCAGGAAGGACAAGTACGGTCTGCTCGCCGGCAACGACGGTCGGGTCTCCTCCAAGAAGGAAAGCAACGAGGAGGAGAAGCAAAAGCAGGACAAGGCTTGATAATGGAATCAGTCTAATTAATTAAGTAGCAGGGATTGATGCGTTGGAGATATTTGGATAATACAAGTATTTGTTGGCTTGATACTTATTCACCATATAGTTCTTCTTTCTCTTTGTATTATCGTATTGTTAATTATCTTTTACTATCACCTAATTGACTTGAGAGAAAAAGAAAACAACAACAACAACATCCAATTGGAAAACAAAATCGAACTGCTTTGCATCACTAAACAAGCACCAAGAGTGGGTGGAAGTATTATCAGACAACAATAAGATAGCTGTTTCAAGTGGTTAGGCAACTGATTATGATCCTCCAACTATAAAATAAACAATAAGATATCCAACTATAAATTTCAATTTCGATTTTTGATGAATGATGTGGCAGAATCCTACTGATCTTATGTGACACTTGTAGTCAAGGGGTAAGCTAATATGTCGAGTCAAAAATTAATAGTTAATATAGAATATCCTTGTCATATGCGCACAACTGCTTAGCCAAGAAGGGACTATTTTTCTTTGGAGCTTCCTCGTGTCCAAGACCGTTCTGAGGTCTAATCCGAGGCAGCATTGGACCTAGGCGCGTCAATGCTAATGCGACAAGTTACTGGCACACGCAAAACCCTTGCGGATAGAAGGGTTGGATCGCCAAACACGGTCTAGTCAGACTGACTCCGCCTCCTTCGACTAGACTTGAGGGAGGGGCTTGTGATGTGGATATGGTGGATGGCATGACCTCTACTTGGGCAAAAGTCAAGAATCAAGCTAAGACAGCGAGACAGTCAAGGTCAACAGAATGCAAGGGGAATGGTTTTGTTCGAGGGGAAGCCAAATACAAGTTAACTAAAGTCCCGAGCTACATTTCAACCAAGCAGTCCCAAGCTAATCTCAGCCAAGCAGTCTCGAGTCACATCTCGTCCAAGCAGTCCCGAGTCATATCTCGGTCGCCTTAGTTCTAAGTCTCAACTTGACTGTACCGCCTCAATCCCTATCTCGACCTCGAGCACCACTTTTGTCTTGAATCCCGCTTTTGTAAAATGTATGAACTTCTGACATCCAAGCACCCGCTGGTAGGAAAATGTGAATATTCCTAGGGATACATTGCAACAGAAGAATAAGCAGGAGGTTACAAGACTGTTAGAATCGATCTCCTCAGATACCCCTTTCACCTGCAAACAGTTACGAGGATTTCAGACCCAGTCTCCTCAGATACCCCTTGCCTCTGTAGGTGGGTACAAGGATTTCAGATCCAGTCTCCTTGGATACCCCTTCCCTCTATAGGCGGGTATAAGGATTTCATATCCGATCCCCTCAGATACCCTCTTTTTTGCATATGCTGCCAAAAAAAAATCTGCCAAAGTTGGTCTCCTCAAGGGGCACCCAGACGCCTCCATCCCTTCTAACATGGAAATGTTGGAAGACGACTATAAAAACTTGAGGGCAAGGTCTGTGTAAGGGTTGGATTTTACTTCTAAAAACTCTAATCTTCTTCTTCTCCAAGAGGAAAGACTTCTCTCTTTTAGTGAGGGGCCTAACTTGAATGTTAGAGTGGTCTGCCGAGATTCTCCTATGCCAGTCTAACCTCCTGTTGAAGTGCTTTTCATGTCCTCGTCATCTTCTCCTTTGAGCTCCTCCAGGAAGTCGCGCACATCGGATCATTTGTTGATTGGTGGCTTGACCATCCACGGTGCTTAACCGAAACAAATTGACGCCGTCTGTGGGAAAACTGAGCTGAAACGACATGATAGTTAATACTAAAATAACTATCAACAATCATGATTCCATCGGAGAAAGTGACCAACAGAACTGGTCCAAGCACTACGATGCCCCATTCCATCTTGCCTACAGCAAACCGTCAGTGGATCATACTACTTGGCTGACTGCCAACAGAATAAGCTCAAAAAAATCCTGGAACACCATCTATCCGAGGCCTTATTGCATTTAGTCCTAATTTTACTATTTTATGTCCCTCTCCTGTTTGTTTCATCACTCATTTTATAAATGTTCTTTTACAAGGAAGCAAGATCCACATAGCTCTCTTGACTTCTACTCATCGATGACTCGGTGTTCTCAGGCTAACCAGCCTCAATATCCCTTCTAACCCCTCGCTAATGGCTCCGCCTTGCGACAGGCTTGAATTTCTAACCCTGTGCTAGCGACTTGGCCTCCCTGATAGGTCCATCACTCTAAGCCCTCATAGTCCTAGCGGCTCCGCCTTACGATAATCTTGGATTTCTAACCTCGTGCTAGCGACTTGGCTCCCAATAGGCCTAACACTCTCAAGCCTCCTAACCCTTCGCTAGCAACTCCACCTTATGACAAACTTGGATTCTTAGCCCGTGCTAGCGACTTAACCTCCCGACAAGCCCGACACCATGACCCTCTTAGCTCCACTCGCTAACGACCCATTCAAGAGAAGCCAACCCTCTCGACCTCACTCGCCAACGGCTCGGTCTTCTCACTCAGGATCATGGAATATCCTTCATCTTAGCAAGCCCTCTCATCTTCACTTGCCGATGCCTCAGTCTTCTCACTCAAGATTGGAACTAATCCTCCATCTTAGCAAGCCCTCTTAGCCTCACTCGCCAACGACTCAGTCTTCTCACTTAGGATCGTAGATCGATCCTCTATCTCAGCAAACCCTCTCGCCTCACTCGCCAACGGCTCAATCTTCTCACTTAGGATCACAGAACCGATCCTCTGTCTCACCAAGCTCTCTCAGCCTTACTCACTAACGACTCGATCTTCTCACTCAAGATCACAGAATCGATCCTCCGTCTCAATAATCCCTTTTGACTTCACTCACCGACGGCTCAATCTCCTCACTCAAGATCACAGAATTGATCCTCCGTCTCAGCAAGCCCTCTCGAGGGCTCACTCACCGATGTCTCAATCTCCTCACTCAAGATCGCAATATCGATCCTCTGTCTCAGCAAATCGTCACTCATCGACGGCTTGGTCTTCTCACTCAGGATCGCAGAATCGATCTTCCGTCTCAGCAAGCCCTTTTGGCCTCACTCGTTGACTGGCTCGGTCTTCTCACTCAGGATCGCAGAACTAATCGTCCACCTCAACAACCCTCTTGGCCCCACTCATCGATAGCCCGGTGTTCTCGGACTAATTCACCTCAATAATCATCTTGGTCTCACTCGCCAATGGCTCGATATTCTAGGGCTGATTCACCTCAACAGCCCTCTCGGCCCCACTCGTCGATAGCTTGATGTTCTCGGGTCGATTCACCTCAATAGCCCTCTAGGCCCCACTCGCTGATAGCTCGATGTTTTCAAGCCGATTCGCCTCAACATCCCTCTCGGCACCACTCACCGATAGCTCGATGTTCTCGGGCCGATTCGCCTCAACAACTCTCTCAGCCCCACTCACCGATAGCTCGATGTTCTCAGGCCGATTCGTCTCAACAACCCTCTCGGCCCCACTCTGCGATGGCTCAGTGTTCTCAGGCTAATCCACCTTAACAACCCTCCTAGCCCCTTACTAGTAGCTCTGCCTTACGATAGGCTTGGATTCCTAGTCTTGTGCTAGCAACTCGGCCTCCCATTAGACCCGACACTCTTAGCCCTCCTAGCCACTCACTAGTGGCTCCGCCTTATGACATGCCTAGATTTCTAGCCCCGTGCTAGCAACTCGGCCTCCCGTTAGGTCTGACGCTCTTAGCCCTCCTAGCCCCTCGTTAGCATTTCTGCTTTGACAAGCCTGGATTCCTAGCCCTGCGCTAGCAACTCACCTTCCTGTCAGACCTGACACTCTTAGCCCTCCTAGCTCCTCTCTAGCAGCTCCTCCTTACGATAGACCTGGATTCCTACCACTATGCTAATGATTTGACCTCTCGCCCTCTCGGCCACTTGGCTTTTCGATCTTTCATCCACGACCTCTCGGCTTCCCGACCTCTCGGTCACTCGGTCTTTCGACTTCTCGGCTTACCGACCTCTTGGCGATCACGGCCTCTCCGCTTCATGACCTCTTGACCACTCCGCCTCTCGGCTTTCTGACTTCTCGCCCTCTCGGCCATTCAACCATTTGACCATTCTGCCGCTCGACCACTCGACCTCTCAACTTCCTGACCTCTCTGCCATGACCACTCCACCACTCGGCCTCTTGGCTTCCCAACCTCTCGGCCACTTGGCCTCTCGGCTTGCCGACCCTTTGGACACTACCTCCCGGCCACTCGCTCTCTCGGGCTCCCGGCCACTTGGCCTCTCAGCCTCCCAGCCACTTGGCCTCTCGGTCACTCAGCCAAGCCTCTCGACCATTCCGCCAAGACTCTCGACCACTCTGCATCTTGACTTCCCAACCTCTAGGCCACTCGGCTTCTCCGTTTTTTGACTTCTCGACTTCTTGGCCACTCGGCCTCTCGGCTTCCCGACCACTCGGCCATGACCTCTCGACCACTGGGCCTTTCGGCTACTCGGCTTCTCAATTTCTTGGCCTCTCAGCCACTCAGCCAAAACTCTAAGCCACTCAGTAGCTCTGCATCTCAGCAACTTAGAATCTCGGTAGCTCGGTATCTTGACATCTTAGCATCTCAGCATCTCAACATCTCAACAGCTCAACCACCCAGCATCTCAACATCTTAGTTTGCTAGGCCATGACTTTGCTAGCCCCTCGCCAGGGCTTGATTTTATGATAGTCCCTTCAGCCAAAATTATGGGGTTGTATATAACTCAGCACAGTCCAGTCAATCGATCTATGCCTCTTTCGACTGGACTTAAAAGAGAGGCTTGTGATGTGACAGAATGCTACTGCTTCTACGTGGCACTTGTAGTCAAGAGGTAAGCTGATGTGTTGAGTCAAAAGTCAATAGTCATATACAGAATATCTCTCTCGTAACCACGCAGCTGCTCTGCTAAGGAGGGACTATTTTTCTTTGGAGCTTCTTTGTGTCCAGGCCCTTCCAAGGTCTGATTTGGGGTGGCACTGGACCTCGATGCGTCAGAGCTAACGCAACAGGCTACTAGCACACACACAACCCCTTATGGATGGAAGGCTGGATCGCCAAACATGGTCTAGTTAGTCGTGTAGGTCCCCAAGGATGTCCGCATCTCCACGATGGTATGATATTGTCCACTTTAGGCATAAACCCTCATGGCTTTGTTCTTTGGCTCTCTCCAAAATGTCTCATACCAATGGAGATATCTTTCATCCTTTTAAATCCATGATCTTTTCCATGTGCTTTAGATGTGGGACTATGTTTACACCCTTGCAACCCAATAATCCCCCTCTCAAACAAAGGGCCACAGTCCCCTCTTAAACGGAAAGCCTCTGTTTGATGTCTGAATTCTTGACTCACCAGGACTTCCTGCCCCTCGGTCCACCCGACCTACTAGGACTTTCTACCTAGCCACAATTAGGACTTCCTGCCCCTCGGTCCACCCGACCTACTAGGACTTTTTGCCTAGCCGTAACTATGACTTCCTGCCCCTCGGTCTATCCGACCTACTAGGACTTCCTGCCTAGCCGCAACTAGGACTTCCTGCCTGGTGTCTGATCCTCTTGATTCAGACACGGGAGCATTCACTTCCTTTGTTTAACGTTCAACCCACATGATTAGATCTGGATCATGGCTCTTCCGGTGGTTAGTCCGGTGAAGAACGATCTCGCTCTGATACCACTTGTAGGTCTCCAAGGATGTCTGCATCTCCACGATGGTATGATATTGTCCACTTTGGGCCTAAACCATCAATTAAATCATTTAGTTAATTAGTATTTTAATTATAAAACAAATGCATTAACTAATTAACTTATTTATCAATTGATATTGACTTCCTAAGAATATTCATTATAATAAAATGATTATTTATAATGATTATATCATAAAAAATGATTCAATAATAAGAATAATATGACAATAGAAATAGAAACTTTTTATAACATGTGACATCAATAGATCCAATACAAATGTAAAATTAGATAAAATGATAATTAATACCAATTGTAATTAATTTGATCATTATGTTTAATGTACAATGGTAAGGTAACTTTTTAAATTTTATAATTTTCTAAAAAGTGCAGGCACGTAGGCATTTTAGACAAGGGACTATACACTCCCTTTTTAATCAATTGAATGATTTTTTTTGTGTGGTTTGAATTATCCTCTGCTAGATCCATGCACCAGTCATTGCAAAAAAAAAAAAAAAGAAATAGAAAAGGGCAAACAAGCACAAAAACCAACTTCAAATTGGTCGACTAGAAATGTGTATTCTACTTTGATTCATTTTCCTTTTATTGATGGACTAATCTTGGATATTCAACATGATTTGGAAGTTAATACAAGTCACATGCCCTTTGGTTTTTTTCCCCATTATTTTTCTTCTGCTGTGCATCATAACAGGTTGGACTAGTTATAATTTTATTCTTTATGACTTATGTAGGTCAGTCATCACCCTATGATTGTTGCATGCCATTGTGAGGGAAAGGGATGGAAGTTCTGGGGAGATAGCAATTTGAAAAGCAAGTTTTGGGGTCGCTCAATTCAGCTTGATCCAGTTGGTGTACTCACCCTTGAATTTGATGATGGTGAAATTTTTCAGTGGAGCAAGGTATTAGGTATTGCATGAATTACTTAAAAAGTTTGGTTTTGGTTCTATATATAGATTTTGAGTCTTCTGTTTTAGGTAACGACTTCCATTTACAATCTTATATTGGGGAAACTCTATTGTGATCATTATGGTGCCATGCGCATACAAGGAAATTGTGAATATTCATGCAAGCTAAAATTCAAGGAGCAGTCAATAATCGATCGCAACCCACATCAGGTTGCCACTTTTTTCCCTTGTTCTTCCTAAATCTCTTTGTAATGATGATGATGGTGTCACAGTAGATGCTATATCCCCCATCTTTTTCCTCAGTTATTATTGCATTGCTTGGCTTTTCTATGTATTCTTCTATTCTAGGGCTAGTTGAGCAAGGTAATTTAGCTGCTATAAGATTATAGTTGAACCTCAAAGTGAATCACAAGTTTGCTCTGGTGTTTTGAATAACCATTTATCATATTGAACAAAGATAACTCAGAAGTTTCTAAAGAATCACAATTTCAGGAGGATAATTCAATCATACATTATGTTTGTTTAACTTGAATGCCTAGACATTAAATATCAAATCTTTAGTCTTTCAATTTCCTCCTTTCCTTTTTTTTTCTTCTCTCCTGTTTGTTTTACTCTAGAAACATTGTCATTTCTCATTTAAATCCTTGCATAATTTTGCTCTTACCCTTCACTGCCTTTAGCAGAAAATATTTTTCCAAATTTTCTCAGAAAATCTTTTCCCAAATTTCTCTGTATTACGTTTATCCAATTTGAAGAAAAACTCACTTCACTTTCACGTGCTTATGGAACTCAAATCTGACCTTCAAAATTTAAAAGTTATTCTCTAAAATCCATTTTGTTTTATGATTTTGTTAATATTTTTAACAAAAACAGTTTTGAAATTTTATTATTCCTTCCCTCCAAGGAAATGATTGTATTTCTCCTTGCCTCTTTCTGACCTTCAAAATTTTCTTCCTTGCCTCTTTCTTTCCCTAGTCATTGCCTTCCTTTGTGGTGGGAAACATGGCATTAGTGAATCGTTTGTGAATTTGAAGATATTGATTATTGTCACAATTATAAGAATGTATAATTATCATCAGAAGACAATCTCCCTTGAATGAAAAAGAAAAGCATAAAGAAAAAATTGGTTCTTTGCAAATGCTGTACAAGTTTTCATGTGCAGGTTAAGTATCAGAAACTTAAGTATTATTAATTATTTGCATTTGGTTAACACTTTTATGTGAATTTTATATTATAATTTTTTAAGGATAATTCTGTTTCGTCAATATTTAGTAATAGATATCATTACAATGACTGTATATCTGCTTGCATAACATATATGCTCTATGTGGTGATGCGGCCCCAGCTTACCTGCATGTGCTTTTTAACACCTTCATTTCTCATGTAAAATTCTAATCAAATTTACTTGCTAATTTAGCATCTCTAATGATTTGTTTGTTTTTCAGCACATATGATAGTAGTGATCAGCCACAATGATCATGTATAATCTATTTGCAGTTGCAATATAGTTAATAATAAGTACTTTAATAATGATCATGTATTCGCCACCACTTAATGTATATGCCCTATGCAGTTTTAGCACCTTCATTTCTCATTTAAAACTAATCGAAGTTTGCTGTTAGCTTTTGTATGCTATTTAGCCAATAGAATAGAAGTCACCCCGTGCAATCTATTTGTAGGTGAAATATAGTTATTATTAAATATTATAATATGATGACATATTCGCTCACATAAGGTACTATGCGCTATGTGGTGATCCAAACACATCTTGCTTGCATATGCTTTTCAACACTTTCATTTCTCATTTAAAATTCCTTTTAAATTTAACTGTTAATTTATTTGCTTTTCAGCCAACAGAATAGTAATGACCATGTGCAATATATTTGTAGGTGCAAGGCGTAGTTCAGGATCGCAATGGCAAAACTGCAGCAACACTCATTGGAAAATGGGATGAGAGCATGCATTATATAAATGGAGATATCTCTGGAAAAGGCAAAGGATCTGAATCGTTGTCTGAAGCCCAATTATTGTGGAAACGTAGCAAGCCCCCTAAATTTCCCACTCGATACAATCTCACACGGTTCGCAATAACAATGAATGAGCTTACCCCAGGATTAAAGGTTACAATCCTTGTTTTTCTTATTATGCATGCATCCTTTGTCTTAAGTTTTGGTTTATTTTTTTATTCTTATCCTCAATCTCAAGCAGGAATTATTGCCACCAACTGATTCAAGGCTGAGGCCTGATCAAAGGTGCTTGGAGAACGGGGAGTATGACATGGCAAATGCTGAGAAATTGAGACTAGAACAGAGACAACGCCAGGTTAGGTTTTGAATATATTCCTTTACAAATGGTAATTTATGTGGAAGTCATTGCTCGTGGGGAGCCAATTGTTCTTCACCCTTATTATCCTTTTTATGTCAAAGTTTCTTTGTTTGTTTCATTTCTTTGATTTTCTACGTTGCTTATGACCATTCGTTGAACTGCCTATAAACTTTTTCAGCCATCCAAAACTAACTGAAATTTGAAACTTCACGAAGCCACCACCCTTCCTTTCGTAGGAGTAAAAAATACTATGATGGTTCTGTTGCTTTATATAGATATCTTATCTATGATTTAGCAATCCCAAAGTTCCCTTCTGATACGATCAAATAAGGAAAATTTATCTTTTTTTTTCGTACTCTTTCATTTTCATAAGATGAATATCAAAAAGAGACTTCTGGTGTGGAAGAAAAAAAGTTTGTGACGCTGAAATGTACTCCCGACACATAAAATCAACAAATCGGAAATACCCTTTGTTTCATACTACTATCTCGATACAAAATCTCTTGTTATGAAAAAACAATAAAATAAAATAATGGTTTGTTTAGATCGAACTCGAAGTGCCATGCTATTATTACTTATTATTCATATTCAATATGGCGAAGGCATAGTGTTTCTTTTTTTTTCAAATCAAAACTCATTGGCGCCAAGCGTGAGGGAATGCTAGACGTTTGGTAATTTCTCCTCCGACCAGGATGAAAGATGCCATTGAAGCGGCTATTCCCATGCATATTGTATGCACGTCGGGCGTCACAAATTGCATAGTATCAAAAATAGCTATTCCTGATATTACCCATCCGCCGGGAGAGTTTATAAATAAATAAAGATCCCTAGTCTGATCTTCTATACTGAGATATACCATGAGACCAACAATAGTATTCGAGATCTCCTCCTTGACCTCTTGTCCTAAAAAAAGTAATCTTTCTCGATAAAGTCGGTTGATTAGGACAAAATCCTATCCTTTAGTCCTTTAGGAGCCGTACACGCACCTTTGGATGCATACGGTTCAAAATCAAAATGAAATGGAGAAAAAAGAATCAATGTGTCGATTCTTGTTCTATTTCTTTTTTCTTTAACTTAATAGGTTTTTCTAAAAAAAAACGTTTTTCTTCCATTTTCAAAAAACATGAGATGTGTTCTCGCTTCCTTACCTATAAAAAAAAAAGAATTTATTGAACTTATTGAAATTGAACTAATCTCTTTCATTGATGTATTATTTCATCGATATTCAAATCACGATGCAATTTTCTTGTTCCTGAATGGGCCCTTGCATTTCTTTTAGGTTCATGTTCTACTCCGGGAAAAGATCTGTCCGAATTTTATTTGCACATATAGGGCAAATAATCTCAGTACCACTTCTTTTTTTTTTCAATTCGTTTCATGTCTTTTCCCAACTCAACTATTTGATGTATTCATCATGCTATTCTGTTGGTTATTGGTTGGACGTTTGAAATCACTCTTATAGTAACTCATCTTACTTATAGTAATATAGTAAGGACAAGAATCCTTTATAATACAAGTAATAATCATACATATATTACCAATTTGGTATTTTCTGAACGGAGCCTGAATACTTTATTTTTATTTTTCCAAGTGAACCATAAATCCTCCTAATTGATAATATGGATCCCAAAATGCAAATATAAATAAATTGATCTAATTACACTTCACGCTCCGAATGATTGATGCTTCCCTCAATACAATATTTCTTGGGCGAAACAGAGGATATCTCGATCGGGGGAGAAAACGGGTAAATTCCATATGACTCAATATGTCTGACAAGTCGCACTATAACTCAACCCAAGTTGCATCTTCCTCTCCGGGATTCCGAAAAGGTACTTTTGGAACACCAACGGGCATTAATTTAAAGACAAAATTGAGTACTATACTTCGCGTTAATATGGAAACGTAACAATGGCTTTATCATCTTTATCTCTTTTTCTCTTTATTGTATTTTATACATAGATTTTTATACATAGATTGAAAGGTTTATAGAGTAAGACAGAATGAATAAAGATAAAATTTAATTAACGTATCAATCGTTGGAATGATAAACAAGTATCTATGTATTTGTTTCCCGAAAGTAGGAGTAATCCTCCCATTGCGTATTGGTACTTATCGGGTATAGAATAGATCCGCTTCTCTTTGTTCTTACGAACAGAATTTTTCCCTTATTTTCAATGGAACGGAATAAATATTAACCTTTTCTCATACAGAATCTACTGAAAAGTTA
The DNA here is from genome assembly GCF_044706935.1 of Curcuma longa. NCBI lineage: Eukaryota > Viridiplantae > Streptophyta > Magnoliopsida > Zingiberales > Zingiberaceae > Curcuma > Curcuma longa. The sequence goes on along the minus strand of NC_133865.1, from coordinate 2,716,774 downwards.
GGTACATAGTATAGTCTTTTCCAATTCCAATGCGATAAAATAAAGTGACATAGTGTCTAGTTTTTTTTTTGATAAAGGGGTATTTCCATGGGTTTGCCTTGGTATCGTGTTCATACTGTCGTATTGAATGATCCTGGTCGATTACTTTCGGTCCATATAATGCATACAGCCCTAGTTGCTGGTTGGGCCGGTTCGATGGCTTTATACGAATTAGCAGTTTTTGATCCCTCTGACCCCGCTCTCGATCCAATGTGGAGACAAGGTATGTTCGTTATACCCTTCATGACTCGTTTAGGAATAACCAATTCGTGGGGTGGTTGGAGTATTTCAGGGGGAACTATAACGAATCCTGGTATTTGGAGTTATGAAGGTGTGGCAGGGGCACATATTGTGTTTTCTGGTTTGTGCTTCTTGGCAGCTATCTGGCATTGGGTGTATTGGGACCTAGAAATATTCTGCGATGAACGTACGGGCAAACCTTCTTTGGATTTGCCTAAGATCTTTGGAATTCATTTATTTCTCTCAGGGTTGGCTTGCTTTGGTTTTGGCGCATTTCATGTAACAGGTTTGTATGGTCCTGGAATATGGGTGTCCGATCCTTATGGACTAACCGGAAAAGTACAACCTGTAAGTCCTGCATGGGGCGCGGAAGGCTTTGATCCTTTTGTTCCCGGAGGAATTGCCTCTCATCATATTGCAGCGGGTACATTGGGCATATTAGCGGGCTTATTCCATCTTAGTGTCCGTCCGCCTCAACGTCTATACAAAGGATTGCGTATGGGCAATATTGAAACTGTACTTTCCAGTAGTATCGCCGCTGTTTTTTTTGCAGCTTTCGTTGTTGCTGGAACTATGTGGTATGGTTCAGCAACAACTCCAATCGAATTATTTGGTCCCACTCGTTATCAGTGGGATCAAGGATACTTTCAGCAAGAAATATACCGAAGAGTTAGTGCCGGACTAGACGAAAATCTAAGTTTATCGGAAGCTTGGTCTAAAATTCCCGAAAAATTAGCTTTTTATGATTACATTGGTAATAATCCGGCAAAAGGGGGATTATTCAGAGCAGGGTCAATGGATAACGGGGATGGAATAGCTGTTGGATGGTTAGGGCACCCTGTCTTTAGAGATAAAGAAGGGCGCGAGCTTTTTGTACGTCGTATGCCTACTTTTTTTGAAACATTTCCGGTGGTTTTGGTGGATGGAGACGGAATTGTGAGAGCCGATGTTCCTTTTAGGAGAGCAGAATCAAAGTATAGTGTTGAACAAGTAGGTGTAACTGTTGAGTTCTATGGTGGCGAACTCAATGGAGTCAGTTATAGTGATCCTGTGACTGTTAAAAAATATGCTAGACGTGCCCAATTAGGTGAAATTTTTGAATTAGATCGGGCTACTTTGAAATCTGATGGCGTTTTTCGTAGCAGTCCAAGGGGTTGGTTCACTTTTGGTCATGCTACGTTTGCTTTGCTCTTCTTTTTCGGACACATTTGGCATGGCGCTAGAACCTTGTTCAGAGATGTTTTTGCTGGTATTGATCCAGATTTGGATGCTCAAGTGGAATTTGGAACATTCCAAAAAATAGGAGATCCAACTACAAGGAGACAAGTAGTCTGATATAAGATTGCTCTGGTATCTTTCGCCTCTTTTTTTTATTTGACATAGGGTTAGAGTACTTAAGAAATCTTGACTTGAATCACTATCTTTTCTTTTCCTTTTCTTTATCTTTATATTTTATACTATATGGTAAATGATGCCAAATGAATAGGTGTGGAAGCTATAATTGTAAACCACGATCGAATCTATGGAAGCATTGGTTTATACATTCCTTTTAGTCTCTACTTTAGGGATAATTTTTTTCGCTATCTTTTTTCGAGAACCACCTAAGGTTCCAACTAAAAAAGTAAAATAATTTTTCATTATTTCAATTGAAGTAATGAGTCTCCCATATAGGGAGACTCATTACTTCAACTAGTCCCCGTGTTCTTCGAATGGATCTCTTAGTTGTTGAGAGGGTTGCCCAAAAGCGGTATATAAGGCGTACCCAGTAAAGCTTACAAGTAAACCAGATATAAAGATGGCGATTAGGGTTGCTATTTCCATTTTTAGACAATTTCAAGATCACAATACAATGGATCTATAATAAGATCGTTTATTTACAACTACAACGAAATGGTATACAAAGTCAACAGATCTCAACCAATGATTAAATAAATAGGATTTATGGCTACACAAACCGTTGAGGATAGTTCTAGATCTGGGCCAAGACGAACTACCGTAGGGAATTTATTGAAACCACTGAATTCGGAATATGGTAAAGTAGCTCCGGGCTGGGGGACTACACCACTAATGGGGGTCGCTATGGCCCTATTTGCGGTATTTCTATCTATTATTTTGGAAATTTATAATTCTTCCGTTTTACTGGATGGAATTGCAATGAGTTAACTTTAATAAGAACTATAAAGTACTAGTTAAAAAAAAAATTACTTTACTTAAACTTAAAACTTTGATTTCTAGACCATTCTGGTAGTTCGACCGTGGAATTTATTTGTTTCGGTATCTCCGGAATATGAGTGTGTGACTTGTTATACAGAGAATAGTTCTGTCATCTCTATCAAGATGAGTCTATTTCGTCGGATAATTATTCTAGTATCTGGAACACGAAATCTCAACAGTGATAACTCCTGTTGAGAGTAGTTGTCTAATAGTATTATGTCTACGACGTATATGTCTAGACTTACCATTATACAGATGGCTCTGTGCTCGACCAATTGCTGATTGGCTATCGCAATGTATGCAGATTGTCGGCACAGGTTTCGGCCATCTAGGAACATCTTCTAGAAATTGTCGTAACCATTCAGCCTCTTCACCACATTTGTCAAGAGCTACAAACTCAGATTCCATCGTGGATCTGGTTATTATGGTTTGCTTTGAAGATTTCCAAGATATGGCTGCACTTCCCAAAGTGAATATATATCCACTTGTAGACTTAGAGTCTTTCATGTCCGATATCCAATTTGCATCGCTATATCCTTCGATTACGGTCGGATATCTAGTATATTGCAGTCCATAATCACGAGTATATCTCAAGTACCTCAGTACTCTTGTTATCCCTTTCCAGTGCTCAACACCGGGATTACTCGTGTATCTACTCAGTTTACTTACTGCGTATGCTAAGTCTGGTCGTGTACAACTCATTAGGTACATCAGACTTCCAATCACTCTAGAGTACTCTATCTGAGAGCTACTCTTTTCTCGATTTTTCGATAGATGTTGACTCATATCTATCGGAGTCCGTGCCAACGCAGTATCATTCTTGTTGAATTTTTCAAGTATTTTATCCACATAGTGGGACTGACTAAGAACAAGTCCTTCAGCTGTTCTAAGAATTTTAATTCCTAGAATCACATCAGCTAGGCCCATGTCTTTCATGTCAAATCTTGAATTCAACATATCTTTAGTGGATTTGATTATCTTATCATTACTCCCAATAATAAGTATATCATCTACATAAAGACATAAAATGACATATTCATTTCCTGTGTCTTTCATGTAAACACATTTATCACATTCATTGATTGTGAATCCACATTCCTTCATGACATTATCAAACTTTTCATGCCACTGCTTTGGTGCCTGTTTCAAGCCGTATAATGACTTTACCAATCTACAAACCTTATTTTTCTGTCCTGGCACAGAAAATCCTTCAGGTTGTTCCATGTAGATTTCCTCTTCTAAATCACCGTTTAGAAAGGCGGTCTTTACATCCATTTGATGTATTTCCAGATTCCATAGAGCGGCAATAGCCAACAATACTCTGATGGAAGTTATTCTCGACACCGGAGAATATGTATCAAAGTAATCAAGGCCTTCACGTTGTCGGTAACCTTTAATTACCAATCGAGCCTTGTACTTATCAATTGTGCCATCTGATTTTATTTTCTTCTTGAAAATCCACTTGCAACCTAGTGGTTTACTCCCCGGGGGAAGATCCACAAGTTCCCAAGTATGATTTTGCAAGATAGAATCAATCTCAGATGCAATTGCCTCTTTCCATTGAGGACCCTCAGAAGAGTTCACTGCTTCTGAGTAAGTTTGGGGATCACTTTCCAACATGAAAGTGATAAAATCCATTCCGAAGGATTTTTCTACCTGAGCTCGTTTACTCCGTCTAAGCTCAACCTCAATTGGTTCATCTACTTCTTCTTCCTCTTGTGATTCATATATCCGTTTTGAGGAACTTCCTTCCTCTCGGGTCTTATAAGGAAACACATGCTCGAAGAATGAAGCATTTCTTGATTCAATAATCGAGTTCTTGTGTATCTCCGGTACTTGAGATTCATACACAAGGAATCGATAGGCACAACTGTTATGTGCATATCCTATAAATATGCAATCAACAGTTTTTGGTCCTATCTTGATCCTCTTCGGATCAGGCACCATTACTTTGGCAAGACACCCCCACACTCGTAAATATTTATAGGATGGTTGTCTTCCTTTCCATAACTCATAAGGGCTCTTCTCTATTTTCTTTCGGGGAACCTTATTTAAAAGGTAGTTAGCCGTTAACACAGCTTCCCCCCACATGTACTCTGGTAATCCAGAGCTCAATAGAAGAGCATTCATCATCTCTTTCAGAGTACGATTCTTTCTCTCAGCAACACCATTTTGCTGAGGAGTATAAGGAGCTGTTGTTTCGTGTCTGATTCCATGTTCAGCACACAACTCAGCGAATGGTGATACATATTCACCACCTCGATCACTTCGAACCACCTTAATCTTCTTATTAAGTTGGTTTTCAACCTCATTCTTATAGAGAATAAATTTCTCTATAGCTTCATCTTTACTTTTGAGAAGATACACATAGCAATACTTTGTGTTATCATCTACAAAAGTGATGAAGTATTTATTCCCACCACGTGTTGGTGTACCTTTAAGGTCGCATACATCGGTGTGGATTAGGCCGAGTGGTTCATTACTTCTTTCAACATGTTGAAAGGATGACCTTATCATTTTTGCTTCAACACAAATCTCACATTTGTGTTTCGGGTCAAGGTGGAATGTAGGTATGCTTTGCATGTTAATTAATCTACGCAGTACATCGTAGTTAACATGTCCTAGTCTACCATGCCACAAACATGAAGACTCAAGCATATAGGTGGAAGAGCTTTCATTCTTATTAATTTTTGGCCGAATAGCCATTACACTGAGCTTAAACAGTCCATCAGTTACATAGCCCTTTCCTACAAACACTCCATTCTTGGATAGAACAACTCTATCCGACTCACATACAATGCGAAAACCATGCTTGCTTAAAAGTGATCCGGAGACCAGATTCTTCCGAACCTCCGGAACATACAACACATTGTTCAGAGTGAGCTCCTTGCCCGAGGTCATCTTCAGCACCACTTTTCCTTGGCCCATTACGTCCGAGGTTGCTGAGTTCCCCATGTACAGCTTCTCCCCTTTGACTTCTTCAAAGTTGTGGAGCAGCTCCTTGTTGCAGCAGACATGTCTGGTAGCACCAGTGTCCATCCACCATTGTCGAGGGTTTGAACATACCAAGTTCAGCTCGGTGATCACAGCACAGAGGTCGTCCACCTCTAGTCCCTCGTTCAGGTTGGCCTCCTGCTTCTTCTTCGGCTTTCTGCACTCCGAAGATTTGTGACCGACTCGGTCACAGTTGAAGCATTTCCCAGAGAACTTCTTCTTGGATACGCCTCCTCTGGGTCCAATTTTGGAAGACTTAGAATTCTTCCGTTTCGAGCTTTGACCGTGCTCGACCACGTTGGCTTTTTCAGTAGCCTGAGAGAACATCTTTCTCTCGGAACTTTTATTGTCTTCCTCGATTCGGAGTCGGACAATAAGGTCCTCCACATTCATCTCCTTTCGCTTATGCTTCAGGTAATTCTTGAAGTCCTTCCAGCTGGGAGGGAGTTTCTCTATGATCGCTGCCACCTGGAAGGTCTCACTTAGCACCATGTCTTCCGAGTGGATCTCATGCAGGATCACCTGAAGCTCCTGGACTTGGCTGATTACAGTCTTAGAGTCAACCATCTTGTAGTCCAGGAATCGGCCCACAATGAATTTCTTAGCCCCTGCATCCTCCAGCTCCTTAGCCGTTCTCTTCATGCTATACACAACATATAGCGAGTCGGCAAGGCTATTGAGGATGTAGTTTCTGCATAGAAACTCAGAATGATTCCAAGCTTCTACTACAGTTGCATCCTCAACATGCTCGGGAGGTTCCTCAGTCAAGAATCGAGCCAGATTCAGCGTGGTCAGATAGAAAAGCATCTTCTGTTGCCAACGCTTGAAGTTCAACCCAGTGAACTTCTCTGGTCTTTCCCCATGAGCGATTGGAACATTACCAATCGGGGCGGAGGGGGCCGTCACAGGTTGAGTCTGTTGCACCTCAATTTTTTCTGTGGCCATGTCAACAGAACACGAATCTGTTTTAAGATTGTTGGACAATCTTTGCCGGAGAGATTAATATTTTACTGAATTACAATACAATTCAACTTATCTGTAGAGATGGCTTGAACTGATAATTTCAAGCTGCCAGCAGGGACTGGTGTTTTTCTGGTGTTTTCTTGAGCAGAGATCCGAGTCGGCTAAGTCACCGAGTGCCGAGTCACGAGTGGCCGAGAGCCGAGAGTCGAGTCGGCCGAGTTGTCGAGTGCTGAGTCGGCCGAGTCGCCGAGTGGCCGAGTGGCCGAGAGCCGAGTCGCCGAGAGTCATGATGTCGAGGCCTGCGTTCAACGCAGTTTCCTTAAAACAGATTCGTCCCCTCCGGCGGTGCTTAGAGGTCACGACGGACGTCTGTTTCCCAGGATACAACGACAGAACCGCGCTAACCACCAAGCACAGGCAGATCGCGGCGAACTGAGATAGTACCCGAATGCTATCACGACAGAGAGGAAAGAAAGAGGGGACTATAGGTGGATTTCCTTTGAATTGAGTTCCTTTGCTTAAGACTAGGAGTCTTATATAGGTTCTCTCATCTAGACGTTACATTCATGCTAGACGTTACTTTTATGCCATTAATGCTCATACGTTTATGCATTCTATACGTTTATGCATCAAATTGCATCAACGTTCATGCAACATTAAATTGCATAAAAATATTTTCAAGTGGCAAAATGTTGGTTCATTCGCTTGGACAAATTTTGTCCTGACCGGTCCGACATTCGATGTGTGCAGGTCGCACTCGCACACAAGTTGCCTTGCGGGTAGTGCAATCCGGGCCCTGGATTTGCACCCCCCTGCACACCCATGCGTGAGAGAGAGCCTCTTCTCATGCTTTTGTTCACAACATCAATGTTTGTGACATAATATAAACCAACAACTATGCCTTGAAACTTCCAATGTGGGACTATATTCCCATTCACAAAGGAGTCTTCTCCTTCCACCACCTTTTATTTTCATTCAAATTTCCAACATTGACGAAACACACATTTCGTCGCCATTTTGTGACAAAATGCAGGTTTCATCGCTAAGTTATTAAATCTAGCCATCTTTACGATGAATTCTTGAATTCGTCGCTAAACGTGGCGATGAATCACTTTTTCGTCGCAATTTTATCGACGAATAATGTTCGTCGCCAATTTGGTGACGAATGCGTTTATTCATCGCCAAAATTACGATGAATCCATTTATTCGTCGCTAAATTACGACGAATTTGGCAACAAAAATTTGTTCATCCCAAATTGGCAACTAAACTTTTTTCGACATAAATTTCATTGTAAATTTATGACAAATGCGCTCGTCCCTAATTTGTGACGAAAATATTTCGTTGTAAAATTTTATTACAAATGCGCTGTATTTTTGTAGTATTGGTATGAGATAATAATTTTATCACGCAAAAATTAAACATATGGACTACTAGAAAAAGTTGATTAACTAGTCACTCGTTAAAAGTTCCGTGCTACTTTGGAAGACACTAATTTATATATTTGCAGCTTAATAGAAGTTAATTAGTAGATTCACAGCATAAAAATAAGGGGGCGTTTGGTTTGATCATTTTTTGTTTTTATTTTCTTATTTTTTAGAAATTATTGTTTGTTTTGTGTTTTCCAATCTCATTCTCTGGAAAATGAGAAGTTATTTTCTAAAAAAATAGAAAATGATAAAATATCATTTTATGTGGAGAATGGAAAATGCGGCCGACAATTAGAAAACACGAAAACACACTACGCTGCATGCCCAACTCCAAATTTCTCCCCGACAAACCTCATCGCTCCTTTTCGATTTTCCCGCAAGCAAGCCGATGTCGCAGCAGAGGCTGTCAAAGGATCGCGATGAAGGCAAACGAGCTCTCCGTCCTCGCCTTCTCCCCCAATGGAAAGCCCTTCTCCTTCGCCCACCCCTCCGTCGACTCCATGCTCGCCCACTTCCTCTCCGCCTCGCCTGCTCCCCCTCGGCACCACCCCCTCACCGGGGCCCTAGTTCGGGCGCTCGATCGGTAGGAGTTGCAGCTCGCGGAGCGGCTCGAGGCGGAGAGGAGGAGGAAGGCGGCGCTTGAGGCGGCGATTTTTCGACCGTGGGGCTCGGTGGCTGACCTGCTGGATGCCGACGTCGAGGCGCTCGGGTTGCCTAAGCTTGGCCTGCTGCAGAGCATGCTGGAGCGGGTGCAAGCGGAGGCGACGGGCAGGGCAGGAGCAACTAGCCGTCGAGGCTTTGCAACCATCGAGCGTGGCGATCAACGCAGCTGCCTTTCTTGCCGCCGCCCGCCACGGTGGCGGCTCCAAATTTGTTGGATTTTGGATGTGCACCTCAAGGCTATGGCTTCTAGTGTTGTATCACTTAATCTCGGTTGTGTTTTGTAATAATTTGATAGTTTCTACAATCCAAAGTCACTTGTAGTTTTTTTAAAATAATTCAAAGTGTTCGAATTTCGCTTAATTAATACTAAAGATAGATGACTCTTGGTTCGTCATCAAATAAATTAGGAGCATTGAGATGAATTAGCATGATGAAATGGAAGTTAATGGCACGGGGCAAGAGTTGGTCGTAGATAATCCACTTTCTCAAAGACACAAAGAAGCATTAGAAACACTACTCTTCTGATGCATAATTTTAGTTGCATGTTATGCGGTGCATAAATTCATATGTCGACATTATGCAATGGAAGATATTTTTTTATATTGCATATTAGAATGATAGATTTGGCCTGATTTTTCCTTTTTCATGAATAAGATGGTTTTTTTATTAAAAAATATTATTTTATTTATAATTTTGCATATTAACAAACCAAACGTATTTTTTAAATTTTTTTCTAGAAAATAAAAAATAATATATCATACCAAACACATTTTATATTTTCTAAAAACTAGATCAGAAAATAAAAAAAATAGAAAAATAGAAAATAGAAAAAAAATTTTCAAACCAAATGCCCCCTAATATTTTCTAGAAAGGGATAATTTCATTTTAGGTCATATATTTATGAAAATATATAAAAACAACAACTTAAATAAACTAAATCACCACAAATGCAAAATTTTAATATCGTTTTCAGATGTTGGTACAGAACTTAATGAAATGACCTGAACATGAAATCCGAAGTCTTTCTCATTGAAAAAAAGGTTGACCATGATAATAAAATTTAATAATTTTTCTATGTTATTATTATCGACTATTTTATTAGTATTATTATGATTACGGAAGTTAATGGAAAGGATCTTTTTATGTATGATCAATCATCTTCCTTCATTGACGGCAGCACCGACGCTTACGAAATCGAATGAGCGTACGCGTTCAAGTTGCGATTTTGATTTGGATTTTGAAGGAAAAGATCCATGGAGATGATGGCGATCAATAGCAGCCTGACCACAAGCATCAGCGCTAGCAAGGGAGGAGGAGAACTAGAGGAGGAGGAAGAGCAGCCGCCGGGATCACATATTGGCTTGCGGAGCAGCCGGCGATCGTCGGGTTCCGGTGGAGCCACGCCCACTCCCTCGGGTCCACCTGGTCCTTCCTCATAGAGTTCCTAATCCTCTACACCCTCATCGCCGCTTCCCTCAACCTCCTCCTCCCGCCTCCTCCACTTCCACCAACCCCTCCCTCTCGGCCCCCTCCTCGTCCAAAAATTAGGGCCCTATCAATTTGTGACCCTTGGGTAGTCGCCCTGGTTGCCTTGACCTAGGGCCAATCCTGCAAAATGATATTGAATTTTAAAAATCTATACTATAGTATTTTGATTTTTCAAATCCAGTAATACAATAACGTTGAACTTTGAAAATCAATATTAAAATAGTGTTTAGAACCTTCAAAATCAATACTATAATATTTTAAATTTTCAAACCCAACAACACGGTAATATTGGACTTTGAAAACCAATACCAAAATAGTATTGAACTTTTAAAATAAATACCATAATGTTTTGATTTCTTGAACCTTGCAACATAATTTTTTCAAACCCAACAACACGGTAATATTGGACTTTGAAAACCAATACCAAAATAGTATTGAACTTTTAAAATAAATACCATAATGTTTTGATTTCTTGAACCTTGCAACATAATTATGTTGAACTTTGAAAACGAATATCAAAATGGTGTCGAACCTTTAAAACTAATATCACAGTGTTCTGTCCAGCAACACAATGATGTTGAATTTTTAAAATCAACATCAAAGTAGTGTTGAACTTTCAAAATCAGTATCACAGTATTCTGATTTCTTGAACCCAGTAACATAGGGGTGTTAAACTTTGAAAATCAACACCAAAGTGATGTTGGACCTTTAAAACTAACACCCTAGTATTCTGATTGCTCGAACCCAGCAATATAGTGGTGTTGAACTTTGAAAATCAATACCGAAGTGTTATTGAACCTTCAAAATCAACACCACATAATTTTGATTTCTCAAACCATAGTATTCTGAATCCAATCCAATACTACGAGGTTTTTGCATTGCCTCTGAGTCTCATTATACCCTAAAGCCCTAGCTTCATTGTATTATATGCATAGAGTTTGTTTACAAAAATTCAACATGTGTGTCAATAGATAAAGAACTATAATTTTATATAGGAGGCTCAGAATTATAATTGCACATCATCTATGCCTTCTCTACACTCCCCTCTTCCACTCTAGGTCGATCAATAAGTTTCGATCAAAATTTATTAATGACCTTATTCAGCTCTAATTGATCTCAATCCAAGTCTAGTAAGTTTCTATATTGCACCTAAGTCTCATCATGTCCTAAAATCTCATATTCATGACCTTCTTATCTGTGCAGAGCTTGTTTACAAAAATTCAACCTGTATATCAATTAACATAGAAGCATAACTTTATATAAGAGACTCAGAAGTAGTGTTGTATATCATCTCTAGATTCTCTGTACTCCCCTCTTCCACTTAATATCTAGGTTTTAATATTCCAAATCCTCTAGGTATTAATGAGTTTCAGCTAAAACTTATTGATGATCTTAGCTCTGATTGGATCCAATCTAAAATTGAGAGGTTTCTGCATTGCCCCTGAGTCCCACCATGCCTTAAAGCCTTAGTTTCATGGCCTTCTAATTTGTGAAGAGTTTGTTTGTAAAAATTCAACTTGTACATTAATTGACACAAAATCATAACTTCATGTAGAAGGTTCAGAAATAGGATGCACATCGTCTCTAGATTCTTTACACTTCTCTCTTCCACTCTATGTCCAAGTTTTAATATTTCAAATCTTTTAAGTCCATCAATAAGTATCAGTTAAAATCCATTGATAACCTTATCCATTTTTGATTAGACTCAATCCAAGTCTAATAAATTTCTATATTGCCCTTGAGTCCTATCATGTCCTAAAGCCTCAGTTCCATAATTTTCTTATCTGAGTAGAGCTTATTTACAAAAACTCAGTCATGTATCAATTGACACGGAACCATAACTTAATGCAGGAGGCTCAAAATTTAGGTTACACATCATTTATATCTTATCTACACTCCCTTCTTCCACTCCATAAGAAGTTATGTACTTTGGTATCGTCAAACATCACTCGTAACAGGGTGGACTATAAAGGCAATCACTAGGTATGTAACAAATTATGTGGAGGGATGTAAGTGATGTAGATGAGATCTATCCCTCTCATATAACAGGAGTAATATCTTGCGGCCTCTTGATAGAGTAGGACCACGAAATGCATGGTCATGCTCAAATGAGTCAATATGAGATATTGAGCTCATTTGCTTAAGTGAGTCTACTTGAGAATCAAAAAACACAAAGATTGATAAGAGGATGACACGGTCTATGCCTCATTGATCAATCTAGATATCGAGGATAAAAGGACATGGTCATACATTATCATAGTCACGAAGGTTATGTCGGATCTTAATATTCTTGTCACTTGGGTAGCAATGATGCATTACTAGATGCCGCTCATTACTTATGTTTCTAAAATGGATTTTAGAGACATTGTCAACGTTACGAGAACATATTAGGTCACACACAAATAACACTTTATTTGAAGATGAGTTCATTTTAGTTTGACTAAAGAAATAATTAAGCTCATGGATAGCCTAGACTTGAGTTAGACTCAAGTTGGTTGAATTTGAGTTAGACTCAAATTAAACCAAGTTGAATTTTGATTCATCATACATGATTAATGTAGATTAATCATGCAATGAATTAAGAAGAAGAAGTTACATGCATGGAAGTTATCATGCATGATTAACAGGATTAATCATGCATTGATGAAAGAATACCAAAAGCCTAAAAACCTTTGGTATTCATGGCATGAGTATAAAAGAGTTTTTCTTGTAAAAACTCAATGATGGTTCATTTTTCTTCCCCTTCTTCTTCTTGGTCGAGCTCTTCAAGTAAGGTTGCTAGCACAACGAAGTTTCTCCCTAAAGGTGAGTGTTAGTGTATATACGCATAGAGGCACAGACACTTGAACGTGCTAGAGATCCAAAAACTTTTGGACGAGCATGATAAGCGAAGGGCACGCATCAAAGGATTTCATAGATCTAAACTTGTACGAATTTTTCACATGGATCGCTCGAGGGATCCTATTTTCCACTGTAAAATTTTGTTTTATCGCATAGGATTCCCAACACCAATTGGGATAGTGGTCATAACTTTATGTAGGAGGTTCAGAAGTAATATTGCACATCATTTCTAGATTCTCTATACTCCCCTCTTCCACTTCATACCCAAGTTTCAATATTCTAGATCCTTTATTTTTATCAATGAGTTTCAGCCAAAATTCATTAATAACCTTAGCCAACTTTGATTGGAATCAATCCAAGTCTAGGAGGTTTTTGCATTGTCCTTGAATCCTATTATATCCTAAAGCCTTAGCTTCATAACTTTTTTATCTGTGTAGAATTTGTTTACAAAAATCCAATCTGTGTGCTAATTGATACATATCCATAACTTCATGTAAGATTCTAATTTTCAAAGTTCAGCATCAATGTGTTACTGGGTTTGAGAAATCAAAATGTTGTTGTATTGATTCTAAAAGTTCAACAACACTTTGCTACTAATTTTCAAAACTCAAAACTAATGTGTTGCTGCATTTAAGAAATCAAAATACTATAGTATTGATTTGGAATGTGTAGGATCACTTTGATACTGATTTTCAAAGTTCAACATCACTATGTCATTGGATTTGAAAATTTAGAATAATATGATAATTTTGAAGGTTCAGTACCACTTTGGTGTTGATTTTGAAGTTCAGTACCATTGTATTGTTAGGTTCAAGAAATCAGAATACTCTCATGCTAATTTTGAAAGTTCAATATCACTTTGGTTTTAATTTTTAAAATTCAATATCAATATATTGTTGGGTTCGAGAAATCCAAATATTGTGGGGTTGGTTTTAAAGGTTCAACACTACTTTAATGTTGATTTTTAAAATTCAAGCCTAATGTATTGCAGGATTCGAGAAATAAAAATATTATAGTATTGATTTTGAAGATCCAATACTACTTTTATAGCTCAGATGCTTGGGAAAATGAATTGGTGTTATAATTGTTGATGGGAGGAATAGTATTGAAATTAGATGCATCTTATGGTAAAAAAATAAAGTATGGTGCGCCTTTTAGAATTTCAAAACTTAGGTTGCATCCTTAGGGAAAACACAGAAATATTTATGAATAAGATATATATTGAAGCGCCGCGATTTTGAGGTTTGGCCGCGCGATTTGGGAGAGGCGGGATTTTGTAGGGTTTCCTTCGTTTCGCCGGCCACCGTGGACAATGCGTGGACGATGCACAGTGAAACTTCTCGCCACGTCAGATGTCGCGGACGGCTCGCGGAAATGAGTTGCGCAGTATATCATTTCTGTATATATATATATATATATATATATATATATATATATATATATATATATATATATATATATATATATATATATATATATAGAGAGAAATGTTCACCTGGGCGACTTATGCTGGGCGACGCTTGGGCGCCGCTGATCTGGCAGCCACGTCGCTGGGAACGCCGCGCGCGTGGAAGGAAAATGCCGCTTCCCTTCGATTCCAAACCAATTGCTGCGATTCAAAACCCTAACCCACTGCCGCGTGATCCTGCTCTCTTCTCCTCGCCTCCTCTTCTCGCGATTCCGCTTCTGCTCTCCTCCTATTCTCGCGGCGCCGTCGCCTCTCCGTCTCGCTGTGTTTGGCCCGTCCCCTGCTCAGGTGTCGGGAAGTCAGACATCGTCGCCCAAAAGATCGCTGAGACCATTGCATCCCTCGGATTTGCCAGTGCCGCCTGCCTATCCCCCGTTGACGCCCTCCACGGAGACCTCGGCGGCGTCTTCCCTGGTGACCTCCTCATTCTCATTTCCACGTTCGGCGCCTCAGAGGAGCTTCTCGCCCTTGCCCCCTGCGCCCGCGCAAAGGGCGCGCGTCTCCTTTCCCTCACCTCCGCCGGCGTGGACTCTGCCCCTCCAGCGCACCTTCCCCTCCAGCGCGAGCTCTGCCCCTTCGGCCTTGCTCCAGTCACCTCGGCATCGATATAGATGGTGTTTGGGACACTGTTGTCGCTGCCCTAATGGCTGCCAGGCGTCTCACCAAGGAGCAGTATGCTAGGAAAAGATTGGGAAAAGCCACCCAGCTGGAAAGATGAAAATCAGTTTTTTGTTGGAAAAGCCTGCAAATCTTCAAGGTAGACTCCCATCTTAGAAGTGATGCTCTTTATTAATCTATGCTACTCGTTCTGAATCAGGTCAATCCCCATACTCATCAGCTGAATCTATGTGACTTCGGTAGCGCAAAAGTCTTGGTAATTGTTTCATGGCTATAATTGTACTGCAGATTCTCCATATTTCAGTAACTTGAACACTGATTTATCATGCACTCCTCATAGGTGAAAGGGGAACCAAACATATCATACATCTGTTTTCGGTACTACAGAGCTCCAGAGCTTATTTTTGGGGCAACTGAGTATACTACAGCAATTGACATCTGGTCTGCTGGTTGTGTTCTTGCTGAACTATTGCTAGGACAGGTATTTATGATAGTATTCATATGAATATTACATAACTTGTCATTCTAGTTTCTCCTTGTTTGTACAATTATTAAATGAATTGATTTATCATCCAAACAGCCTATATTCCCTGGTGAAAACGGAGTTGACCAGTTGGCTGAAATAATTAAGGTGCATAATTAGTTTCTGTACTAGGGTATGGTTTACTGCTCAAGTAGCTTCGACTCTAGGACACAACTTTCAATTGCAAAGACTGAATTGAAAGAGGCATATCAAAAATTCTCATCCCTTGAACTTGAAGAGAAAAGCAATTGCTGTGAGGAATTGGAGGCAGCATGTCTCTAATTGCAGCTTCAAATCGAAAGGTGTGAACAATTTTCCAGTTTTGAGTTTTGTTCTAGATAGTCTTGTAACTAATTAACCTTCTAAAATTTTTGATAATGTGGAAGTGTTGCATCCAACGAAGCTCCAAAGTATGTTCTGCAACAAGAAGAAAAGCAAATCCAGGCGGTAAGGATAATGGATCAAGGTTTGATAATTACTCGAATTGTTTTTCAGCTACTTATTACACTATGATCATGCTGCTGCTGCTCTGAAAAGCTTGCGGTTTGCCAGGAAACGATTGTAAACCTGGGGAAACAGTTGAAAGCATTGGCATCACCACAAGATGCACCTTTATTCAACAAGGTCATATCCACTCCTGCCACTGCAAATTGCAAACGCCGACTTCAGTTAGTTGATCATATGAGAGAAGAGGATCAGGTAACACTGCAATCTCCAAACACAAAGGAAATCATACACATTGAACCACCAAAACACCCAACAGCTGCAGCTTCTAAGAACCAACACTCGCATGAAGGTTCAGCAAAAAGTATCATGAATCTGTCACCAGTGAAGTCACCAAGTAGCAATAATGCTGAAAGCCTTATTATTCTACCAAAGAAACAAAAAGGAGGGGGTATGTTCCTTAGGAAGCTTCTGTTGTGATGACAGAGAGAATGGCAAGAACCTCGATGCTGTGATTTAGCTCACAAATAACAGAAAGTAGTTTTGGCTGCAAGTGCTGCTTTTGAAGATGGTAATTTGAAGATGGTAATAAGAGAAGGAACTAGGTGAGGTGTTTGTAGGTAGAATTGGTGGCTCCTTTCTTTCTAGTTTGGTCGGTGTCGTGTAATGCTATATGTAATTTCCATTTTGGTGCAACTCTAATAATATTATGTTGAATAAGAGTGAAATCTTAGATGCTTGATGATGATAGTGTAGCTTATCAGTTGTTGAACTTAAAAACCATGCTCAGGCTCATTTTCCCATTAATTGTGTTGAATCTGATTGCCGAAGAAAAGGACCTAAATATCTGAAGAACTTCAGTTGAAGCAATGGTCCCTAATTTTCATCATAAAGCTGAGATTTTGATTTTTTTTTTATAGAAAAAATGGAAGATTAAACTCATGATTATAATGATGATGACCACTCATATTATCTCATTTATTTGGGATTTTTAGGTGTCTTCACACCTCATTGGTAAAATTATTTCTAATGTCAAATATAAATAATTATTTCAGAATCACTCTCTTTAATATTCATGATGTCAAGTGCTCAAATCAGATAAAACTAACAATCTGCATGGAGCTCTTGTGATCTCAAATCAGTAGTGTTTTCCAGCTATACCGATGAGTTTCCATCAAGACATTTACGAAATCATCATCACTGCAAACTTTATCGAACCTAAACTGTTGCTCTCAAGTCATCTGCCACATCCAAAAGTACTTACTCTATCTACAATATGGGCTTCATATCTAAAAGCTATAAATGGAAACTTCAATTGCGGAACATTTTTATATACAAAATGGATCATCAAAGATGATTTTTTCTTATTTCCACAATAGTATTACACCAGCATTCGCAGCAAATTAAGATCACAAGCCTACTAAAACCAACCCATGCAAGGTGATGTTACCAATCACAATATTGCGGGCATCAAAACAGGTAAGAATTGTACGACAGAATGGGGCGATTCCATCCTCTCCATTGTCTCGACAGCCATAGCTTTTGGGTTGATTGATCTCGGGGTCCTGTTTCAGAACTTTTTTAATCAGCATTGTAAAGCAACACATCAGAACAGTCGTCGATAAAAGAAGATAATATCCATATAAGCAGCTAAAGGGATAATAATTCAGAAACTTGAGAAAAACATCATGAAATATTGAACATTAGAGAACAGAAAATACCTGTTGCACATCTCACCAACTGTGAGGTTGAAGATGGTTGCACCATACTCCTTGAGCATGGTGCAAGCAAACAACCACATCCTTTGCTTGTTAACTCTATTAGCTGATCCATTATCACATCTTGTTCCTTGCACAATGGAAGATCTTCTTTCTTCTTCATCACATCCTTCGCCTGCATATGAATGGAAGACAGATTCAAAATTGGTTTTAAGTGTGATCGAAATGTGCCTCAGCAACTCAAGTGTCGAAGTTCCTAGTTACTTGAAACTGTTGAAGTATCATGCGAAAACTTATCATGCAGCCATAGATGCATGTGACTGAAATGCTTTTTTAGCTCCATTTCTTGGTAGTCGACACTGTTTTTAACGTATCATATGTATATGTTGATTTTTTTTTTATTTTGATCATTACGCTATTATAAGCAATAGTTAATCGCTGATGTTTAATTTTAAAAAAAAAAGTTAAAAGTGTAAAATACGTTATATAATTTTTTTAATCATAACTAAGTTCTCGAATAGTTATAAATAATCACTATTAAATACTTAAATATTAGCCATCTATAAAATAATTTATCGAGTATAAAGATAAAAATAAACAAGAATAAAAATTATTAATTTGAGAATTTAGCAGCAATACATCAGGATTGGTGGAGCTTCATTTGTTTAGAATTAATTAAAAACATTAAATTAATTAATTAGAAAATTATTAGAAACAGAAGCAATATTTATTAAACAAATTTCATTTCATTTTATTTCATCTCATTCGAGTCTTTCGATAAACCTTTCACCATCTTCTTTTCTTCATGGAGTCTTCCACCTCGATGAGCAACACCGCTATTGACGATGTTCTGTCAATGGAGGTTTTCAGGTGGAAGCTAATACAAACAGCTATGTCCTTAGTATGGAGGCGGAACTAGCTAAAGTCTATTTTTGAAAAACATGTGAATCAGTTGCTAAAGTTGAAGGTAATCAGACCCTCTAAAGCAAACATCGGATGATGGCCATGATAGTCCAGTCCGGAAGATCAGTTGATCCAGAAACTGGCAAAGAGATTAAGAGGAAGAAAAGAATGGTATTCAACTACCATACCCTTAATGACAACACTTTTAAAGACCAATATAGTCTGCCGGGGATAAACACCATTATTAAAAAGGTTAGCAACTCCAAAATTTATTCCAAATTTGATTTGAAATTGGGTTTCCACCAGATTGCAATGGACTCGGAATCTGTGGAGTGGACAGCATTCATTTGTCCACAAGGACTTTTTGAATGGCTGGTCATGCCGTTCGGATTGAAGAATGCGCCAGCTGTCTTCCAGCGAAAGATAGATCACGTGTTCAAAGGTACAGATGATTTATCGCAGTTTATATTGATGATATGCTAGTATTCTCTCAATCTGAGTCAGAACATATTATACATCTTGAGATTATGCTTAATTTATGTCAAGAACATGGACTAGTATTATCTCCAACAAAATGTAAACTTGTTGTACCAAGGATTGAATTCTTAGGAGCTGAGATAGGAGAACGAAGACTTAGATCCAACCTCATATAATTAAGAAAATTACTGAGGTTAAAGATAATCAGTTCAGAGAAAAGAAAGGACTTAATTCATGGTAAGGCATATTAAACTATGCCAGAACATATATATCAAATCTAAGCTCAAAGTTAGGTCTCTTGTATGAGAAAACATCAGTTCATGGGGACAAAAGGATGAAAGTATCCGATTGGGAACTAGTGAGATAGATCAAAGAGCAAGTAAAAACCTTGCCTAACCTGGATATTCCACCGGAAGGGGCTTACATAATTCTAGAAACCGATGGCTCAATGACTGGATGGGGTGGGCTGGAAATGGAAAAAGAATAAATATAACCCTAGAAATACTGAAGGAAATATGCGCATACGCGCATGATAAATTTTCCACTGTGAAGTCAGTAATAGACACAATGTCATTTGTAGGACGTGGACCCACCACCCCAATTGATCTTGTGTTTTGCCTCCGGATGATTTCTCCTTCCATCCATGCTCAATATATCGGTCTGGACGACTTCAACACAACAATTCACGTTATGGAGATAACATATCGTCACAAAGAGTGCTTGAGGAAATGACTATATATCTCGAAGTAATACCTATCCACTCTGTAGATTCACTCCCCGACAACTCAAAGTAGCAACTGGATTTTCCATTCATTCATTAGTTTTTTATTTTTGTAGTTTGATTGTTTTAATTTGGTGTCCTTGATTAATGCTAACATAATATTGGATATGTATAAATATTAATGAGATTTCATGTACATTTTGTTTTTTTTTATTTCAATATGTTTAGTGATATAAACTGGGTTTAGGCTCTTCTTTTCGTAGTCATCTAATTGACAAATGATTGTCTAACCTAATAAATTATCTTGGAGGAAAAAATTCTAAATCGAAGTGAACGAAATTAGTTAAAACTTTTAATTGAAATAATAATTTCTTGGAATTTAACAATTGTTAATTAGATTGTTAAAACCCAACCAATGAATGAACCAACTAACGAATGAACTGAGAAATACACCATGAATCAAATAATGAATGAACTGAGAAATTACTTTCCGATCTACTATCATAGCTACTCTGCGTTTGCGTTAATGAGCGTAAACCTACAAAGTGGACAAGTATTGCTTCGAGTTAACCACTCCCTCAAGCACTCATTGTGAAATATGTGACGACACGACATCTCCAAAACATGAGTTGTTATGTCGAAGATGTTTAGACAGATTGAGCATGTGTCGGGCTCTTCTGCAATCTTCACTCGGAGCCGTTCCACCACTACTGCATCGAAAGTAGCTGCTTCCGCTTCAGCCACGCGAATTTTCGATATTCCTTTTTATTTCTCATCAAACGAATGGCATCTTCTTCTGGAAATCCCATTGCTATTACTCAAACAAGCATGAAACGTATGCTTGCATATTCGTCCATCGGTCAAATCGGATATGTAATTATTGGAATAATTGTTGGAGACTCAAATGATGGATATGCAAGCATGATAACTTATATGCTGTTCTATATCTCCATGAATCTAGGAACTTTTGCTTGCATTGTATTATTTGGTCTACGTACCGGAACTGATAACATTCGAGATTATGCAGGATTATACACGAAAGATCCTTTTTTGGCTCTCTCTTCAGCCCTATGTCTCTTATCCCTAGGGGGTCTTCCCCCACTAGCAGGTTTTTTCGGAAAACTCCATCTATTCTGGTGTGGATGGCAGGCAGGCCTATATTTCTTGGTTTCAATAGGACTCCTTACGAGCGTTGTTTCCATCTACTATTATCTAAAAGTAATCAAGTTATTAATGACTGGACGAAATCAAGAAATAACCCCTTACGTGCGAAATTATAAAAGATCTCCTTTAAGATCAAACAATTCCATCGAATTGAGTATGACTGTATGTGTGATAGCATCTACTATACCAGGAATATCAATGAACCCAATTCTTGCAATTGCTCAGGATACCCTCTTTTAGCTTCTAGGTCTATTTCTTAGTAGCTCGAATTTCACAGAACTTCGCATGACTATTAGCTTCATCAATCAAGCTTCATGATGCAAAAATAAGGGAGGAAAAAGAGCAAGAAACAAGAAAGAAAAGCAAGAATTTCATTTTGAGAAAAATTCAGAAAAAGCAGAAAATGCAGTTTTCCTTTTTCAGCGATTCTTACAATTTTTCTGGGACTGATATGAGCTCGAATTTCATGGAAATTTGCATGGATATTAGCGTTATCAATCAAGCTTCATGATGCAAAAAGAAGGGAGGAAAAAGAGCAAGAAACAAGAAAGAAAAGCAAGAATTTCATTTTGAGAAAAATTCAGAAAAACCAGAATTTCAGCTTTATTTTTCAGCTGGTTTAGCCAATTTTTCTGCTACTGCTCCGAATCTGAATTTCATGGAAATTTGCATGGCTATTAACCTTATCAATCAAGCTTCATTATGGAAAAAGAATGGAGAAAAAACAGCAAGAAACAAGAGAGAACAAGCCAAATTTCAGATTCAATTTCAGTAATTTTCAGATTTAAACGTGCCAATGATACATTGAATTTGCGGATTCGTGTGAACTGAATTTTGATGTCTGATGATTGGATGCTATTTCTTATCTCTTGTGAAATCTAAATGTGAAAGGATTGAGCTTGATTGGAAGGAAAATATGAAAATGACACATTTGGGAGGGTTGAAAAAGAAAAGAAAAGAAAAGAAGAGGAAGAATGTATCAAGGAATGGAACCTCAAGGATTTAGCTCAGAATTGCTTCATGAATCTGAAAAACACACTTAAAGAAATGGAATACAAGAGGAAGCCTTCAGAAAAGGGCAAGGGTTCATTGATGACATTTTACTATACCCATGTTTCTTACTTCCTTTACTCTATTTTCTTGAAATCCTTTTCTCTTGAAATTTTACTTCTAAATTCTTATTTCATCTATTTCATTTCATGATTCCTTTGTGTCTTGAATAAGCCTAGTATATGTGGATTCCAAATCATGAATGGTGGTGGAGAGTAGAAAACAAGCAAGCCTATGGAAATGCATGAAACCTAAGTTGCTTGAGTGAGCTCCATTCCCTTTTGATCATGAATTAGACTTTAGGATGAGAGCCACTGATCTATCTATTGAAAACAACCTCGTGAGATTCAGTGTGATGCATTTTTCTCAATTAGTCATGAAAGGTGAAACTTACTATGCGGTTAACCAAATACAAGGGTTAGTCCATGGACTTAAGTTTTTGAGACTTTACAAGCTTAGATAATTTTCTTTTAATTGTTTCTAATCATGATTGAGGATGATCTAGGGGGGTACGACCTTAGTTTATTTTATTGACTTGAGCGGGACGCTCAAGGGTAAGTGTGGGGGAATTTGATAAGCTAGGATTTTTTCGTATTTTGTTGATTCAATTTGGGTTCTTTCATGAAAATTAAATGCTTAATGGATATAATTTGATTGCATTTGTGGTATGTGGTATAATTGGATGATTGATCATAATTTATGTGATTTTAATGGTTAATTTGGTATTAATTGAATTTAACTCTTTGTAGGACTCAAGTGGAACCAAGATCAAGCCAAATTGGGACCAAATCCAACCAAAATTGACCCAAGTGATTGAACCAATCTCACGAATCAAGACTCAAGTGCGATTATAGTTGAACCCATGTGAATTAGAGCTGAACCGGAGCTAAATTGGGCTGAATCAGGGGCTAATTAGGCTGAACCATTGCTGAACCGGAGCTGAACCAAGGTGAACCAGCGCTGAACCGGCGCCGAACCCGGTTCAATTCAAATCGACAGAACCTAGCGAGCGAGGAATGCACAGTACAAAAATCGCGAACACTGTAGCGCCGTCTTCCTCCTCGCGTTTTTCCAGTTTTTCCATCGTCGCGCGCAGCCAGAACTTCAGTTCTTCTTCTTCCAAATCAATTTCCGGATTCCAGAAGGCTTCTACAACCTTAGATTGGTGATAATCGCGACCGGAATCGAGGGTGAGGGTCTCGCCAGAAGCTCGGTTCCGCCGCTGTGCTTCAGCTTGATTCTTCAAGTCAACCGAATTGGAGCAGTAAAGAACTTTAGGAGGGGTTCTCCAAGGGTTCTAGAGCGTTCCTGAGCATTATATTGCTAACGATTTGAAGGATTTTCGGCTGGATTCCTGAGTTCTGATTTCGGCTCTGTTCTTCGAGTTCTTGAGGGTTTCGGAGCTGCGCAGAGTGGAGCTGATTTCGTTCAAGCCAAGCTGAGATTGATAGGTGTTTCTCTGGGATTTCTGAGGATTTTCTCAGCTCTTGTGTGACGGCAAGAGGAGGATTGAGTTGGAAGGGAAGAACTGAAATCTGTTTATCTGATTTCTGATTTCCGTTTTTCTTGTTTCTTGTTTCTGTTAATTTTGTATCTGGAAATCTGTTTGATCAAATCTGTTTCAACAATTCTTGAATTGATTAGTCTAGATGTTGTTTTAGCAATGTTGTCTTCGTTTGATTAGGAATTTTCCTGAGCTAAGAATCTTAGGAATACTTGAATCTGAATTCTTAAGTTGCTGTTTTGTTTCATGGGTTTACTGTTACGTATCAGGTTCCTGTTTTTGTTAGTCCTTCGATTAGATTTGGTTTTTTTTGATTTGTTTTCTTGAATTGTGTTGCATTTATAGATTAGTTGATACTTTGGTTTAATAGTTTTAGCACTAGATTTGCAAACTTGCACTCTATTTCATTAAATGATTTTTCATTTTCATTTGCATTTCATTCCCAAAAATCCCCAAACCCCATTTTCATAGAAAACCCAAAAAGAACGACACCCAAGCTCAATTCACGTAATTTTCTACTAGTCCTTGGAAAAACACGACTCGAGGCCCCTATACTTCATCTATTTGCAT
This sequence comes from Curcuma longa, assembly GCF_044706935.1. NCBI lineage: Eukaryota > Viridiplantae > Streptophyta > Magnoliopsida > Zingiberales > Zingiberaceae > Curcuma > Curcuma longa. The sequence goes on along the minus strand of NC_133865.1, from coordinate 2,692,744 downwards.
TTATTATGGGTTTTCGATAAAATTTATAAATTCTAATTTGAAGCCCTATCGTGACACCTAATCTAGGGTTTTTCAACCATTCTGACTCATATAAAATTGAAATAGACTAGACGTATATTCTTTGGCATTGTCACTTCGTAAAGTACGAATGGACATATTGAACTGAGTTTTAATTTCCGCATAAAAAACACAAAATAGAGAAAATAACTCAGAACGATTTTTCATTAAATATAACCAAGTTACACGAGAATGATCATCCACAAAAGTGACAAAATACCTAAAACCAGGTTTAGACAGAATAGGACAAGGACCCCAAATATCAAAATGAACTAACTCAAAAGGACTAATGGCACGTTTATTTATCCTTGGACTTGAACTAAGACGGTGATGTTTTGCAAACTGACATGACTCACAATTTAATGAAGACACGCTACTATATTGTGGACAGAGTTTCTTGAGCAATGGAAGAGATGGATGTCCTAACCTACAATGAGCGTCAAAAGGAGAATTCACACCTGAACAAACGAGAGATTTTAGGACAGATGAATCGAGAATGTAGAGACCTCTATTTTCATGTCCTTTACCAATAATTTTTTTCATCAAAAAATCCTGAAATAAACAATGATCGGGAAAGAATGTGATGCAACAGTTAAGATTGGGAGTTAATTGACTAACAGAGAGCAAATTAAAGGATAAATTAGGTAAATGTTAAGGAAAGCAAAGGAGTGGGATTGACAGTGTCAGACCCACGAACGCAAGATGAAGACCCATCAGCTAAGGTAACAATAGGAGTGTTGAATTTATGTGTGAAAGTAGAAAAGAGATTAGAATTACCTATCATATGATCCGTGGTACCAGAATCAATGACCCACTGAGAGGATGAGGAAAGAAGGCATGTATTGTGGTTACCTGAATCAGCAATAGCAGTGATAGAGGAAGATGAAGACTTAAATGATTCTTGATATTGAGAGAACTTGGCAAATTCTTCTGCAGAGACAAGCACCTTATCCATCACGATAGAATGAAGTCCAAAGATATGCAACTCCAAAACACCGAACTTGGTGTTGTTGTGAGACGAAGAACTAGAATGTTTCAAATTTCAAGAAAATATCTGTATCTAGGTTCTGTATAGGTTTCTGGACTCCTAAATATTGTGGATCCCCAAATTTGAAGAAAAATTCCAAAGAATAAGCTCCTAGCAAGCAATCCCCGCAGCAGTCGTCGCCGCCGCTATCGTCTCTCTTGCAGCAGAGTACAGCAGAGCACAGTAGAGCACAACAAAATAGAAAACGGAGTTGAACTTGCGATCGGGAAGCAAAGAGGGCCACGATCGCGAGCAGGGAAGCTAGGGTTCTACCTTTCCTCCGGCGAACGCACGAGTAGCAAAGACAAGCGGCTTCTGTGCATTCGCGAGAAACCACAGGATGCGTCGCGGCAAATGGCTTCGCGACGGGTTGTCGGCAGCAACGATCGCGAGTGATCGACAGCAATCGCGTGGGAAACAAGGGCAACGATCACGAGCACAGTAGGGGTGATCGCGAGCGTAAGGCAGAGGGCGACGTGCAGTGGGAGAAGGCGGCTAGGGTTAGGGCAGAAGTGGCGGCGTTCTTGATTGTGTCTTCTCTTGCTGTGACTGAAGGAAGGCCGGCGGCGTCCTTATGTTGTGACCGAAGGAAGGCCGGCGGCATTCGTGAGAACCAGAGGACGGTGTTGGTGGCGAGCGGCGAGATCGGCGTCGCGAGAAACAGAAAGAAGAAATCACGATTTTATGGAATCGCGATTCTTAAAACCTCGCAGACGAAACTCCTCCTTGCGCTCTCTTTCTCTCCCACGAAATCCGGTGGAATCGGGAAGGTCGGCGGCGTGTCGTGAGCAGAGGAAAAAAAAGGAAGAAGAGGAAGAAGATAACAGCGGCAAGGGGGTTCTCCTGTTCCTCACGCGAGCGCGGCGCCCGCCCCTCTCGCAAGGGAAAAGGAGAAAAAATAAAACCCTAATTTCTTAGCTCTGATACCATGTTATCAAAGTAAAGGAAAACATATTTCATTAAGAGATACAAGTCCCTATTTATATAGGAGTTTTATGGACCTATTCTATGAGATTTATTCTAATAAATATAACCAATAATATTGTATATTTGTCGGAGGAAATGTAATATCTCAAAAAGCAAGAAGCAATCAATGATGTCTAGATCAAGCACAAGGTAGAATATGGGTTATGACAACCACAACTAGTGAAATAGTTTGGTTGAAGACTCTAGTTGAAGAGTTGAAATCTATGGTCATGCCTCTTATCAATTATATTGTGATAACCAATCGACTATCCACATTGCTTCAAATCCCATCTTTCATGAGTGAATCAAATACATCAAAGTCAATTGTCACTTTATGTGCCAAAAGAACCATAGTAACTCCTATATATGCTCAAAGTCATGAGCATTTTACTGATATCTTCATTAGGAGAACTACAGTCAACCATATGCAAAATGTCATTACCAAGTTGGAATCCATAGATATTTATTCATCAAACTTGAACAGTAGTATTGAAAATAAGGAAAATAATCTATTAACTAGAAATTAATCATTATTTGTCTCATTACCCAATAATTATTTGGCTATAAATCAGACATTATTTGAATAATTACTATTGGATCGAAAAGAGCACTAAAATCTCGGGGCATAATTGAGTTGGTTAGTATGGGACAAACTTGCTAAAGTGGGCAAGGGTTGAATCTTGACGAAGCCGAGACAATGCCCTCCCTCGTAATAATCAACTGCAACTTTTCAATTTACCTCCTCATAAATGATTGTAAGGTCAATTGTGTAGGGCCGCTGGGGTGACGGATTCCACCTTTTGCTAAAGAAAAGAGTACTAGAGGGGGTGAATATCACCCTTCACTTTTTCACTTTATTTTCTGAAATCATTTTAAAACTTTAGAGTATGCAGCAGAAAATAAACATAACACACAAAGTAGAGATGCATTTATTTTTTACTTAGTTCATAGCCTTTGGCTACTACTCCAAAGCCCACAATCCTTGACTACTTCCAATGGGCAATTCACTAAAAGACTCTTTCTCACAATGAGAAAGAGTCTCACCTTTTTCAATAAGAGACATGTTAACAAATCTACCATTCTTGAAAAATTATGCACAAATAGACGAAATAATGTAGCTACTAGTTACCGACTATAAAGTAGAAGTTGAGCGTGATGCCAATGTAGCATCGCAGTGTCGCAACAGCGTTTTGGGAGCATAGTGCCTGTGAACAAGAGTTGTAAAATGGTCGTAAGAGTTGTTCCAAAGGCTCTGTTCGCAACTACTTATATTGACCAATCTGAGCGCCTGGATCCTTTTCCAAACACCCCCACGGCAGCTATACAATCCGTTGTAATAGCTGACTTAACATCTCCGAGCACTTGGATTCCTTCTGGGCACCTGAAATGTTGATGTGGCGATTGTCGGATCAGCCTTGACTCTGCTGCATCTTATCCTTCTCCAGACGTCTGGATTCCTTCCAGGCACTTGAAAGCTAAGGTGTCTTGACTAATCAAGACTTGTCACCTCATCCACCTTGCTGACCCGAAGAATTAACATCCTGGCACCCGCAATAGATAGGGGTGCCTGGACCATTCGAGCACTCGGATCCAATAGGGGCGACCGAAAGTTGGATTTCCTCTAACCTCATTTGCATGTATTAGAGAGTTAGTATAGTACAAATACACTATAGGATATTAAGTTTGGAAAGTTTTACAATTGTCTGGTCTTAACTTTTGAATTTCCTGTGAAACTCTAGGTTAGACCGACACCTACTATTCTATTCAAGGGAATATGTCTTCACCTACTCCTTTTAGGAGAGTTACCTTTTGCTAAACATCTGATCCTCCAAACATGTTTGGACTTTATGCTCAGCATCCGGTCTTTGACCCCCAAAACTTCCTTTCGATGTCTGATCCTTACTGACCCATCAACCTGTTAGACGTCCAATCCACTAATCCGCCTAGACTTCCCGCCTAGTGTCCTTGATCTGCCAAGACTTCTTGCCTAGTCACACTGACCAAGACTTCTTACTTAGCCTCTAACTAAGACTTTACTTATCTAGCCTCTAATTAGGACTTTTCTGTGCTACTTACACACTTAGATTAACTCGTCAGTTTACAACACACTCCTAACTTGAACTCTTTGTCATAATCAAAATATAAGTTTGATTATCTAGTGCTCTCTATGTTAATAATCTCCTCTTTTTTTTATTATGACAACTTAGTTCAAAGTTAAGTATTAAATTGAAGGGTGACTTCTTGAAATTGAGCTTTCAATTTCTCTACGTTAATAACGCTTCAGCCGATCATTGTGTATCTCAAATGTGCCTTTAACTTGCTGATCCACCAATTGTGAATCCGAGTGAACAATAACTCGGGTGGCACCGACATGCTGAGCTGCTTGAAGCCCGGCAAGCAGAGCTTCATATTCAGCTTCATTATTAGTGGCTTGGAATTGTAGTTTTATGACTAGCTGCATTGTTTCTCCTTGGGGGGAACATAGTAAGACCCCTACTCCACTGCCTTTTTTGGTGGTTGACCCATCCACATAGATCTTTCATGTTTCTAACGATTCTCCGCCTATGACTTCAGTCAGAAAATCCGCTAGAGCTTGAGCTTTAATAGTTATCCGAGGTTGGTATTGTATATCATATTCATTCAACTCGGTGATCCATTTGATGAGGCATCAAGAGGCGTTGGGATTGAGCAACATCCGACCCAAACTGCTATTGGTGAACACTGTTATTGGGTGTGTCAGGAAATAAGGATGCAACTTCCGAGTCATCAGACTGAGGGCAAGCGCCAATTTCTCCAAGGAAGTGTAGCGAGTCTTTGCATCTTTTAATAAATGGCTTGCAAAATATATTGGACGCTGTATCTGAGCTTCTTGCTTAACCAAGACTGAGCCCAAGGCTTCCTCATATGCTGACAAGTAAACCCACAAAAGCTCGTGTGAGTCTAGTTTGGCCAAGATGGGCAGGTCGGCCAAGTATTGCTTCAGGTCGGTAAAAGCCTGCTCACACTTCTCGTCCCATGAAAATCTACTCACTCGACACATGATCTTGAAGAAAGGTAAACTATTTCCCACTGAGTGAGAGATGAATCAGGAAAGAGCTGTGATCCGTCTGACCAATCTCTACACCTCTTAATATTCTGTGGAGAAGACATGTCTTGGACAGCTCGATCTTTTGCTGGGTTGGCTTCGATTCCTCGCTCCATAACTATGTATCCTACGAAACAACTACTTTTGACGTCGAACAAACATTTATTCGGGTTCAACTTGAGACCGTATTGTCGGAGAGTGTTGAATGTTTCTTCTATGTCAGTTGTGAGTTGCTCAGCTTGGACAGACTTTATAAGAATGTCGTCCACATACACCTCCATATTACGCCCAAGTTATTGTTTGAAGACCCAGTCCATGAGTTGTTGATAAGTGACCCCCGTATTCTTCAATCCGAAGGGCATGACTGTATAGCAAAAGGTCTCATCAGTAGTGACAAAACTGACCTTCTCTTGGTCTTTCCGAGCTAACGGAATCTGATGGTAATCTTGATACGCATCCATCATACAGATGAGCTCATACTCGGAGATGGAGTCCACCAATTGATCTATCCGAGGGAGAGGATAGTAGTCTTTCGGGCATGCCTTATTAAGATTTCTGAAATTGATGCAAACTCGCCACTTACCCTCAGGTTTGGGTACCAGGACCACATTGGCGAGCCAAGTCAGGAATTGTACTTCTCTTATCTGCCCTGTCTTCAACAGCTTGTTGATTTCTTCCCTGATTATCCTGTCTTGAATTGATAAGAAATGACGCCTCTTCTGTCGGACAGGTCGAGCCCCGGGGACAAGGTTGAGTTTATGTTCCATTACTGTCGAGGCTACACCAATGATCTCTGTGGTGCCCATGCGAAGATATCGTGATTCCGTGTTAGACATGCAATTAACCGCTCCCTTAGTTCAGGTGGTAGGTCAGCCGCTACGTAGGTAATCCAATCGGGATGCTTAGGTACTTTTTGAATCGGTATCTTCTCCTGGGTGGATCGCGGGAGAGATGTGTCTTGTACTGAATTAACCTTGGCATTCTGCTTCCTTCTAACCGCTCTAAGGTCAGTTTAGACCATATCTATATAGCATTTGCGAGCTAGACTCTGGTCTCCACTAACAGATCTGACCTAATCATGCACAGGGAACTTCAGTTTTTGGTGAAAGGTGAATACTGCTGCGCCGAAAGAACTAAGAGCTGGCCTCCCCAAAATGACGTTGTACGTAAATGGAGTGTCTACCACTATGAAGAGGGTGATGCAAGTTCTTTGAAGAGGCTCCTCCCTCAAGGACAAGGGAAGTTGTATCTGTCCTAGAGGTCGGACCTCATGCCCTGAGAACCTAAAGAGGGAGGTCGCTATGGGTTGTAATTCCTCTCGATCAATCTGCATGTGATCGAAGGCGTCCTTGTACAAGATATTGATCGAGCTACCAGTATCTACAATTACTTGAGTCACATTGTAGTTAGCAATAGTGGCTTGGATAACAAGAGCATCATCATGAGGAATGACAACTCCTTCCAGATCTTGAGGTCCGAAGTAAATAGGAGAGCTCGGTTCTGCGCTTCTGCTGGTGCTGATGTTGTAAGTTTTCACCCGACGCCCGTGAGCCTTCCGAGCTCAATTAGAATCTCCATTCGTAAGACCGCCAGCTATCATACTTATTTCCCCCCGATGAGCGACGTTGTCTAGATTTTCGTGGTGGTCTCGGTGAACCTCTGGATGTGACTTGGGTCGAGATAGGTGTTATTGTTGGTCACCATTTGGGGCGGCAACGGGTTCGTGCCTGGAGGAGATCGGCGCTCCCTTTCCTGCCTAGGCTAAGGCCTTGGGTCGACCCGTCTTGGTTCATCTCGTCGTCTCTGATCATCTCTTATGCCACAACTTTCCATCCTGCGCCGACCCATTATCGGAGGATTTATTTCCTCGCGTTGGCACTTCTTGATGACTCGATTGATTTCTTGAGCGAGTTGCCTACAATCTTGCGTGTTATGCCCACTTGACCGATGATATGCGCAGAAACAAGTTGACTGTCCGACTCAAGCTATATCCCTCTGCCCAGCCAATATGGGAGGTTATCGGTAGTTGCTCATTTTGACGTGTGGAAGCATTCTGGAGGGGTTGGGTCAGCACTTCTCTTCATGGAAGGGGCGGTACAGGTCTTCTTTCGGAAGGTAGGGCCGACCCAGAATTATTTTTCCAAGCCAGTTGGGTTTCTTCTAAGTGTATGTATTTAGTAGCTCTTTCCATTAATTTCTGGTAGCTGGTCGGTGGCTTCTTTACTAAAGACCGAAAGAAATCACCCTCGAGCAAGCCTTGAGTGAAAGCACTTGTCAGAACTTCTGAAGAGGTCGATGGTACCTCCCACACAACTCGATTGAAATGATGAAGATACTCCCGCAGAGTTTCTCGAAGTTTCTGCTTCATTGTAAATAGATTCAGCGAGGTCTTCTGATGCTTTCGGCTGCTGGCGAACTAGTGTAGAAAGACTTTTTTGAAGTCCTTGAAAGAATGTATGGAGGAGGTCGACAGCTTATTAAACCAGCGTTGGGCCGACCCTAAAAGGGTGTTGAGGAAGACTCGGCACTTGATTCTATTTGTGTATCGGTGCAGCAAGGAGGCATTCTTAAAGCGACACAGGTGATTGATAAGCCCTAAATTGAGTGTCACGATAGGGCTCCAAATTAGGATTTATAAATTTATCGAAAACCCACGATGAATTCAAGCAAACGAAGTATAGGGGCCTCGAGTCATATTTTTCCAAGGGCTAGTAGCAAATTGTTTTAATTAAGCTTTTCGTGTCGTCCTTTTGGGTTTTTCGAATATAGAGATGGGGTTTTTGGGGTTTTGAAATGTAATGTAAATTAAAATTCAAGGTATAAAGGAAAAAATGCATGAAAGCAAGAAAGAAAACCTAAGTATTAATCTAACCTAAGAATGCAATTCAAATTGACTTCAAGCAATAAAACCTAAATGGCTAACAATAAAATCTATCTACTCTAGTTACCAAATGCAAGAGTTAAAACCTTCAGGTTGTAGGAGATTATAAACAAAAACTAAGGGACCTAATGCAAGGCTCTAAAGCTTAACACAACTCAAAAATCAGTAAACAACAAAACTTGAATCCTTAAAGACTAAATTTCTCTTGCAAGACACATCATTATTAGCAAAATAACCATGCATTCTATCTAGCAAAAGCACATTTAACTGAAAGCAAAACACACACTAACTGTAACCTAACCTTCCCTGAAATCAGAATTTGGTCGGCACTGAACAGTTTCAATTGGCACGGCACAGTGACGAAATTTCAACAGCTGTAATGCAAGAATTTGAGGCTAATCACTAGATTGAATCCAAACAACTAGCCTAGCATCAACTACATGAAATGAATTCAAAGGTAGGTAAATTTGTTAACTACAATCAGAATAAGAGGTTACAGAATCGAAAATTCAGAAACAGGCAGTATCAGAAATCAGTAAAAGCAGTAAATTCATCCTTCTCCCTTGTCTTCCTTCAAATCCCCTTCAGCTGGTTGTTAATCAGCCTTTGAATCCAATTTGGAAGCTTTGGATAGGTCGTTGTGTGGGTTGCTCGTTGCCAGCACCGCGAATTTGGCCGGAAAAACCCTCTCCGACCAAGAACAGGTTGCTGCACAGCGGAAGTCAGGTTGCAAACTGGATTTCCTCTCTTCTTCGTGCTCCTATCATATTGATGATGATATAGGGCGGCTCCACGATCCTAGGAGAACCCCTCAAAGGAATCGTGAAGCCGGATTGTGCTGTGATCGATCGGAACTCGCAGAAATAGAGGTTTTGGCCGGTGAAGAAACCCTCTCCGCCGCTCAACTCCAGCCGCCGGAAAATGCCCAATCGACCGGCTTTAGCTTCTTCAGGGATCAGGGAGTGCGATGGATTCAATTTGGGAGGACGAGGCTGCCCGTGGAGGTACGTCGCGAGGCAGGGGAGGCGCGCGGCGGGACGAAGCACAGTAACGGCGCCCTGTTCCTCAATTAAAATCTGTTTATATAGTTTCCGATTGATTAATCAATGAATCCTGACCGTCCGTTCTGAATTTGATGATCTGGACTTGATCTAGGGCTTTAGGGCAGCTTGGGACTTCCAAAAATTTGAGAGATCTTGATCGGGCTCGATCTAGGTCATGTCTTCCATGTTGGCTTAGTCAATTTGGGCAGATTAGCTCGATTTGATTGCGATTGAACTCGAACTTGATCCGATTTGAGCCCTAAAATCAAATAACGTAATTAATGTAAAATTTATCATTAAATCACAGAAATTATAATTAAACCTTCAATTATACCACATGACATAAATATAATCAAATTAATTCATTTAACAATTATTTTCATGTAAAAATCCAGAATTGAATTGATTAAAAAATGCATAAAAACCTTGACTCATCAGTGATCCTCTAGGTCGATCGACCCATCATATTCTCCCACCTATGGAGGTCAAAAATTTTGAGGTAACTCCTGCTCCAAGATCTCACGTATGAAAGGGGTTTTGGGTACGTCGGATGAGCAGTTTGTCGGAGCTTTCTCTTTATGTGCAGCTCAGATTTCATCTTCGGCTTGAGACCCGCTTGAATCATCTTCCGTAAGTCTCATATCTCGATTAGTAGAGCCTGTGGGCATCGAAGCTTCATCTATAGGCGAGGATCGTTGTCCCCCCCTTGGGACCTGAATCGCAAGTATTGAAGGTGGTTGGGTCTGGGCGTTCTGCAAGACTGCTTCCATCGCCTACTGCACACTTTGGTGCAACTCATTCCTTGTCATTGTAACGGTTTCCTCTTGGCTCCTTTCCTCAACGGGGTCATGATTGCTAGCGGTGTATTTAGTGTTAACCATCGTGGCGTTTTGCTCAGCGTTCCCATAGACGGCGCCAAAATGTTCCGGCTCTTTGCCGACGACGATCAGGCCACCAGTCAAAAAAATGTCACCTCAATGTTTGTTAATCCACCGACAAGAAGAACCTGAGGAAGAAAGAGCTGAACGAATAGATTAGCAGGGCGTCGGAGATTCCCGGCGAAGCCACTCCGACGCTCAAGTCAGAAAAAATAGAGGTGGTAGTGTGCGTAAAGAATTTCATATGTCTTTCCTTCATACCTGCGGGGTTCATATAGCAGTAGCGGGAATGTGATCTTCGGATCTCATCGCGTGTGATTGGCTATTCCAACGCTATCAACGGCCCGATCTCGGGCGATTTCCAAATATCCAACAGCTTAGCAGTGTTAATTATCTTCATTTAGCGGTTGGGATTGTTAGGGACCAAGTCTGAGAACTCGATCACTATCCATATCCTTTTGGATGAGCTGATAAGCCTGAGCCAAGGAGAAAGAGTCAACATGAGGTCGAAAGATATGTGGCCGAACTGAACTGAGTGTATGACCGAGCTCATCTGTGGGTGGCCAGGCTGAACTGAGTATGTGGCCGAGCTCACCTATGGGTGTCTGAGCTGACCTGAGCCTATGGCCGAGCTCTCCTATAGGTGGGGCATGTTGCCGAGCTCACCTAAATGTGCGATACCAGGACCAAGTCCTGAGGTCGGTGTGTGAAATTAGGACCAAGTCATGAGGTTAGCTCGTGAGACCGGGACCAAGTCATGAGGTCAGCTTGTGAGGCCAAGACCAAGTCATGAGGTCGGCTCGTGAGACCAAGACCAAGTCTTGAGGTCAACTCGTGAAGCCGGGATCAAGTCATGTGGTCGGCTCATGAGACTGGGACCAAATCATGAGGTCAGCTCGTGAAGTCGGGACCAAGTCATGAGCTCAGCTCAATACTTATAGTCGCGTTCCGAGATCTGATAAAGCTCACCTTAATGATGAGGAGAGATCGTGGCTTTCTAACTTGATGAATGCTTCTTTTTACTTATTTTCTTTCGTATCCCCCCATATACTCGATGTCCACGTCATTGCTAAATATCCTTACCGGATCAATCTGCTTGTATTTTACTGTGGGGCTGGCGATACTGAACCCCTTGGGGTAGGCGAAATTACTTTTTACTATATTGTCTGACCTTGTGAAAGGCTCCCGAGCAATGATGCAGTGATAAGGTGTTCAATAATTTATCCAAATATCCACGACTCAAATTTCAACTATGATGCATTGCAGAGTATTTTTCTCCAGTTGGATGAAAAATCTTGAATGTTGATTGTTAGGCATGGAGCTGCGCGCGTTTTCAAATTTACCCTAATGATTGGTGAAAAACTTTTGTAGGGTTGAATCCATCCCCTCTAAGATTAATCGAATTGTAAAAATTGAATATCTTGATTATAAAAAAATTACAAATCCCACATACACATTCTTATGCTCTATTTACTTGGAGGAGGGGACGATTGACAAATGAAACAAACCTAGGGGTGTGGGAAGGGAAGGAATCCTAATGCTTGCTTGTTTACTTTGATTGAGGAATGGGGTAGGATCAATCTCTTAAACTGTTTACTTAGATAAATGGAAAGAAAATTAAACTGTTTACTCTCCAAAATACTCTATCCTTCTCAACCTAGGGGCTAATGCTATAGAAGGCTGTGGCTTGGAATTCATGCTGTGGATGGAATTCACATCATATGAATAAAAATAATATTAAAATTGAATATATTCTTCTACTTGTAAATTTTGCATTAGAATTTTAAAATAAAATTCATTTTATCTTGGTAACTAAAAAATTATTATTAACCAAAATATAATCTACAGTTTGAATTATCAATCTATTTTTAAAAATAATATTCAATTATAGTTCAACATTACTTTAAAAATCAAAAAGTATCAACAACAAACTTTACTTGAAAATAATTTACAAACACTATAAAATTACTATCTACCAAAATATAAATAAAAAATTATTAATCACAAATATTATTTGAAAATAGTCTACAAATACGATAAAATTATTATAAATTAAAATATTAAACTACAAAAAATGTCGATAACAAATAATATTTAAAAATAATTTATAAATACTACAAAATTACTGTCAATCAAAATATAAATAAAAAATTATCAATCACAAACATTACTTGAAAATAGTCTAAAAATATGATAAAATTATTACCAACTAAAATATTAAACTACAAACTTAATACTTTCTTTATACCAAAATAAGTAGCTCACTCTTTTATACTTATATTCTATCTAAAATTTTACTTTTATCTCTATTTAAGTTTTGCAAAATATGATTACTCATGTTAATTAATCCCTATCTATATATTTTCTCATATCCTTCGATATCATCCAAAAAATAACTACACAATTCTTATTTATAAAAACTTCATCAACTGAACTCTCATCTGAACTACCATCATTCTCCTCGTAATAATAATTAATATTTTTGATCATTTTGTTCTCCTGATCCCACTTCATCTCATTAAACATGTACAAAGAGTAACAATAATAATATAAGTTGCTATAAAAAAAGTTCAAAAGATAAATTACAGTAAAATAAAAATTAAAGACAACTGATCAAAATTGATTTAAAGACACCTGCAAAGTCACGCTATGATATAAAAAAAAGTCAATTGTTTAAAAAAAGATTTTAGCCGGAAATAATTCTTTGCGTATCTTCCTGGAGGAAGAGATTTTTGAAATTTAAATCAAATAAAACTTAAAGATGGGAGAAGCATTTGACCAGATTAATTGTTGTATAATATTATATTGATATTGTAGAACTCCGCTGCAAAATGCCAGAGGACAACGCTGTCACACGTTGCCGAGGAACTCCGCCAATCACGCCGAAGGATGTTGAGCTCGGCTACAATGCCTCTCTCTCTGGTATGGAGAAAGAAAGTTGGGGAAAAAAGAAGAAATGAAGAGTCACACACCCTAAGTTAACTATATTTAATGTGTAGTCCCGGCAGGGGCGAATCCAGGATTTCATATTTGGGGGGTCATATAATGAAAACGATATACTCATTTGAATCCAAAAATTGTCCAAAGATACATATCAACGATATACTATCTGTGGTCGTCTCGCTCGTCCAAACCCTTCTTCGCCTCTATATCCGCTGCCGCCGCCTCCTCCAGTGGTAAAGAGCGCAACCATCTCGTTGATCCATTTTCGTCACCTATTTTTCAGTCCGAACACTGAATTAGTTTTCCTTTTTTGGCCATGCATGTTCGTCTTGTTTTGCCGTGTTCATCGGGTTTTAGATTTTGATTTTGTTGTTTCGGCTAGAGTAGATAAATCTTAACTTAGTGGATGTCGATTTAGGCTATGATGCTTCCGAGCAAATTTGCCGTTTTGCTTAAATGCTCAGAATGGAAACGGCATTTTTAAACATGATCGTTGTATTTTTTTTTCTCTCGTTATTGACTACCTACTGTTGATTTCCATTAACATTTGGCAGAAACTGCATCTTTACAAAGGGTGAAACGCGCAAAGATTGTTTCAAATGTTAAAAATGTAAACAAACATAGTAATCATTTTGATGTCTGAAAATAAACATCAGGGATCTCCTTCCTTCTCAGCTCTGGTGAATAATTGTGAAAGAGGGCATCATCCGCAAAACCCCCAATACTGGGGTTTCAGTTAACTATTTTGATATTTTTAACGTAAAAGTTAAAACTAGTTCTGAGAAGCTTCTCTTTCTTCGTAGTATTCAACAACGTATCCATATAATGCCAGATGCATTTATTCAGTGAAACAATCTGATATGCAGTTAGTTCTGTCACTATTTTGTTTTGGTGGTCATGCTGTGATCTGCTTGCCCGGAGGCTGGGGGGGGGCCATGGCCCCCCCCGGATCCCTTACTACATCCACCACTGGTCCCCGGGGTTAAGGTGCAGCAACTGGCGTCTCTTAATGAACGATTAACTTAAGAATGGTAGATTGATGGGTCGTCAACTACGAGTTCTTTCATCACTCAATAACAACCAACATCGATGAAAGCTCTGAAGTTGTCCGCGAAGAGGCAGCCTTGTAGGTAAAGGCAAAAATAAATAAGAATAATATAAAAATATTGATATTTAATTTTAAATTTTAATATAGATATATATATATATATATATATAATATTAGAATTTGATTTAAAATTAGAAAATATAAATGATTATGATTTGAGTTTAGTTTGATGAAATTTGAGTTGTTTGAACTTTGATTCCAATAAAATTGAATTATAATTTGAAATGATTTAAGTTTGAATTCGATTTGATTTGAGTTATTCAAATTTTAATTTGAATATATTTATCTTAAAATTATAAAAAATAAACAGAGTACGGTTTGATCGAGTTCGGTTCGCAATTGACTCGTGAAAAATCGAATAAAATATTATGAGTTCAAATTTAACATAAAAAATATATCGAATATATTTGAATTTGATTGAATATATTTGAGTTTATTCGAATTTGATAATTTTAAATAAAAATTAAATATTTTTCGAGCCGATTTGTAAAACTCAGAGAGAATCTCAATTCATTTGCACTCCTTTTTCTATAAAAGATGAATATGTCATTCAGTGTTTCTACACGATCGGTCTTATAATCATCTGTGAGAGGGTAAATCGAAAACCTACAATTGACCACGACAGAAGAGGACATTATCTCAATTTCATCGAGATTCGAATTCTTATTTATTTCTGCAACTCTGCTTCATCATAATCAACTTAATTATGTTCCGGGAGCAAAACTCTCCGATGAAATTTGGATCGTCGATCTGATCGAGTAGTTCCATAATCAGCGATCCCGATTAAAATACTACAGCACGGGAACCACATAAAAGTAGGTAAAAGTAAAATGAATTATTTTTTGCAATGAACAAAAAAGTAAAATAAAAATCATCGGAAAAAATATATCATTCCGAATTCCACGAATGACATTTTTAAAAAATAAATAAATTATATGTTTAAAATGAAAATTTCCAACTACGTAACATGCAAATTGTTGGGATGTATACAAGAATCCTAACTATCACTA
>NC_133865.1:2638181-2677646 GCF_044706935.1 Curcuma longa | reverse complement strand
ATATAAAAATACAAATTAAACATGCTAGCTTACATTCAAGAATTACTTCATGAAAAATATAGTTACTTACACAGTTGAATATCGTAGGGCCCCTGGACCTGCATGCAACATCCAATCCACTAAAGATTTGAATTAACAAGGGGGAAAAATGAAAAATGTTATAATATGAAATGTAGGCGATTATCACATACCTATTTCAAGATCGTGCCAAGGATGTGCTGAAATTGATCTTCTTGTCATGGATGAAAGTATTCTTTCATTGAGAGGTGGATGAGAAAGTTTCAAGTCAGAAGACTTAGTTGCTACTTCAAGAGGTGGTGCCATGGTGAGACTGAAAAGCATACAAAGCAATGGCGGAGCCAGGACTACCGATCTACTCTGGCTGATCTCAGGCCCTAAGTTGTCTTCTTTTTTCTCACCGTCAACTCATCTGACATTCTTCTTCTTTCTAAGCTGTCTTCTTTTCTCCCACCGTTGATTTACCCGACATCCTCCTTCTCAACATCATGGTTGTTGTTGGCCCTCGGACTAAAGCAGAATAACACATGGCTCTGCCCTTGGGTATATATACTATGTGGTATACCAACAATATGCTCTGACCATGTAATGAATACGATAAAAAATAACTAATACTAGATATATGATCCTCTAGTAATTTTTAATTGGATCAATAAACACCAATTGATTCCTGATCTGTTTGATTTTTTTGGACTAGGCCAATTTTATTTGGTCACCAAACCTTATCTTTATGCAACTTTGATAACTCATCTTTTTTTAACAAAATAAGATGTACTACTCCTTTTCGTAGATATTCACAATATAAAAAAGAAAGAAAAAAAAAACAAAGCTTCATTGCTCTCTAAGTCAATCAGAAGCGGCAGTATGTTATAAAGATCATATAAATTACTTACTTGTAATAAGTAGATGGTAAAGATCCCGTCTTCATAGCAACTCAGGTTTAGGCTAGAAGAATAATTAACATTCATCTAATAGAGAATCTAAAGAAATAGTTAAAAACGAAAGAAAATTAATAATAAATAATATTTTTTTCACAAAATCAATTTCTATATAAAGAAAAAAATTCCTACCAATTTATCCAAATTGAACTGAAACACTTCTCCAACTAACACCATCTTTTCTGTTATAGAATGTTTCTCAATTGTACCTCCAACAATTATAATTGAATTAATAACATTAACCCACGCAAACTCTATATTAGAATCTAGTTTAGGCATGGGCAGAAGTTTCTTCCATTTCATGCCATTATCAAGCATGTAGACATCACTGTTTACAACCTGGATAAGTAAGAATAGAATTTAAGAAATATGAAAATAAGAGTGCTAAACTAAATAATTGCTAGTCTTCCATTCAGTTTCTGGTAACCTATGACTTGGCACTATTCCGTGCCAATCGAGTTCAAATGTATCAGAATGATTCTAGCTAGGGTTGAAGGTTTGGTTGCAACACGAATATAAGTGTTGCAACCTATGACTTGGCACTAGCTAAAAAGCATGGAACACTATAATATAAGTGTTGCAACACGAATACCATGTCTGACATTTGCACTCTAACTGGGCACTAGGTATTTTTCTATATCACAAGTAAATTCACTAGGTATTTTTCTTAATCACATGTAAAATTCAATTAGAAACAGTCACATCGGACACTTTCATCAATACCCATGTTGGATACTCCTATTGAATACAAATAACAATCTACAATATATATATATTTTTAAAAAAGTATTGACTTAAGAATGATAACTAACCTCACTTCTTCAGACACATTTGAAAATTGGTGATCCAGGTTTAGTCATAAAATCACCCTCTTGATGACCAATAATAATAAGTTGATCTTTGGCAACAATGCAGACTCTGATTGAAAAAAAAAATATTTAGGTTAGATTGAGGATTGTACCATGATAATTATAACAATGTAATTGCATAACAAAATCTTCAATACCAAACTAAGCTGTGTTCTAGTGTGCAATGTGCATACCTTCAATACCAATCTCCAAAGATACAAAGATGATCCATATATACATACTATTGAAGTTGTGATTTACGATTCTTCAAAGTATAATATTCATCAATTATAGAATCTGAATCAATATTTGAAGCAAACTCTCTCTGAATGTAGATAATCGTAGAATCTGTCAGAAAATTCTCTCCCATTTTATTACGACAAACTGTTTTAACATGCTTCATAGCCGAAAATGCACGCTCTGTAGTTGCCGTAGAAACAGGCAAAGTTAAAACTAGATGGATCAACTTGTCGATAAATTATAATATTATAATTTTTTGTTTCAAATAAACCTTGGCACAATTCTGATATAGTGGACATTTTTTAAAAATTTTCATGACAAACTACATCGAGCTCATAATGTTGTAGTTGACACCTCAAATTATGCATTTCCTGTTCAGTGAAGTCCATAAGATAATACTTCTCAGCAAGAGTACAAATCTTATCAATGTCGAACCATTTAAAATTATCTTTTGGATCCAAAGCAGAACTAAGTGTAAGAAGTTCGATTGTCTCATCATTAAATCTAGAGTTTAACTCTTCCAACTGAAAATCTATTGCAGCATTAAATATATCATAATGAAAGTGATGCTCAATTGTGATGGTATCCTTTTGCTAGCATAAATGATTAAGATGCTTATGACGAGCACTCATCTCCAGAATATCAACATCCAATCTTATGCAAAATGATTTGACATATAAAAGAAGAATATCAAAACCATCATTTCTCAATGTTAGCAGAAGTGCTTTAGTTGTAGAGACTAAATCCATTGCATTTATGATATCAAGACTTTTGTTGTAAGGCACGACAAAGTAAATCTGTGATCCCCATAATTTTATGCATCAAATGCAAAATAAAAATAAAATCAAAAGACTTCATCACTATTAAGAAACCACTAGCTTCCCCACGCATCGAAGTAGAGGAACCATCAGTGATAATACTTTCAAGCACATTAATAGTTGCATCATACATATCTATTAAATCGCAAATAGAATCAAAATGAGAGCTCCAACGAGTAGTTCTTGCTCGATGCAAAGTACCAATTTGATTAGCTCCTCGCCCAATCTCGCGCTCATCGACAACAACAGAACGTGCAATTTCATTAATTTGAGCAGATTGTAACTCAGTATTGCGTTTGGAAGAAAATGTAATAAGATTAATAATAGTTATCATATTCAAAAAGAAAAGCCATATAGAGATCTCCTTTTCAGCAGCTGCAACTAACGCTAACTAGAGTCGGTGGGCAAAGCAATGAACATAATATGCATAGGGACAGTCTTTAAGAAATAAAGCTTGCAATCCATTAAAAGCACCACACATGTTGCTAGCACCATCATACCCTTGACCTCGCATATTATGAATTTCTAGATTATATCTAGTGAGGACATCACATATTTCTTTCTTAAGTGTTGCAGCTGTGGTATCATGAACATGCACAATTTGAAAAAAACGCTCTCGCAAGAAACCATATACATCAACAAATCTCAAAATTATAGCCATCTGTTCTTTGTTAGATACATCCTTTGCTTCATCCACCAAAATACAAAATTTAGAATCTCCAATTTCATCACGGATTTTATTTCTGACTCTGTTACCAATAATATGTAAGATTTCTTTTTGAACTTCTGGTGAGGTATACTTTGCATTTCCCGGAGCTTTCTCTAAGATAACATCGCCAATATTAGCGTTCCATTTTCTCAAAAGTTTTAGCATCTCAATGAAATTACCACGATTTTGGGAATCTGAAGATTCATCATGACCTCTCAATCCACATGCTTGCAAACTAAGCCAATGGACACTCTCAATTGTTGCTGCAAGTCTTAATCGATTCTTTTGAATCTGTTCAGAAAATTCTCGATTCATAACTTTATCTATATGTTGAGTTACATTCATCACATCAACAACAGATTTTGCAGATTTATTATGCACCGAGTTAGAACTTCCCATGTGAGACAAAAAGGCACACTTGGCTCCATCATTAACGCATTTTCAACTTTTAAACCCTTCAATTGTAAATACAGATTGTTGTGCTTCACTTGATTCAAACAGATAACACGGAAAATAAAATACTGCATCCTTTGAAGGAGAGTACTCTAACCATGGAAATTTTTTAAACCATGTATATTGAAATCGACGATGTTGCTTTCCAGATTCAGACCATGGGTACTCCTATAATTTAGGTTGATATGACCCCATTTTGATATAAGCTCATCTAATTTCATCACGATAATTAACAGGATGTCACCACATTGAAATACACAATCCAGGATCCCGTTCAAGTGAAGTTTCATCAAACTCAACTCTTTGAGATTTAGAGGGAGGTTCGAACTCCTCATTAGGAATGGATGTATTAGTTTCAGTTCTCTCGGATGATAAAGGATTATCAATTCTTGGCTTAAAGAATGATAGAATATTGTTTTCTCTTTTTCTCTCTTGATTTGACATTAAAATAATCTAACACAAATAAATTTTGACATGTAGAAATAAATTAGGAACAGATACAATGAAATAAATTTTGTATTGCACAAAAGGTAATATCAACATATCAACATATCATACATACAAGTAGAAATAATTTTGTAAGACATGCAAATAAAAAATCATGAAATATCGATGGTGAAAG
Organism: Curcuma longa; assembly: GCF_044706935.1. Taxonomy (NCBI): domain Eukaryota; kingdom Viridiplantae; phylum Streptophyta; class Magnoliopsida; order Zingiberales; family Zingiberaceae; genus Curcuma; species Curcuma longa. The sequence continues at coordinate 2,673,000 of NC_133865.1, read as the reverse complement.
AATGTCAATAAATTTTTGCAAGATATGCATACAGTAATAATTTTAATTTTGTATAATAATTTATCTATCATAAGAAAATACTTGTATCTCTGCGAGCAAATCTATATCTCTCAGAATCAATAGTCACGCCGACTGCAATCGCTTATAATAGTCGTGATTCACAGAAAGAAAACTCGTAAGCAATCGTGGAGCAAAATAGTGACAGAAGAGTATGAAGAAATCGGGCGACCGGGTGAGTGAGGAGGAAGAAGAAATCACGGAGGAAGAAAAAATCGCGTGAGGATTAGGTCGGGTGGCGGGGCGAGTGAGGAGGAAGAAGAAATTGCGGTGGAGGCGGCCGGGCGGGTGAGGAGGAAGAAGAAATTACGGCGGAATAAAAAATCGCACGAGGGTTAGGTCGGGCGGCCGGGCGAGTAAGGATTAGGTATTTTATTAAACCGGGCTATATATTAAAAAAAATTCAATTGTTAACTTAAAAAAAAATTTACCCGGGATAGATTCAGATTATTATTTTTAAAAAAATCAATTAATAATTTAAACTCCTCAAAAAATGTTACCGGGGCTACAGCCCGGTAACATTGTACGTGCCTCTGCCTTTGACAAGTTAATTAGTGGCTGCACAACTTTGCATCTTGTACCAACTCTTTCAACAACTACAATCCTTTACACATCCCAGTTTAAGATAATGGATCTAATCAAATTTGTACAATTCCATAATGTCCATCCTGAATGCAACCTCGATGATAATAAGGGCAGACATACTACAGTATTAATTGAAAAAAAAGTCTATCTGCAAATGAAAAAAAAATCATAAGCTAACTAGTCCGGAGTATATAACACAACTACGCTAGACACTGCAAATAAAAAATTCGAGAGGGAAGAAAGTTCAATAGTAAAAACCAGTAGCACAACAGTCGGTCAACTTCCATCGGATTAACTGCAGACGAAGTCAAATCTAACTGATCCAAAAACATCTCTCGGAGAGATCTCGAAAATGTTATAATCAACCGAAAGATTTGCAAATCTAAACTTCTCTGCAGAAAACCTATTTACTGCAGAGAAATCCAGCATAAATGAGATTTAAACCGAGACAGACGCCTTCTCGCCGAATTTTCAGGGGGAAAAAGTGGAACTACTTAATGTGCACAAATCTAAGTAAGAAGAGAAAAGCTACACTGCCAAATCGAACTCAGGAACGAGATGGACATCTGCTAACAACCAAGACTAATCTCCTTAACAGATCCGATCTCATACGAGCAGCAAAGAACTCAAAGACAAAAATAGTAAACCAAACCACAAAAATAGATCTATTATCTCCGGAGAAAGGCGTATGTTACGGGAATAACCCATAGGGTCCCTTTGATTCTACTCGAGTCCGATCCGGGTCTCACCCAAAGGCCCATAGGCGGCATCTTTAAGGCTTGGTTGACCAAGTGCTCTCTCTCTCTCTACTCATTAGAGGAAGTCATTGAATGACATCCCATTCGGCCTTCGGCATGAGCTATAGAATGGTCTCCCCATTCGATTCGGGACAAGGGAGTTGCCGAATCACTCTTCCATTCGGTTCGCCCATCGGCCATGCCCCCATTCGGCCGTATCTCCATTCGACCATGTCCTCATTCGGTCATATCTCCATTCGGCCATATCTCCATTCAGCTATGTCCTCATTCGGCTCGGCCATGTCCCCATTCGGTCATATCTCCATTCGGTCATATCTCCATTCGGCCGAATTCTCCGTACGGCCATGTCCTCATTCGGCTCGGCCATGTCCCCATTCGGCCATATCTCCATTCGGCCGAATCCTCCATTCGGCCATGTCCTCATTCGGCTCGGCCATGTCTCCATTCGGCCATGTCCTCATTCGGCTCGGCCATGTCCTCATTCGGCTCGGCCATGCCCCCATTCGACCGTATCTCTATTCGATCATGTCCCCATTCGGCCATGTCCTGCCCTGTTCTGCACTGCTCCGTCTGCTATGCGTGGTGCGCTGTCTGCTCGAGCCACGCATATGCCAGAGGCATCGTCGCAGGCTCTGCGTGCCCTGCTTTGCACTGCTCCGTCTGCTATGCGTGGTGCGCTGTCTACTCGAGCCACGCATGTGCCAGAGGCACCGTCGTAGGCTCTGCGTGCCCTGCTCTGCGTTGCTCCGTTTGCTATGCGTGGTGCGCTGTCGAGTCACTGAGTGGCCGGATCGCCAGCCAACCACCGCCCTTGCCCTTCAAACCTCCCATCAAGCCGAATCGCCGGATCGCCCCACAGTGCCCTGGCATATCCCATCATGACTCTGACAAGCCCACACCCCCATTTATTACCGTCATCCTTCTGACACCCACATGGGTCATGACAAGATGACTACTTACCGGCGATGGGACAAGGAACTCAATTGTCCCTGACACTTCATTAAGCATGATGGAACGTTCCTTAAATGATGACGTGACAGGTATACACGCTCATCCTCTCCTTAAAACGACCACTCCTTGCAGCAGGTAGCTCTTGGACTCTCACTCTCTCAACTCCTCTATTTTTCTTTTACGCTCAGGCACTATTGTTCACCTTCTTCCTTCTTCGTCCCTGACTTGAGCGTCGGAGTGGTCGCGCCAGGGCACCCCCTGGCCTTCCTACTGACGTTCCCTGTGTTCGCAGGCCGTCCTTGGAGTCATCATCAGCTCCGGCGAAGTCTCCGGCGACGTTGAAGCTGTCATTGCCCTCGGTGTTATCCACTGTTCAAAGCCAGCAGCGAGGAGGTCCGGTGACGTGTCTTGAAACAGTTCTCAACTGGAACAGCGTAAAAGGACGGATACCTGGGAACGGCAAACAAAGGCGCCGCTACTCTCGCCCAGAACTCGGCAGAACCGAGATCGAACCAAAGGACGAAAGCAGATAATCGAAGAAACGGAAGCTCGTATCTGTTTTCCCGCTTCCGGCTTCCTTATGCTCTTACTTATAGCGCAGCCTTCGCTTCGTTGCAAGCCTTCCCAGCGTCTGATTGAGGCATCGGAATCAGCCCATCCCGCGATGCCATCCCTCTCCACAGTCCACGTGGAGCTCTCTCATTTACCATGTTTCATTGGGACCCATCGGGAACTACGACGCACTTTCCACCAGTTCGATGGCTGGCCAAACAGGGCCGGAGGATGAGTGTTCGATCTGACCCGATGGCCTCGAGCGGCCTCGACCAACGGTCGAGATGGCGTCCCCATCGCATTGCGTGGACGCCACGTACTTCCTGAAAGAGGAACGCGTTGTCGTTATCCGTCCCCAAGCGAACAGCTGTCGGTCCAAACTGATGGAGTTCCTGTGGGTCCCGCCATGCTCATCCAATGGCTGAACGGATTTGCCTTCTGGCCTGGTAGTTGGAGAGGCCGAAAGCGAGTGTCATAACTAGATAATTTTGATGATTCAAATGATGAATTGCAATATACCTTTTAAGAGTTTTTTTAACAGATAAAAAATTAAATAGCCGTACATCATTTGTAAAATAATGGAGCTCCATTTTTAATTAAAATTAAATAGGTGTCATTTTAATAATTTTATCTCTAAAATATAGATTGACTCGGTGTATTGTAGTTGCTATAATATATAGAAGTTATTAAATAACTATTATATAGAAATGTTACGTTGTGCGATCTCATTTCCGTGACTCGTGCACGCTGCCAACGTGGTTGGGAATTTCTCTCCGCGTGCATGGCAAGCGGAGTCGTGCTAGTGAGCAAAAAAACAATCCGACCCGACCCCCAGAACCCTAAATCTCGTCGTTGTTCGTCTCGCCAAAAAAAAACCCAACCCCAGAACCCTACATCCTATCATGGCACCCGTCGCTCCTCTCGCCATAGCGTTCGTCGTCGTTGTGTTCGGCCTGTCGTCACTCGTCTCGCCAAAAAAACCCGACCCCAGAATCCTAAATCCCATTGCGGCACCTGTCACTCCTCTCGCCATCGCGTTTGTTGTCGCTGCGTTCGGGCCCGAGGTTAGGTTTCACCTGCTCCATCGCTTCCGATGTCATGAGTCCGTTGCGTTCGGGCCCGCCATCGCTTCCGTCGCCGCCGCCGATGTACGTAGGGTATATATATATTTCTATTACGTTTATTGCATATCTTTATGCATTTCATGATGATACTCTATGTTTATCGCACCCTTTATCTGTGCATTAGACATATTTCCTCTATTTTCTAGTTTAGAGGTCTGCTCTCGTACTTTTGCATTTGCAAGATGAAAATCGATGTGAAATAAGGCTAGACAAAAGAAGAACAACAAAAGCTCAAGACTGGGTCATGCCTCAAGGCACGACCGTGCTTCATCACCCGAGCCAAGCCGTGTGTCCTGTAAAGTCCTCAACAACAGCCATGTTTCCCAAACACGGTCATGCCTTCCATACAGAACAGCAGCTGTTCCAGGTCGTGCCACCAAGCACGGTCGTACCCTCAACTAAGAAGCAAGCGGACCACAGGTCATGCCTATAAGGCATGGTCGTGCCCCCAAAACAAAAGGAATCCGAGATCAAGTCGTGCCTACGAGGCACGACCGTGTCGTTCTCCCAGTGTGGTAGCAGTCTGAGGTCGTGCCATTTTCTAGAGCAGAGTCAGTTTGGGGTCGTGCTTAGAAGGCACGACCGTGCCCTCCTTCCAGTACCAGACGTGTTTGGGGCCGTGCCTATCAGGCACGACCGTGCCAACAGAGGACTTGGGCCAAGTTTCTGGGTCGTGCCATGAGGCACGATCGTGTCACGCGAGGGGCCTATATAAAAATCTTTTCGAAACTCTTGAAGGGGGGGCTGTCAGAGGTGAATCGAGGACGTCGCAGCCACCTTTCGAAGTAGAATTCGACGTTCCATCTATCCCTCCAAGGCTACTTCACTGTTTCCATCCATCGCCGATGATAAGATTGCAATTCAAGGAAGTTTCACACGCATTGATAAGTCTTTTCCCTTTTTTCTTTTGGATTTAGGAACAAGATGAACTTCTTTTCTTCTACCTTACGTTGTATTCCCTCTGTCATGGAGTAGACCCTCTAGATTCTAGGATGTAGGAGGAATTGAGATGTAATGAATGATTATATTCAATGGATTTGCGATTTGCCATCTTCTATGATATGGTTATACTTTGCAATATGGATTTATACTTTGTGTGTATTTGGTGATATGTTTGTGAAGGTTTAATTTCATGTGGATGAGAGTGAATTATAGTTTATAGGAAATCTTAGGATCGTATGACTAGGGCGCCTTGTGATAGGAGGTAAACCTTAATCGGACTTTCCGAGGAGATCCTTAAATTATAACAAATTCTTATGAGTGATAACTAATGGTTATTGATTACTAGGAACAAATCCTTAATTGGGTACTCAGTGATAGAGGGTAGGATATCGGATACGTATGACTGGGGTGCCTCATGACAGGGGGTAAACCTTAACCGGACTATTAGGTATCATCTCCAACTAGTGACCATAATATTAGAGGATACGATTGAATTTCAATGAAGCCTGACGAGGTCTAATTGGGTAGCTTGGTTAGAATCCCTACATTAGAAGAATGGTAAGACATCCATGATCAATCAACCATAGTCTTGAGGAAACCAAAATCCTAGGATTGTTTCACAATCCTGCCATCTAGTTGATTCATCTTCGATCAAGGTTTAGGTACTTGAGTTCTCCCTCTTTCTCTCCCCAACACCAAATCATACATTTGCAATTCTTTTTGTGTTAGTCTAGTGTTAAATTTCACGGTCTCTGTGGTTCGATATCTTTTATTACTTGATGACACCCGTACTCTTGCGAGAGCCTATCAGCCGCCGCCTTTGGCCGCCGTGATCTCTGCCGACAACCCGCAACTCTCCTTTGAAGGTAAGTTTTCAAAACCTTTCTTTTTCTTACCCTAAAAAGAGAATCAACCCTAAATGCCTTCAGCTGGTGGATCTCCACTAATACGCTGCTGTCACCGTCCCTCGCTGTGTTCGCGTCTCCGTCCCACACATGCGACTCGGCTTGTGGATACAGCAGGTAGTATCCTCGTCACACCTTCTTAGTTAATGTGCTCTGTTATATGGATTTGTGTGGATCGTTAGCATGCTGTTTGTTCTTTTATTCTCTTGTGGTGTAATATTATTAAGTAAATTGTCACTGAAATGTAAAAGTAGCAATATGAATTAAGATCATGTTGCATATTCCTTTATGATTTTGGTTGCTGTCATAAGATAAAACAAACAAGTGAGCTTATTTGTTTCATTCATGTTGGGACCGATGCGTTTGCTAGAGGGGGGTGAATAGTGATTTTCTTTCTTTCCTGCGAAATCGTTAGCGGAAGCAAAATAGCAAAAGTAAGATTAAAGAATACAATCGCTAACCCGTTGATTTACTTGGTATCCATCTCTACGAGGTGACTAGTCCAAGAATCCACACACACAACACCTTTCCACTATGAAAACTTCTCCTTTTCAAAGAGCACTTTGAAGGCGAAGAAACCTTTACAGAATGATCTCTTCCTTTCACAAAAATGAGTAGTGAAGTATGGAGGAAGATGAGAGAGAGTTATAGAGCTTGAAGATCGTGTAAGAAGAGAAAGAATAAAACTCCTGCTTCTCCAATCATCAATCTATATTTTTATAATTTTCCTGACATCAGTCGACTGCTTCTTGGGCCAGTCGACTGATGGTCTTCAACAGCTCTTTAAATCGCATTTAATTCTCCAGCTGTCAGCCCAACGTTCATCTGTCAGTCAATTGCTCCATCCATCAGTCGACTGGATGAACAGTGTCAGTCGACTGAATGAACAGTGTTAGTCAACTGAATAAACAATGTTAGTCTGTGTGTGCTTCTGATCAAGTCCCCAGTCGACTGATGGCAGTGTCAGTCGACTGGTCAAGCTGAAACTCCCCTTTTAGCTTTCTTCTTCATCCCTTAGCCTTGACGCAAGCCTTCAAACGTCTTCCACAAGCCTCGTGCCCTTCCTTGCACTAGCTTGAGACATTTCCCTTAGCTTCGTCATGCTAAATCTTCCTTTGCCAAGAGGTCGCGCCTACGGGACTTCATCCTTTGCCAAGAGGCATCGCCTCCGGGACTTCATCCTTTGCCAAGAGGCCGCATCTCCGAGACTTTACCTTTTGCCAAGACTTCATTCCTGGACTTTCCTGTGGACTCAAACCACACAAGTTAAATTACCAACATTGTCTACCTTAAACTCATTTTAGCCAAACATTAAAATATAATTCACTTGGGGCAAGATTGTACCAACAATTCTCTTGTGCAATTATTTTGTCTGTTTTGGTTTTGGAGTCAACCGACCTAGATTCTTAGAAAAATATAAGATTTGTTGATTATTTTTCTATATGTTCTATGAATTTGCATCCATAATTAGCTTAAAGAGTTATTGATTTATGAACTTATTGTTATTTTCTTTGTTCATTTCTGAATGGTGGTCACTGTTTTTTATCTTATCTTATTTATGACTATTTGATTTAGAATATTTTTATGGCTATATGGTGATATGCAGAGTTTCACTTCATCTAAATTTGACATTCCCCAACAATGGAAGAAAATGACGGTGATGATCATCTATATATTCCCCAAGTTACAGATGATCGAAAGCCAAAAATTGGGATGGAATTCACATCACATTTTTATGGTATAACCAATATGCGCGAGAAGCCAGATTTAGTGCAAGGATAAACAGTAGCAAGAAAAATAAGATGACAATGAAGTTGTTTGGAAAATATTTGTATGTTTTAAACAAGGGCATACTGATGATCAATGGAATAAACAGACAAAAGGTGATCAACAGAGAAGGGAAAGAGTACGTGGCGAAGTTAGAACTGGATGTAAGTCAAAGATTTCACTTGTAAAGAAACAAACTGGATCTAATTGGATTGTCGCTAACTTCGTGGAAAGTCATAATCATCCACTCTCGACTCCTTCAAAGGTGCATTTACTACGCTCACATCGTCATGTTTCGGCAGCAAAAAAAAGCATTGACTCAACAGTTTTCAGAGGCCAATGTGCCAACTTGTCAACAAATGCGATTGTTGGAAATAGAGTATGGAGGACCTGAGCTAGTAGGTTGCACAGAAAGAGATATTAGAAACTTTGAGAAAGAGCTAAGGGATGAAGAAAAAGGTATTGATGCTGAAACACTAATTGAGCTATTTGCATCTGAAAAAGAGAAGAATTCTGATTTTTTCTATGAATACAAGACTGATTCAGATAACAGATTTAGTAGGTATTTTTGGACAGATCATATATCAAGGAGGGCATATAGTGTATTTGGTGATGTAGTTGTATTTGATACAACATATAATACCAACAAATATGGATTGATTTTTGCACCATTTGTAGGAGTTAATCATCATCATCAAACAACTATTTTTGGTTGCAGTTTTTTAAGTGATGAGAAAGCTGAGTCTTTTGTTTGACTGCTTAACAAGTTCATTGAAGTCATGCTTAAAGGTGCACCTAAAGTTATCATCACAGATCAGGATCCTGCTATGACGAAGGTCATTGCACAAGTTTTCCCTCAAACAATGCATCGATATTGTTTATGGCACATACTGAATAAATTCCTAGAGAAATTAGACCCTTTGACTTTCCATGACAACTATCAAAGCATAAAGAATGTCATTAGAAATTCTACAACGCCGGATGAATTTGAGAATTCATGGGAAGAGGTTATCAAGTGTGCTAACTTGGAGAAAAATGATTGGTTGTCTTTGATGTACGAATTGAGACAAAAGTGGGTGCTAGCATATTTTAGCCATATTTTTTGTGCTGGAATATCAAATAGTCAAAGATTTGAAAGCTCATATGCATTTTTCAAGATGTATATCTCAAATAAGAACTCATTGATGGATTTTATCACCCGTTTCAATAGGGCACCGAGACACCAAAGACATAATGAGTTAATTACTGACCATATTGATATGAATGAGTATCCTAAGATTAAGACAAACTGGCCAATGAAAACTCAAATGGTTAAGTTGTATACAAAAAAATGGATGGAGTTTCAAAGTGAAATGAGTAAGAGTTATGGTTATTATGTGAAACAGATATCTATAGAAGTTGATTTTGTAGTTTACCATGTGATAAATTTGTAGGGATCTATATGCGTGAAAAACTGATTAAACCGCATATAACGCAGCGGAAAACAGGATCCCTCCAGAAGATCCATGCGAAAAACATACTCGTTTGACGATTCTACCTACTAGAATCGAGTTTACCTTCGATGTGTGTCCTTCACAATCCCGACAGCAACTCTTTGCCTTCAAGGTCGTCGGATCTCAGCACGATCAGTGTGTTCGCGCCTCCACGGTATCCACACGAACACTGAGATGGAGAACAACTAAACTGTGGTGCTAGCCACAAGAGGAGGTTCGGCTAAGAGAAGAAGAAGAGAAGAAGAGGAAGAGCAAGAGCATCCAACAACCCCTTCATCAAGAGCCTCTCACCCCTTTTTATATCCCACCATGAGATATGAAGGATGAAGGGTTTTCTTGTCTTTTAGTGATCTACGAAATTAATACTTTATTAATTCCCATGCATCTCATGCATGAAGATCTTTCTCCTCTTTTACTGAAGATCATGCATCTCATGCATGATAATCTTTCTCTTCTTTTAAGGAAGATCATGTAGCCTTTTAATGATCATGCATCTCATGCATGATAACCTTTTAATCAAATTCGAATTTGGCTTGTGTGACTTGAGTCCAACTCGAGTCTCACACAATCTGAGTTGACTTGAGTCCAACTCGAGTCCAACTCAATCCGAATTGACACTAAGGGCTAATTCTAACAAAATTTTCAAAGTTGTTCTTCCTCCAAATCAAGAAGGGTCTTCACGCATAACAACTAGAGAGACTACATATCCTGTAGTTGTAAAAAATTTGAGTTTGATGACATTTCGTGAAGGCATATGTTAGTTTTTTTCTGTATCAACTAAGTGTTTCATTTGTCTGATAAGTATATACTCAAACGATGGACACAAGATGCAAAGGTTGGAGCAATATATGCTTGGGGGAAGCAAAATTTCATCGATGATCCAAAAAGATTTTTGATGTCAAGGCACTCGAAGTTGTTCTATGAAGCGTCAATATTAATTGTAATGCATCTTTGATTGATGAGGGAATAAATTTCTTGGATGAACAATTCGATTGTATCTGCAATAAAATTCAAGAGATGAATATTAGTAAAAAATACGATAATGTAAATCAAAGGAAGAAATCCATGGATGAGACTCCTGTTATTATTGATCCTTCTTTAGTAAGAATAAAAGGATGTGGGAAGAGATTGAAATCATCAAAGGAAAAGTCAACCTTAAAGTCCCGGCTATGTCATGGATGTGGGCATTGAGGTGTGTCACATGACAAGTGTAATTGCTCACTTTTACAACAAAGGTATGTGTCGATTAATTCTGCATTTATATAATTTTATTTGTAAATCAATTTATTTTATTAAATGTTGTAAATATGATAACAATGTGTCGATTGCCAGATCAAGTATAGATAATCATAATAACAACGATGACGACACATATGAAGAAGAATTACCATCTATGATTGGTACTAACAAAGTTTCATTTTATAAAATTATAGTGGTTGATTGATTGAGAAATTAAAGTTAATAATTATTTTTATTATTGCAGGTTCTAACAACATGTTTTAGGATTCAATGTTGAAAGGATTTGAACTTGTCATCATCAAAGAGTACTTCAATTTTTATTTTTATGCAAGTGAGACTTCAATTTTTACTATTTTTGAATATGTATAACCCTGTTCGGTAAGAAGTATTATTGGTTTTAAGATTGTTATCGACTTATTGCCCTTTGTTGGCAATTTTCATATTCTTAAAACTGTTGGCATGTCTCATGTGTGATGATCGATCTGTCAAGTATTTGATCAAATGAGGAAGCAGGAAGGGATGCACTTAGAGGATGTAGCTGTTGGAAAAGTTCATTATCAACCAAGGGTTCTCAAATTCGGACATGTTGAGGGCTTGCAGAATCTGACAAAATTTCGTAGAAATCAAGTTTATGTGATTTGACATGAAAATTTAAAATTTTAACTATGGATTGGCATGAAGCTAGAACTTTCAATTTGTATTTATATGATTGTTACAATACAAAAAAACATATCGCTACCATTTCCACATACCTCATGTTTCTAAAGCACAATCTTCTTTAAATATTAAAAAAATGATGATAAATCCTAGTCAGTCTTATGGACTCAATCCCTGGGGGTGGCCGGCCCGGTCCCACGGAAGTTTCCCACCGACCACCAGTAAATCGGGAAGCGCATACGGCGACCAATCCAGATGTCCAGCATCCTTTGATTGCGTTCCCCATTTGGAAGAAAATTCTTGCAAATACACTGTAGTTGGGGATCGAACCGCGGGTCCCTGGGTTACAACCCGGATGTCCTACCGTTGCACCATTGCCCCTTAAATATTAAGCCCCTTATTATAGTGTTGCAAGATTTCGCTATTAGCAAAGTTTTAAGATAATCATTTATATTTTGCAGTATGAAAAAGATCTAAAACTAAGTCTTTATATTGGTAAATCTGGAGAGCTAGTAGAAAGGAAAGCATCAATTTATTTAGAATAATCACCCTGATAAGGTATACAGTTTGATAATCAAAACAACAAAATCACTGGTCTAATCAGGTTTACATAGCCATAAACTTTAAATCCATGAAAATTAAACATAATCATTCTTTAGTAGACTTGTTAATGAGAGACTTATGGATGTGAGGGATGACTCCACCACTAGCAATTGTGCCCTTAATAAGGGCATCAAGCTCCTCATCCCCTCGAATTGCTAGCTGAAGGTGGTGTGGGGTGATATGTTTCACCTTCAGATCCTTACTTGCATTCTTGGCAAGCTCCAATACTTCATGTTGTTAAGTACTCCAAATCGCCGCCGAGTACACAGCTGCGGTTGCTCCAACTCGGCCATTAGCTTGAATCCTTGTCTTCAATTGACGATGAATTCGACCAACAGGGAACTAAATGCATCATGTGTACAAGAAACAAGGGTAAGCAACACACACATAAAGATTTGGCTGATGGCCATTGTTTTCTGCCAACCTTGTTTTTTTGCTCTGGTCTCTTATCAGAAAATCTATTATTCAAAAATGCAATTGTTTGAAATAGAGAAATAATGTTTGGATGTGTCAAGTAGATTGCTTATAGTAGTGTGTGCTAACTTTGTTGCTTCAGTTTGCATTAGTAGAACCATCCAAGTGAATTAGTCTGTAGAAAAAAGATTTGTGTACAAAGTATGTGTACATTTTCAAAGGCAGTTCTAGAGTAACTCGTCATCCAATATTATCTCACAGACATCCTTTTTTTTTCAGATTGCCTTTGGTGGATGATATTCACGGGACTTCTTTGAGGCACATCCGTCAATTGAGATTTTGACCCCTGAACAAAGTTCAATACATAGCAATAAAGGTTAACACGAAGTTAAAATACAAAAAAAGTTCATTAAGGACATTGAAAAAAAAGTAAAGTTTATCACACCAATAACTCAAATAGAATAACTCAAATCTTATTTCAAGTTCAATACACCATTTATAATAACTTAGATAAAACAACTTACATTGATACCACACTTACAAAAACTTAGATATAATCAATATTTAAAGTTTAACTTAGATAACAACTTGAAATAACATATCTAATCATCACTACTAATTTGTAGAGAATCCAATTATTGCTTTATCTCTTCTAATGTATCTTTTAACTTAGTTATTTTTTCAAACTTCGAAAGGTTTCTCCTTGAATTTGAACTTGAACTTGAAGTTGCCCTTGAAATTTCTTTTCCACTCGATGTTAAAGAAGTAGATGTAGATTTTTTATTTAAATATGTTTGAAAAGCTCTTTTTACCTCCTCTCTACTCTTGAAAGACTGATGTATAACATTTTTAAAGTCAATAACTTAATTAGATATTTCTATTCACATGTCATAAATATCTGATTCGTGTCCAATAATGACCATATATGTTTTTTCCTATATTAAAAATAACTTTCAGAATCTTATATAAATAAAATATTAGAACTTTAAAACAAATAATATACCATTTTGTTATATAAAGAATTACTGATTTACAAGTTTTCTGAAAAAAAAGATAAATGACAAATCAAAAAATAGAATGAGAATTGTTGAGTTCAATAATCGGTGCTTCCTTCACCATATTTCAAATAGCTTATTAGAATTCTAGACAGATTCTAGTATCATATATTCACTACATCATGTATCTTAATAAAAGACTCAATATAATAATTTTCATAATATGGTTGCAAATTCATATCACTTGTTTGTTTCATCTTATGACAGTAACCAAAATCATAAAGAAGGAATATGCAACATAATTTTAATTCATAAAATGACTAAATTAAGCATGGTGTAAAGTTGAGACAAAATAATCGCATTAACATTAACAATTATAGAGGTTGCTTTCCATGATTGAAAGTTGAGACTAGAAGTTGTAAATCATGTTTGGATACACACCAGTAATAGAGAAAAGAGATTGCATGAACACATTGCGCATGTGGATAAAACTACACCACTTCTGGATAATTTACTTAATGATATTACACCATAAGAGGATAAAAGAACAAAAAGCATACTAACAATGCAAAAACCATAATTAGCACATTAACTAAGAAGGTGTGATGGGATATTAACATTTCTTAAATATCCATAAGCTGTGTTGCACATGTGGGACGGAGACGCGAACGCAGCGAGGGACGACGACGACACGACTTATCAGCGAAGACCACACTAGTTGAAGGCGTTTAGGGTTAAATTCTCTTTTTAGGGAAGAAAAAGAAGGGTTTTTGAAAGCTTACCTTTAAAGCAGAGTCGTAGGTTGTTGGCGGAGATCACGGCGGCTGAAGGCAGCGGCGACGGAAGCGATAGCGGGCCCAAATGTAGTAGACTCGTGACGATGAAAGCGATGGCGAAGGCGAAACCTAACCTCGGGCCCAAATGTAGCGACGGCGGATGAGATGGCGAGAGAAGTGAAGGGTGCCGCGATGAGATTTAGGGTTATGGGATCGAGTTTTTTTTTGGCGAGATGAGCGACGACGGGCCGAATGCAGCGACGACGGACGTGATGACGAGAGAAGCGACGGGTGCCGCGATGGGATTTAGGGTTCTGGAATTGAGTTTTTTTTTGACGAGATGAGCGACGGCAGGCCGAACACAGCGACGACGAACGTGATGGCGAGAGGAGCGACGGGTGTCGCGATAAGATTTAGGGTTCTAGGATCAGGTTTTTTTTGGCGAGACGAATGACAACCAGATTTAGGGTTCTAGGGGCCGGGTTGTTTTTTTGCTCGTCGGCACGACTCCGCTTGCCATGCGCACGAAAAGAAATTTCCAACCACGTCGACAACGCGCACAAGTCGCGGAAATGGGATCGCACAACGTAACATGTTTGAACTATTACAATGTGTAAACACTATCAAGTAGCCGATAGAATGTGTTTAAGGTGAACTTATGATATAAAATTTAGGATTTATATCGTGTAGAAGCTACGTAGTAGTTGCTATAACGTGTAGAAGTTATCAGTAGTTGTTATAATATATTTAGGATGAGTTTAGAATTTAAGATTTATACCATATAAAAATACCTAATAACTATTACAACGTATAAAAGCTACTCAGTAGCATTAAAATATATTTACAATGAATTTAGAATTTAAAATTTTAAATAATATTATATTAAAATATTATTTACTAATTTATTAAAATTATATAAACTTCATCAAAATCACTTTATAATAGTTATACTGTTACAACCTTGAACTTTAAACATGTTGTAGTAGCTATTACTTTTATATATTATAATAATTATTCAGTAATTTTTATATGATGTAAACTCTAAATTTTAAATTTTAAATTCATCTTAAATATATCATAGCAGCTATCGGTAGTTACTATAACAATACTATATCAAAGAGTAAATTTTTTAATAAAATCATTGATAGAGAGCCCATTTGACATTTCCTTTTAATTTTTATCCCTTTTAAAATATGAGAAATCAATAGGTTTCATAAAATCAAAAGAAGATTCTCATAAAAGAAAAGGATCTCAATTTCATCTTTTAGAAGGGCGTATATTGTTCTCTAGTTCTAAAGAGGATTCACAATGATTCTTTACTAAATTTGAAAGGGTGGAAATTGGGTTGCTAAACGAAAAAAAAAAACTGGAAGAAATTTTAATGTTAAGAAAAAAAGTTTCAAACTTTTCACAGATTGAGTTTTGATAGTGCTAGAATTAAAACTTTTAGATATTCTAATGAACAATATTTTCATTGTGACAAAAGAATGGCATAAGCTTAATGAATGTTCTAGCAAATAGTTAAAAAAAAAAAATCTAAAAGTTTAATGTAGGTACTTATGTCCCGTTTGGTTAAAATTTTTTTATTATTTAAGTAAAATAATAAATCTAAATTTTGTATAATTAAATTTATTAAAAGATGAATGTTGTGTTTATAGATGAACGTAATTAAACATACACCATTCGCTCGAACAAAAAATCATACAACCTGGAAACAAGGTGAATTTTTTAAACCCTTTCCTTTTCCAACAAAATATACATTTTCAATTACCATATAACCTGGATAAAGCTCACGCCTGGCATCCAAAATTGTTACTATAATCTTGTTGAGATCAACGGTCAGTGTGATATAGCTCGAAGTGGAACAACACCACAAAGCCTCCTCATTTTTCAACACTTATCGGCGACTTATAAGAATGCTTAACTACATGCTATCAAAATTTGAAACTGATTTAATCTATGACAGCAAACACTAACCTATTGAACCTAAAGTTTATAGTGGTTTTCTATAATATTGGTCATAGATCTAGTTTGGATCACAAAGGCATAACACTTCACCTATGCATACGATTTGTAATGAAAAGCTGCAAAACTTTCTAGTTTCTTTATCACTCATCATGTTTCTTATAGTATTAAAAAAGTAAAAAGAAAAAAGAAAAAGGAATCTCCTTTAAAAACTATGAACGAATAACAGAGATGTTTCACATGATTCTACAGGATATACTGGCTCATATAATTTTGTTGGGTAAAAGATCACCAAGAGAAGGGACTGGCTCCAAATAAAAATATTACATTTTCCAAGTCTCTTACCCATTGACAGACTCTGTTGCAAGCTTTGATTGCCTGAACCTGCAAATTATAGTAATCCAGGTGAGTTTTTATCAAGTATTATGGTTATAGGTTAGAGTCCTACCAAATAGGGCAAGCAACCTTAAGAGTTATCTATAGAGAAAAAAAAGTCTATTGACATTTTTTGCAATCATAAATGTATCGTGACAATTTTTTGCAATCATAAATGTATCGTGACTCCCTCTTTTCACTGGATCCCTTCAACTGCTAATCAAAGATAATCTTGACATTTTAAAAAGAATAGTTCGGTGTATGAAACTCTCATCAATATGCAGTTCTGGGGAAGAATTGAATCACATTAGTCAATTGTATACAGTCCTATCTTGCATTTTGCAAGATGCAGTTTCTGCAACTCAAACCTATGACCTCAAGATCATATGGTAGTAACTTTGCTATTGCACTAAGGCTCCCCTCCAACCTTGACATTTCTTAAGTAAAAAAGAAGAGTTAAAATTAAAAGGGACATGCTATAACTTACAACCAAACCTCAACGTACTTATTTCAACAGCCCGTTAAAGATTGAAATCTCTTAACGTACAGCTTAGTGCGGTAGTGATCTACAGCCCTTCCATTTTGTCACATACCACATGGCGTATACTGCTGCCCTGATATGAGTGGTCTCAACCAACACAGGATGAGATCGACAAGGTGAAGGCACAAAGGTGAGAGGAGGATTAATTTGTACCTCAATGCCTCTAAATCCCTGAGCTGATCTGCAATTGCCTGAGATCAACTGAGGGCTCAACATATTCCATCTCCCAATAAAATTACACAATTATTGCGAGAACTTGTGCCTCACTTCTAACCTTAGATTGTGAATCGTGTCTGTCAAGACTGTCTCAGTTGCTCTAAATATCCATAGTGATAGTCTTTTATAGAATAGAAGGATAAAATCTAAGTAGCTGACCGCACAAAATAGAGATATACATGATTTAATCATGGTGATGATGACCTAATAGTTTAAACTTTTAGCATACATGGTCACTAAACAAATATTAATGCACTGTTATAGTATCCAACTGTCTCCCAAATATTCCTGTTGTGCATGTTTGATCATCCCTCATGAACTTACATGTGAAAGCCTTTGTACCTTGATTTTCACTCTTTAGCAATGTAGCCCATAAATTAAGCTCAATCAAGCTTGAATAAAGGGAACAAGTTTAACTAATAAATGTGTAATTAGGTATATCTAATAACTTAAGCTGTAAAATTCACAATTGAATCAAATTATAGTATTAGAGCAAAATCAGATTGGATTTTCTTTGTTGTTGGCTCACACCACTTGTTTAATAGCACTTTGTCAACTTATCATCTAAGCGTTCAGGATAAATAATTGCTCAATACCTTTCACATTTACCACGCAATAGAATTGGGGAAAACCATTCACAAAAAAGGGAGGTAAGAACAAACCTTGTCCGCAAGAGGATCAAATGCTGCATAAAGTTCAAAATCCTGAGTAATCCAGCAAAGGATAACTGCAATAATTACAGCTTTGGATTAGCATCATGGACAACTTTCAGTGTTCAATCAAAAACAAAAGGAACTACAAAGAACACTCAAATAAGGAGAGAAACAGGAAGAATATATACTACTTGCTAAGAAAATACCAAAAAGGAGCATGCATCAACAGCATTTTCAAGGTGTCATGCTCTAAGACTTGAAAACATACCAAAATCTCCATCCCGTCTGAACTGTGTTTTATGTGGACCGGTTCCTTCGTCATGCATCGATGCATACAAATTCTGGTAAGCTCTGAACAGTCTGCAGTCATTGGCTTTATTATTGTATAACAGACATACCATTATGTCTAATAGGAACAAAGAGCTGCAAACGTTAATATTTCAGCATGTACAAGGACCTTTTTTGTTGACTAGAACTGCTTATGGGCGATGAGAACTCCGATGATACATATTGATCAAGGTTAATACTCCTATAAATAAAATGCCAAAGTCCAGAGGAGCCTCCAATGACAGTGTTGGAAGATGACAATTCAGGTGATGCCTTTTCAGCAGATAAATGAGGTGGCAGAGACCCAGATTGAAGAGAGGAATCAACTGGGACATCCTCAACACGTAGACCGCCATCTAGCACAGATCTTTGAACTTCCGACAAGACATTTGATTTAACAAGCACAGACTCAATGCGAATCCTAAGGACCACCAGTGAAACTGAAGTTATTTGGGTGATAAGGGAAAACTTATTCCTTCTGAGGTGCCAAAAGAACTAGAAGCTCTTGTCAGTTCTCACCTGCAATCTTTTAGATGATAAAAAGAATCTGGACCAGTAGTGAGTAGTATCAAGTACGTGTCCACCTATAAAAAAATAATAAATTAGGGAACATAGAAGATAAGCCAGGAAGACAGAATAAATAATAAAATAGAATATCACCATATGGAAGCTATGAACCTTGAATGAAATTATTATTCATATTCCTTATAATATCCAAGGATTAGTAAATGAAAGCCATTTAGGGATATCCATCAAACTCACATCGAGAAAATCGACGTAAGCATAAAGGAACGCCATTGGATTGTATCTGGGTAGGCAAATTGGTGAGAAAGACTCAGAAGTCCTACATAATAAGCAAATCAGTATAATATAAAATTAAACCAAAGAAGTTCACATTTAACAAATAATATTATTGTATCATTGCAAAAAGACACCAAATTTACCACTACTCTAGAATTCAATATGCTAGTGAAAACCCTGAAACCTATGTTGTAAAAGACAACGAAATCCATATGAATGAGATAATCATGTCTTGAAGTGCTTGTAAAAAAAATGGTGAAAGTTAGGTTTTAAATACACGAATTCTTATAAGCTAATATTGAGAAAAACATGTATGCAATTAATAGTTCAAGAACGTGCAGACAGACAATAACTTCCAGAGGAGCCAATGAATAGAGAATAGTCCAAGAGAAAATGTCTTGATTGATTGATTTATCAGTATGATAGAGCTTAAAAAATTTTGAAACAAAATGTCAAATTTACTAATCTAGAATTAGTTATTTTAAGAAATTACCTAATTACATGCAGCATGCACTAGCACCAGTTTTCCTGAAACTGTAAAAAATGTCTTGTTTTCCAAACATATGTTTATAAAAGAGTGAGTTGCCACCACACTAGAAAAAATTAGCAATCTTTACCCAAAAGATCTATTAAATTGGTGAAGGACAAACTAATCAATACAAGATTCCAGGCTTGTATTGTTCATATCAAACAAATTCTACAACAATAAACCTACAGATGAGGTATAATCCAACTACAACAGGTGGTATGACCGGATTGAACACAACCAAGGTATATGCAAAATGTCAGTGAAGATCATTATGAGAACTGAGAAACATTAGACAAAACAGAGAAAAGTTAAGAGATTGCATCAAGTAAATTTTTACACATATGTGTATCGCTTCCAGTGATACACAGTGATCATTCTTGTACAAGGATGGTTTTTATTCCCTCATTATATAGTTGCCAAATGACACAGTTAACAGTCTGATATAGGGCTTGTATGGCTGGTTACATCTAACATGCTTTTCTGTTGGGATAACCATCTACTACCAAGGAGTACCTGAATGATTCAGAAGCCATTATAAAGTTGGAAAGTAAAAGCATGTCATCAGGATGCAGGGATGCCTTTTGAGCTCCAACAAGACTGACAACCTAAATTGAAGCACATTGTGACATCAGTAACATAAAATCGAAAAAAGAGAAATTATCAAACACAAAATATGATGCATAAAATAGTCAAAGATCGTTATTATTTAATAGGTATCCTGATGAAATAATTGTGAAATGTTTAAACAGGTAAAGATGGTAAGAAGCATCAGCTTTCATTTTTACATGTTGCAGGCATCTAATAATTGGGAAGAAACTTGTTTGAACAAGATTAAATGGTGCATATGATATTTCTTTCCACAAATGTAGAATCTATTCAAACTAGAACTGTAAAGATGTTCCTTGTTCGATAGATATCAATAACCTAAGATGCAAAGATGTTTTTCTACTGATATCTAGATCTAAGAATCTAAAATCTCCACTTTTAATGCATTATAAAATTTATTGTCAACTTCCACAATTAAGCACCAAGCTGTATTTGCCACAATTGACAATCAACTCATTGATGAAACCACAATTTGCAATCAGATGAGACAAATAGGAGAGGCATGTATTGCAAAATGACATTGTTCTACACAAGGATTGAAATCTCGTGCCGTATCACTCGATACGCACGAAAAATTTCATTCCGCCGTGGCACCGGCACCGGCACCGGCACAGCGCCGGAACAAGAATTCCGGCAAGGGGAACGCCTCCGGAGGCGCCGCCTGGGGCCAGCCACGCCGCCGGAGACGCCGCCCAAGGCCGGCGACGCTCCGCGCGGGCCGCGCGCACCGATCGTGCGACGCGCGATTTTTCTTTTTTTTTTGTTTTTAAAACTTAGGATTTTAATAATCAATTCCTAGCTATAGTTCAAAGTTATAATTCGGGATAATTTAAATAGGCTTTATTAAAACCTATAAAATTATCAAAAAAATTTTATTTTTTATTTTTAAATATTTAGATTAAATTTTTTAGCTTAATTAATATATTTTATATTTTTAAAATACCAAAACTATACCGGCACGGTACAATACGGTACCGAAACTGTATCGTTCCAGTTCAGAACCGAAACTCCAGCACGGCTCGATATTTTAAACCTTGGTTCTGCACATAAACTCTAGGTACCTTTTACTTTAGATAAAGAAAAACCTTTATTTGGGTAGAATGAAATTAAGTCAAACAATACTATGGTACACAACATCATATAATTTGCTGAAGCATGAACGTATATAATTATTAATATTGATGGATAAGCATCACTAATTTTGGAAAAAAAAAATATTTACTGAAAATTATAGCATCTTGTAATATTCTTGTTTGTAAATGCTTAATCAAAAAATTGAAGAAATAAAAGTTATGAATGTGTTTAAAGAATTCCAACCAGCACATCTTGAAGCAAGCCTTAGCTAAATAGGTAGGATCTCACAAGCCAAAAGAAAAACAAGGATGGTTGTGGCATCTACTCTCCACTCTCTAAGAAGAATAAGCTTAACAGCGCTATGCAGATTGAAAGTAAAATAGGATTAAAATTTTAGTAGTACACAATAGAGTTCCTATTCCAAGAATATTGTTCACATAAACCTTAAAATACAAAAGGACGCAAGAACATTGAGTTGCTACATTATTTAGTGGGAGCAGTGCTAGGTCCTAACCACCAATACTTACTAAATCAAAGTAAGTGCGAGCAGGAAAAAAAGTGATTTTCTGAGTTGTCTGGTAACGAGAACAAATGAAGGGGCATACAGCTAGTGAGCACATGCCTAGAGAAAATATGCTGGAAATTTAGATAGTTGACCAGATCTGACTCAGATATCTAAACATGATGCACCACCATACACCCAAATGGTAATAGGATCAAATAGACTACCAAAGTTGTTAGGATTAGCCAATCTTAAAATTCCTATATCCTGACAACTGGAAACAATTTTTATTTTTTCCGACTCAGAGGTATCAGCTCCACTATAAGGGCAATGGATTAACACAATTGGTTAGATTCAAGTACAATAGCACAACCCACCGCTATTTCCAGTGTTCTATTACAGCTCAAACAGGGAAGTACTTACATATTCAGAACTTCTGATAAAATAAAGAAAGAGTGCAATAGCAGGAAGCTATCAATATAAATTACAATACTATGTTAACAATGCAAGAGTTAGGTTATGACAGCAGGTAAATTGTAGAGAACTGTTGCTTAATCTATGGCATGTCGGTGACTAAAAACAACTCCAAAATTACAATTTTGAACAAACCTTGTGCTTACACATCAATAATGCAAACAGAACCCCTGAATCAGCAACATCTTGTAAAATAGCACCAGCAGCTTGTCTTGTTGCAAAGCTAAGAGGAAGGCATGTATATGCATGGAGAAATGTAGCAGGGTTCCTGAAAAAAAAAATTACACGTCAATGCATGGTCTTTCTTAGTACATGATCATTGTACCTAAATTGACATACATAATTATTGTTAAGAAATCTTTTATCCTCAGACAGTTTATCATCTTTGCACAATCAGTGATGTATAAGAAACCTTGTGCAACCTAGTAAAGAAATTAGTATTCCTCTTTTAGTTTTTTTCCTTCCCTTTTTTGTTTTGATAAAGGGAAATGTGTAATAATGAGTTAAAACGTACAATGTTGGCCAAGATAGCTACTAATGTTTGACGAAGTATCAGATCTGAATAAATATCCAAGGTTTGGTATACATGTACTTGTATTTTCCTAAAAACCAACTCAACATCAAAACAAATACCCTCAAATATGCTGCTGTTCCTTACCATCCATACATAATGAATCATGGATGACATGGCAAGGTGCCTATTAGTTCCCTTGCACCAGAGTACAAATACCCTCAGCATCCTCCAGTATGTAGATATATCCTGCCTTATGTGTAGCCTTTCTCGAATCCTCCTCCAGAGCTGATTGATCGGTCTGCAACTGAAGAAAACATGTTCCTACCTCTCCTTCTCTAAGCCACAAAATGTGCATCTTTTGTCCTCAAGATACTCCAGCCTATCTCTAGTAGACAGTCTACTATGTGTCAGCATCCATAAGGTGAAAGCGTGACTCGGTTGCATATAGTTTCTCCAAACTATTTTTGCCCATGCCTTCCTGGTATTAGCAGCTCTAAAGTGATCGTATGCCTTCTGCACGCCATTGCTGGCCTGACTAAACCATGTTGCCAACCTCTGTCTCGCCATCTCTGTGGAACCAGTTGATGCCAGTATGTTGTCTCTAATATGCAGGAGTTTCTTTATCAGTGGGAAATCTGAGTGTTTAGCCACCATGTCTATGGAACATAGTTTTTTTCCTTTCCAATCTATGTAATCTGTAACCTTCATGCACGAATTTATCGGTTATCTAAATCTTGTTTTTTAAAGCCTTTTGCAACTTAATTCCTCCTTTATGATTAGGTTTAACCACAAACTTTAATGGATTTAAATTTGACATTCATAATTGATGATTTGCATTGACAGTGCAGATTTATCATAACATTATAGAAATTGAGGTCAACTTTAGATGATGGACTTCATGGATTAAATGCAAAGCTACGGGGACCTTCATGGATGGTTATCAAGCTTGAAGATGAACCAAAAGACCCATGTAATGTGTTGTTATAATCCTGGATTTGTTTTCTGGTACATTAATTGTTTGATGTTTTAATAACCTAGATAGATATTAAGTTACTAAGAGCTTATTTTATTTCAAACCCTTATGACTTAGGGATGTTTCTAAATCATTCTTTTATTGATGGCTCAGGATAGCTTATAGGGCTTGTAAGCTGACCGAAGGGTGCTACCCAGACTAGACTTAGTGCCTAATGCAATTCAAATTTTGGATCAATATAAAAAAAAAGAATTTAAAAATTCTATTTTTTATTCCTAAGAGTTATTTTTAAAAAAAGGATAGTCCGGTACACGAAGCTTCCGCCAATACGGGGTCCCAGGGAAGGGTCTATTGTATGCAGTCTTACTCTACTTTGCAAAAAGTTGTTTTCGAGATTCGAACCCGTATCCTCCAGGTCACATGGCAGCAACTTTCCTATGTGTTATTAACAGTTTATTATAACTTTTAGAGATAATTTAAACTTTTAAAAGTTGGTTGTATTTTAAGAATAAAGAACATTTTTAGACAATTTGATTTGATTTTGAGACAATAAAAGGGATTAGGATCTCATGTATTAAATCATCTTTAATTTAGTAATATTCTTCCTCTTCTTCAATGAGTTGAGTTATTCGATTATGAATGGCATGATTTTTCATGTTGCATTAGTGTAAATTGACTAGAGCAAGCATTCCAATCAAACAATGAGCTGGAGTTGTTGTTCCTTAAATAGTTGACTAGAGAAGGTCAAGTCAACATTGTTCTAGTCAATTGAGAGGCTAATTTTAGGGAATAGAATGTTTTTATTTGAGCTACAAGTGATTAGAAGACTAAAGCAATTAACTAAAGATAACGAGTCAATCGGGAACCCTTTTTAGCCAATTGAAATGTCATAGTTGGATTTAACATTCAAATTTTAATTGTCAAATAAATTGAAAAATTGAAATAGACATATTCAATTTGTGCAAGTGAAAACTAGATGCCCCCCCCCCCCCCCCCCCTCCAGGGCATGGTATGGTGGTAAGAGGCTCGGTGCTTTACCTAATCAATTAGAGTTTGAAACTCACACAACGTATGCATGTAGCATTCGAACAATTGGTGACGCTGAAGCGCCATGTCAAAGCCACCTTGCTTCCTAAATTTATTTGGTGTGCAAAATGTTGGGCCAGACCATACATCACGGGATTAGTTGGCTCATAAGATCCAAAGAGCCAATCAGTTACAAAAAAAAGTGAAAGCTAGACCATAGTTTATAAGGCTTCTTAGAGATGTTTTGGGCATTCATCCATATTGTTTTAGAATTTCATTAGCTGTGCTTCATTGCTATCTACGTGCCAAATCATATCCAAGAACTTAGGTTGATATTAAGGCTTTGACTTTCTTCTTTAAGCTCTCTAATAATCTCTCTCCCTTATATTTTCATTACATCTATTTAAGAGATTGTTTTCTATCAATTCTTATTAAGAAAATTTGTTTTTAGGGTAGGAACTAATTCATTGTTGTTACTATGCATTGTAAAGACCTCTCTAGCCCATGTAGTCTTTACCTTGTAAGCTTTGATCCTCAAGTGGAAATCAATTTAAATTAAGCTCTCTAGCTCGTCAGGTCTCATCATTGATTTATAGAGGCTTACTCTATTATTTTGCTAAAGGGGGCAATTTAGTGGATATTTAGAGGTGGCACACTAGAGGTGTTATAGGCAATGGAGTACGAGCAATGTCTACGAACCATATTATATCAATGTGTTATCATTACCTTAATTTTAGTTTCACATTTGTATGTGTTTCTTCCTTACTTTGTTCATCACAATTGATATATTGTCATGTACCTGCACATCAAACTACCTATTTCATTAAGTGCTAAATTTGCAAGAAATTTTTTTGTGACATATATTCAACCTCCCAGTGAAGCCATTAGATCCTACAATGTGATGTTTTTAAAATTGTTATTGTTGAGAACTCTAACATATTAAATTTATTATTATATTATTCACCACCAATAAAAAAATATAATTTATATGTCAAAGCTAAATCAATATTCTTTACACATTAATGGCATAATATAATTATTATCTTTACAGGTTAATTCAGAAATCTATTTTTTAAAATCAATATATGATTTTCAATTTAGATTAAGGAAAAATATGCTTACTAGCCATAGTCATTTAACTATTGTTATACATTAATATTGTATTCATACAAATTAGCTATTATATAAATTGACAAAAATCGTATATAAGTAAGTATTATGTTATATTAACATTTTAAATTATGATTTAAGTAATCATGTTATTCTTTATGGCATATAAATTTAAGTTATTAGTGACTGTTAAAGTGGAAGGAAACATTATTATAATATGTTTTAATAAGATAACACATAAGCCTGACGTCAAAACAATGCATGTGGAACTAAGCCTAACAACATAAATATTTACTCTTAATAACCCTATCGTTGTTCCTCAAGTTGGATCATAGATACTACTTATGCTTAGCTCATGAATTAAAATATAAAATTATGTTGATTGAGATTTATCGTTCAACTCTTATATTAAGATTCACAATGACTCCTTGGTCTGATTCCTCCTTAGTATAATTCTTCCTCATGATCTCTATGTGATCTTTCCTCCACTCAATACTCGCGACCCACAGTACCTAAAAGTCTAAAACCCTACTTTTGACATGTGAGAGAGGCAACAAGAGATGCTGTGGCTTCACATTGCCACAACCTCCTCTAAGTTTCCCCCTCGTCCTCTCCTTTAGTGCAATTGACACAACATTCAAGCTCGTGCGAAATGGCAAGCAACTCTTGTTCTGACCAAGGAATAAAGTGCTGACTCAGAACAAGATTTTAAACCTTATTCAGCTTGTTATATAAATTTTTTTAAAAATGACAAAAATTGACTAAAATATAACCAAGCAAGTACCTAAACAAAATTAAGCAAGCAGGCATGAATTCCTTCAAACACGCATCAAGGTGTTTACTATGAAAAAGTGAGGTGAGCACCCCCGCAGCCCCCCCCCCCCCCCCCCCCCATGGAAAAGACTATCGTGTGGGCTTCTCCTTGCAGTAGACAACATCATCAACAGTAGCAATGGACTAATGGAAGGGGAAAAGGAAAGTAGTCAATGAGGATCCTACATTAGGCTGAGAGGATAAGGAAAGATTATCTATAAGCTCCTCAAGTGAGTTTCTCTTTACGGTCACATTGACAACACGCAATGACCTATAAAATGAGAGAAGGAACACACTTGGGATATTGAGCTCGACTCAGACAACATCTCCTAAGGCACGACAAGAATAAGGAGAAGACAAGTATATTGCTGAAAGAACTATGAACAAAATAATTCGTTAGAGAAGGATGATGCACCGAAATGTAGTGTGTTGGGGGAAGATTATGACTACTGTAAGGCAAACTAGTAGAAGAAATCAATGAAGCAGTGGCAAAAGCAGCAAGAATGACACAGAGTGGCAGCTGGAATAGAGACAATCTTTCTACTGTTGGCATAGTTCATTGAATACATTGTAGGGACACTGATAAACGATTGTTTTCAATGTCTCAGGAGAATTCAAACAACAATCTGAGTATTCAAGTAGGAACAGCTACTGGTTCCTAGATTCATAAACTAATGGGCAAATTAGCTATGTCGCTGGAGAAGAGTTGTGCATTGTCCAGTGGTTGTGTTGTTTACAGAGAAGGCTGAACAAACTGTCATTCTAATGAGAGAAGTTGTCCCATCCAGGCATAATGTCATCTTTAGATGTTGATAACATGAGGAAGAACACCACAAGAGTGCAGGATATTTGCAACATCATCAGACATGAGCCCAACTAGAAGAGAGCTCATGACAAGATGGGAACTCACTGAAGTTTATGCAGCAGAGAGAGCTCGTCTGATGCAATGAGCAGAAGCACAAGACATGCTAGGTGGGGAACAAATATGAATTGTAAGGGTACAGAGAAGACCGATGCTAGCATAGCAAAAGGCGACAAAGTTAGGTATACTAGGTTTAGTCAGAATACAGTTTGTAGCAAGGGAAGTTGTATTGCATTTGATGAGTTCCAAAGCTGGTGACACATCCTAGCATGGATGAACTGAACAAGAACAAAGATGTACTGTTGAAGAGGGCAAGAAGGGCATTCATCTAGTGTGAAAATAAACTTTTAGTAGCTAGTGTATGATGTGTGTGAATCATACATATATTTTAGGTCTTATTTAGCATACATTTACTACATTACATGAGCATAGCTTGTGTGAACTTCAAGCATTTGTATTCATTTCATCTTTTTAGTTCAGATAATTACGGTTTGTGCTTTATATTGACAGGAGGTGGAGATCTTGACATTGGAGCATGCTTGAAGATGCAAAGTCAGAAGAAACACATTGCAAATGATCCACGGTCAGACTGTAGTAGCCATCACGGTTGTGGATCATCCAAAAAGACAAATTGTCAGCAGAGTATCAACCAAAAGGAGCAACAAGCACCACGACCGTTGTGGCTACTGAGCAAAATAGAAGACAAGGCTAGAATGCACCATGGCTTGCTTATGGTGCATACCACAACCATGGAGCTTTAAGACAGTGTCTCTTCTGTTTTTAGGAAATTTTATTAGTCTCCCTTTATTTTTAGGAAATTTAGTTAACCACCCCTATTTTTTAGAAAATTATGTTAAAATTGTCTACTTTTTAGAAAATTATATTAGGGTTGTCCTACTTTTTAGAAAACTCTGTCAACCCTCTAAAACTATAAAAGGAGGCAAGGAGCGGCGGCTAGAAGGCATTTAGTGATAAGGGAGAGATCTCCCAATTCCGTGATAGAGGATCAAGGAGGAGGCTGCTTCCACGACGGCTTATGACTCTAAGGTCATGAAATAATTTCTTTATTCTAGGATTAGATAGTAATCCAATATTGACTTAACATTTATAGTTTGCTATTCTTCTCTTTTTTCGCATGATGTATTTGATTCTTGATTCAGTTTTAGTATGCTTAACATGTTAACGATGCTAGCGTACGTTATCATATATTCCCGTATGTTTGCATGATTAAAGATTAAAGGATGGATTTCTTTGGGATAGATCGAGAGGTAAACCTTAGCCTAGAATCTAGTATATTATTAGAGAAAAAAGGAATGACTAAGATGTGAACTCTAATCTCCGACCTATAAAACTGGACTTGAGGGTTTGTTCACAAAAGTAGTCCAACCCCTTTCGAGGATACCATTGGTTATCATAGAGCATTAAGGATTTATCCAGATTTGACTATCACAAAAGTAGGATTTGCATTTTAGTAGATACACCGGTGTTGTCCGAGAGGGAAATATTGGTTATCTTAGGATAGACCACCTTCAAACATATTTAACATTGAGATAAGAGAGGGAATCACAACTATGTTGTCAATGATCATCATGGTGAAACCGAAGTCCTAGGATTATCTTAGTTCGCTTGCTTTCACAATAATATCCTCATTTCGATTCGTCTAGATAACCTCCTTTGTCTATAAATTGGTACTCAAGAACACAGTCCTAGAGGATGAAATTTTTACCCGACGACAATCGTACACTTAAGTTTAGCACACATTAGTGTCCCAGTGCAATCCTTGCTCTACGATAGGAACCTTTCAAGTCAAATCCATGGCAAGGATGAGAGGGAAGGAAGGAGGTGCAAACATTAAGTTGAAGAGAATACGGGTAAGGGGAGAATGTCACCAAAATAACCAATCTCTGCCTAAGAGGATTTTTTTCTCTTTCTGAAAAACCTAGCCTTAGGAGAGAGGCTATGATACCATATTACAGTAGGAGGAAATAAGGCTCTATTGATCTCTTTGAATAGAACATTAGAACTATTAGAACTCAATACATAATCATTGATTTAAAACACTCAATGTAGGACTAAAACACCTAACACCTATAACGATAAAGTCTTAAGAACTCCATCACTAATAATAACAAAGTTTTGTGTGAACAAAATAATGACAGTTTCATTTCCTTCGTTCATACACATAGGGTTAGCTTTATCACAAGTAGAGCAAATCAGATGATTAAAATGTTTGCTTGAAGATCAAAATAAGGAAAACTAGCTTCAAGAAAAACCATTATTAAACCTAATGAACCATCAAACCGACATATTTGTTTCAAGTAGAAAAACAAACCGGCTGAAGGAATGGATCAAAGAGGAGAAAACTGCATCAGTTCCACTCAATAAAGGAGTCATGTCAAATTTTGGATTCTTCTCAAAACATCTATTAATAGACTTCGTCAAGATAAGCAGCATCTGGAACAAGGTAATAAACAAATAAGTCACCATAATCAAACACAAAATAGTTGTGAAAAGAATACAATTTGCCTATGAAATCATGATCAAAATATAATAACCAAGAAACAAAAGAGCCATAAGAATGGCTAGGAAAAAAAGTGTTACAAGTACCTGGCCATAAAGAAGTTCTAATTGTCTTTTCAAAGCCTCATATGGCTCTTCTGTGCAGCTTATGCACACTAAATAAATTGGACCTTTAACAACAAAAACCACCTGATCATACAGAAATGCAAAATAACTCACAGAATAGTGAAAAAAAGCATAAGAATAAACATGATCAGCATCAAAGTAACAGATGTGTTCAAAAAGGCAATAGACTCACATAGCTAAAGAAATTACAACGATAAGTACCTAATTTAAATACAAAAATGAAAATGTATGTCAATACCATAGGTTCATCTTCTTGCAAGTGGAAAAAATTGAAATGTCGTATGATCTTATCTAATTAACTCCAGCAGATCATTTTGGTATAGAAACAAGAGTTCATACTTACTGGCAAAGATCACTATCAATCTGTCATATCTAATGTCCGAGCACAAAGTAAATTTCCAATTGTAAATTATCAGTGCATGAAAACACAAGTTACAGCCGGTGTGATGAAGACCTCAAAAAAAAAATAAATAAATAAAGTATTAAATGTTGTTTTAGGCTTTGTCAACCAATAAGATGGGACATCTAGCCTTTTACCTAATGTCAAATAAGAGATCAGGTAGGACTATTTGCAAACAAAACATAAATAAGCTCATAAGGAAAGGTGGAAGTAATTGAGACAGTAGGTATAACTCATGCGAGTTTGAATATGCAGGCTCTCTCCTTTTCAAAAGGCCCGGATATGCTAAAATCCTACTAGAGGGTGATTGCACAGTAGAACTGAACTCACCATTGTAATGAAAGAGTGATGGTGCAAATGGAAGTAAGTATTCATAAAAAAAATATGGATGTTAATGTTGTCCACTTGAATCAGAATAATTAACAATAGAAAGTTTGAGGTGTGGGGGTTTTCGGATTGAACTGCATTTTTTCCCTTTTCTCAGGCGGTATGCTTCTGTATTTATTTAGCATTATCCATATACTGATGGCAACTGGCCACCTGCAATAAACAAAATTAAGGGGCCCTTTTCTCCAAATCCAGCGATCAAGTCATTTGTTCTAACTATGATCACATTCACAATGGTAACAGTAACTTGTATGACAAAGGATGTAAATCAGTATTGAGGTATCTTATAAATACAAGGACAACAAAAAAATTATTTATAAGATATCTGAGCCAGCAGTAGTTGGACTTGGGCAAGAAAAATATGTAACTAACCTGGTGATTCCCTGCTCTTACATGCTTGATATGATCCCCACTACCATAACATGTCAAAAATAGTAATAAATCAATTGAATTCACATGATTGTGATAGCATTAAAGTGGATCAGCAAAATGTCACACCTGTTTTCTACAAAAGAGATAATAGCTTGCAAGGTTGCTGAAAATCCTGCTAATTTATGCTCATCTCCATACCTGAAAGTGCAATAAGATGATAAGAAACAGTTGGGTTTTATTTAATCAAAACAAACCATGGTGCAACTGAATCTCACAGTTTTATCTAGCAAAGGCATTATATATTTTTGAATAACAGAAGAATGAAATTCAGGTTTACCTAGAAAAAATTGGCTTCCCGGAATGACTCAGGATAAAGTAGTGTTTCTTTCTCTTTCTCCATGAGATTGATCCATCGTCCTACATTTCAAGTAGATATAAAATAAAACCAACAACCAATTCCAAAAATGAATCGACACTCTACACCGCAATGAATCAGAAAGCATGAAATAAAACTCCATAAATAACTTGCTGGCAAAACTTTTGAATTTATGCTTCGAATGTACAAAAACCATATAACTCAATTCCAAACATCGAACAACCATTGACCTTCAAATGCTCACAAAACCAAGACAAAGATACCTCATCAAGATGACGTTTACCACTCCAATCATCCGGCAAAGCGGCCGAATCATCGATTTCCTCAATTCCGCTAGACAGTCCTCCACTGCTCCCCCTCTCGCCAGCATAACCACTGCTGCTGGGACTATGCGGCACATCTCCGTCGTGATCTGAACCCTCCCGCCAGGCACCACGGACACCAAGCGACGAAGTGCCGGTCATATCCCCAGCTACCGGAAAGCCCTCATCCGCGACCACAATCTCATTCTCAGCCATGTAGAAATCCGAGGGCAGGGTTCCGTTACCGGAAGGCTGTTCAGAGCCCGAAGCACTCCCAGGGTCCTCAAACTTGAGAGAACTCGTATGCTGGGCCTCGGCAGGCTCCGCCCCAGGGTTAACATCAGAGCCATCAGGATTAGGCTTCCGGTAGAAATCCTCTGGCGCAGATCCATCGCTGCCCAAGGCTTCGGCGCTCGCAGTTTCTCCGGCATCCTCCAGGTCAAGAGAATTCATCCGATCCACTACGACATGCTCGGCGTCGGGGACAGAGTCGCGCTCGTCAAGATTCGGAGTAGGGCAGAGGTCCGCTGGAAGAGATCTCCTGGCGGGCGTCCCTTCGGCGCCGGTAGCATCGCCGGCATCCTCCAGACCGGGATCGGCGTCGGGGTCAGGAAGGGGATTCGAATCGTCGGCGGCGCCCTCCGGATCCATGGCGGACGAGAGCGAGCGGAGGAAGGAGGCGCTGCTATGGGATTAGGTTTTAGATTGGGTCGATTGGGGAAGATCGGAGGTGGGAGAGAGAGGTTTCGTCGTCTCCTACCGTTCGGTGTGTCGCGCTCGCGCTTTATATCCGGCCGTTCGGTTTGGTTTGGTTTGGTTGCTTTGCTTTGCTTGACCAGTAGTTGGATTGCCACGGTAGCAGCTACCAATGTCTCCGCTTCTCTTTAGAAATTTCGATCGCCCAAAACACCGTCCACATTCTACCATTAAATGTACAATATTTTAGTAGTTAGTTTGAGCTTCCAAAGCATTTGATTATCTATATTTAGCTTAGATACTGAGACATACAATTCGGAATATGATTATCTCGAATTTGTAAGATTTTATTGATTCCGAGGTTAATGAAAATCCAGTCATGTCAGTCACTGTCGTTCCTTCGTTCGAAAGGCTCAATGTTGTCGTCGTTTCTTCTTGCAGAAGGCTTGCCAAGGGTTGACGGGCTACTCATCGATCCCGTGAACAAGACGGCTAACAAACGATGTCGGCTCGATGTCGCCGTCGCTCCTTTGTACAGAAGGCTCATCGGGGCGAAAGATGGCAGGTGTTATCCAAGGAGCATCAGATAATCAAATCGATATTTTGATCATAACAAAGGATTCAAATTAAACTTGTGTTGTGTACTAACGAACTATAATAAGTGTACAAGTAGCACAAAGAAAGTCTTAATTATGGCTAGACAAGGAAGTCCTAGTCCGGAGGACTAGGCAAGGAAGTCCTAATCAGAAGGACTGAGCAAAAAGATTTGGAAGATCCAAGCACCAGATAGGAAGTCTAGCTGGGTCAATAGATCGAATGTCTAGCGGAACGATGGGTCAACGAGGACCAAACCACGGAGGAAAGTCCTGGGGGCCGTGGATCGGATATTGAGCAAAACTTCAACCATGTCTGAAGGATCGGATGATTGGCAGAGGTAATCTCTCCTAAGAAGAGTATGTGAGGATGTGCTCCCTTGAAGGAAATAATAGGCGTCGATCTAACCTAGAGTTTCACTAAAAATCTAAAAGTCAAGACTAGACAACTGCTAAACTATCAATTTCTTGTCATATATGTTTTGCACTAACTCTGTGATACAAGAAAGTGAGAGACTGAAACTTCAAGTTCCGGGCACTCCTATGGATTCGAGCGATCGGATAGTCCAGGTGCCCGGATTGCAACTGATCGATCTAGCGAGGTGGATGAGGTGGTGAGCCAAGAGTGGTCGGAGACCTCAGCTTCCAGGCCACCAGAAGGCTCCAGGTGCTCAGAGAAGGATAAGGCGCGGTGTTGGGATCGTCCCAATGCGTTGCACATGTTTACATATTTTGCAAACGTGCACAGCGAAAGAAAAATAATAATTAAACCTAATTATTACAACACTCACAACACATAAATACAACAGGTATAAGACATAACTGAAATTTAAAATTTTTAAAATAATAAATATTCTATGCATACCTAACATATGACACTTAGCCAAATTGGGATTGACATCAATCGAGTGACCCTTGTCTAAGTTCCACCTCTACTGGTAATCCATGACAAGCTCTCATCTAGACGGCTTCCTAAGTTACGAGTCGCATCACTGTCTTCGGTGCTAGCCGACGATCGACAACGATCGATACGAGAGAAAAATCATAATAACCAAAATCACGTAATAATATTTGTCACAATAGATTTTTTGGACTTTCTGACTATCACTGACAATCGTATTTCCGATGTAATTTTTGATAGTCAACTTTTGACAGCCAGTTTAAGGCAAGTGGTCATAACTTTTCTGACAAAATGGAATTATCTCTGATGACTTCACAAGCTAGGTGGTAATTAGTGAGCTTCGGCAACACCAAACAGTCGGAGTGCAAGCTCTGGTAGTGGTTTAAGGTTGTGGTCGTGGATGGCAAGATCCGAGAGAAGCTTCAAAACTTCCGACAAATCCCTATCTCGCAAGAAGCAGCAAGCAAGAGGTGGTGCGATTAGGGTTCTTCAATTGGCGATGGAGAAAACCCTTTTCTCGCGCGCCAACGAAGAAGATCGGTCGGCCAGAGTGTGATTCCAGAGAGGAAGGAGGACGACATTGGAAAACTTCTCCTACGATCGGCCACCGTGACCAGAAGACCAAAATGGCAATTAGAGAAAGGGGCGGCTGTCAACGTGATCGGGAAGCTAGGCCGCGTTCGAAAGGGAAGGTCAGCGCTTGGGAGAGGAGGTGTGGCGATCTTCTTTGTTCTATGATCAGCCATCGCTGCCCGGGAGAGAAGTTACCCGAGACCTTCTCTGCTTTGCCATCAGCCACCACCGCCCAGGAGAGGAGGTGCCAAAGACCTTCTCTGTTCTACCGTCAATCACAGCTGTCCGGGAGAAGCAGGGATCGGAGACTCACTGCGGTCAACCTGTTGGAAATCTAAACCAAATATGCATTCTTGGAAGTCTAAATCAAATTGACTTGTTGGAATTCAAAACC
>NC_133865.1:2596731-2638081 GCF_044706935.1 Curcuma longa | reverse complement strand
ATCAGCTTCGGACCGCAAGATCTCAAAGGAGTCTCCACACCTCACGATGATGCTTTAGTCATCCGAGCCATAATAGCCAACTATGAGGTAGCCTGGGTTTTCGTTGATACAGGTAGTTCTGTCAACATACTATATCAAGAGGCATTCAGTCAGATGCAGATAGAGAAATCTGAACCTGAAATCTATGTCTACTGCTTTATTTGGATTTACTGGACACGAAGTACAGCCGTTGGGACAGGTCAGCCTACCTCTTTCCCTAGGGCAAGAGCCTTTGATTCAAACTCGGAACATTATTTTCACAATAGTAGATGCTCCTTCTTCATACAATGTTATTCTTGGAAGACCTGCACTCAGTGCTTTCCAAGCCATAGTCTCTACTTTCCACCAAAAGATAAAATTCCCAGTGGGCGATCAAGTCGGCTCGGTCAGAGGAGATCAAGCTATTTCTCGGAGATGTTATACGGCCATGGTTCGTACTGATGCTAAGAAGTTAAGGAGGACTCCCCGAGAAGAAGTGCATTCCCTACAAGAAGGTCCTATTATTCCACCACCTCAAGCACAGGAAAAGGAGAAAGTACAGATTGTACCCGAGCTGCCCGATAGAGTCTCCCAGATAGCTGTCGACCTGACACCTGAGCTGAAAACTGAGCTGATAACTTGTCTCATTCAAAATAATGATGTATTTGCCTGGGCGCCTCAAGAAGTCACAGGAATAGCTCCCGACCTCATGGAACATCGCCTTAATGTCCTTCCAGATGCCCGACCTGTTATGCAAAAGAAGAGACATTTCAAGCCTGAGCAAGATAAAGTGATACAGGAGGAGATTGTCAAGCTTCTAGAAGCTGAACATATTAGAGAAGTTCAATTCCCCACCTGGCTGGCTAATATCGTACTAGTCCCAAAAGCAGGAGGAAAATGGCGTGTCTGCATCGATTTTGAGATCTCAACAAAGCTTGCCCCAAAGATTGTTATCCTCTGTCGCGCATAGATCAATTGGTGGATTCAACTTCGTGACATGAATATATATGCATGCTAGATGCTTATCAAGGATATCATCAAATTCCATTAGCTCGAGAGGATCAGGAAAAGGTTAGTTTTATCACCTCGAGAGGAACTTTTTGTTATACAGTTATGCCTTTTGGACTGAAGAATGCAGGAGCAACATATCAGAGGCTCATGGATAAAGTGTTCAAACATCAGATAGGTCGTAATGTGGAACTATATGTGGATGATATTTTAATCAAATCAGTCCAAAGCTGAAACTCTGATCGGAGACATCAATGAAACGTGCGGCACTCTCCGAAGGTATAATCTCAAACTGAATCCCAATAAGTGCTTATTTGGTGTTAAAAGTGGCAGGTTTCTGGGATACATAGTAACTGAAAGGGGTATAGAAGCTAATCCTGAAAAAGTACAAGCCTTGCAAAATATGACCTCACCTCGGAATACCAGAGAAGTACAGAAGTTGGTAGGTCGGATCACTGCATTATCACGATTCATATCACAGTCAGCCACCAAAAGTCTGCCCTTCTTCAAAATATTGCGCAAAGCTGCCAAATTCTCTTGGGACGAGAAGTGTGAGCAGACCTTCAATGACTTAAAGACCTACTTGGCCACCTTACCAGTTCTAGCGAAGTCGATCTCTGGAGAAGCTCTATGGTTATATCTGTCCTCCTCGGAAGGTGTTGTGAGCTCGGTTCTGGTCAAGCAAGAAGGGAGCATTCAGAAACTCATCTACTTCTTTAGTCATCTTCTAAAGGATGTTGAGACAAGATATACCACGTTGGAGAAGTTGGCTATGGCTTTGGTTTTGACAGTACGCAGGCTACGCCCTTATTTTCTTTCTCATCCGATGACAGTATTGACTAACAACACTTTGGGACGGATATTAACTAATCCAGAAGCTTCAGGGCGATTGATCAAATGGACTACCGAGCTAGGGGAGTATGATATACAGTATCAGCCAAGGACAACTATCAAGGCACAAGCTTTAGCAGATTTCCTAACTGAGACTTCGGATACCTATGAACCTGAAGACATGGAAAGTGTTCGTTGATGGATCATCTACCAAGAAGGGAAGTGGAATTGGGATTCTATTATGTTCTCAAGTACGAGACATTGCTTGTAGGACTGTGCCAAAACAGGGGTAATCTGGCCATGTTTAGGGCTGTCCAGCAAATGAGGCTGAAGACGAGGCATTAGGCAGGACTACAGGCACGGCCGTGCCTTCGGACAACAGGGAGTAATAATCTGTACAGACTCTCAAACGGCCGTAGAACGGCCGTGCCCCAGAGAGAAGGACCCTTCGAAATCCTCCTCCTGCAATGCCTTCCAACAAACTCCAGAGGTATGCCGAGGCCTTTAACCAGACTAAAGACATCCTTCCATAGATTCTAGGATGTAGGATGAATCAGATGTAATGGATGATTGTATTTGGATTTGATTAATCTACCATTTTCTATGATATAACTGTCTATTGCTTTGTGGATTTGTGCTTGTGCTTGATGATAAATTATGTGTGTGTGAATCCATGAGGGTAGGGATTTATTATGTATTGGGAGAATCATTAGGCCGTACACCGGGGCGCTTCGTAACACGGGGAATGCCTTGAACCGGGCGAGTTCCGAGGGGTTTCTTAATGCGTAGTTAAATTCCTATGAGGGATAGTTAGCGGTCATTCGTTGTTGGGGAGAGATCCGTCAAAAGATATCCTGTGACAGGGGATCTTTTAGTACTCCGGGGCGCCTGAGTGACACGGGAATGCCTTGAACCGGGCTTCTAGAACCATTTCAAACCGATAACGAGTGACGTAAGAAACCAATGCATTAATTCGAGGATACCTGACGAGGTTGAATTGGATAAATTGGTTAACATCCTACCAACAGATATTGAAGGAAAGGTAGAGGATCCAAGTCAATCAATCCATACTCTGAGGAGTCCGAAGTCCTAGGATCGTTTCACACAAGTGTCACAGTCATCCCTTTCAGGAAGTTACTATTAAAGATACCCCGAACTGACAATCAGAAGGCAGACGAGTTGGCTCGCTTGGCTAGTAGTTTGATCAATTGGGAACAAGAGGAGCCGGTAGTACATGACCAGTTGATAGCTCACATTGATCAAGCCACTGAAGTAAATGAAGTTGCTGATTGGAGAATTCCCATTGTTGACTTCTTAAAAATGGGAGCTTGTTGACTGAGCCTGAACAAGCCAGGGTTGTTAGGAAGCGTGCAGCTCGGTTCACTTTAATTGGAGATATTTTGTATAAAAGGGTCTTCTCCAGACCTTTACTCAAATGTCTGGGACCTAATGAAGCTGAGTATGTCATGCAGGAAGTTCATCAAGGTATTTGTGGAAATCATATAGGAGGAAGAACTCTGGCATAGAAGGTGATATTGGCTGGATACTTTTGGCCTACTTTACAAAGGGATACAGCTCGGATGACTAGCACCTGTCTTAATTGTCAGAGACATCAGAATCTTCCTCATCGGCCGAACAGAACTATTGAAAGCTGCCACTATCTCTTGTCCCTTTGATTAGTGGGGAATGGATATTGTAGGTCCTTTTCCCATTGAACCTAATCAGAAGAAGTTTCTATTGGTGATTGTGGATTATTTTTCTAAATGGGTGGAAGCTGAACCATTGGCTAGGATCACTGAAGATGTTGTTTTAAAGTTTCTATGGAAGAACATCATTTGTTGATATGAAATTCCTCATAAGCTAGTATCTGATAATGGACGACAGTTTCAAGGACACAAGCTACAAGATTGGTGCAAAGAACTGGGATTGTTCAAGCCTTCACTTCTGTGGCTTACCTACAAAGCAATGGACAAGCAGAAGTAGTTAACAGAGAGCTCGTCAAAGGCCTTAAAATAAAGCTGGATCAAGTACAAGGAAATTGGGTGGATGAATTGCCTGGTATTCTATGGGCTTACAGAACTACTTCCAAGAGACAGTACTCAAATGATCCCTTTTCACTTGATTTATGGAGGAGAAGCAGTAATACCTGTAGAGGTCGGAGAGGAATCAAGCTGAGTCCTTGCTTATGGAAGCGACAACAGTGATAAAAGACGCACAGAGTTGGATCTCATTACTGAAACCAGAGAACTTGCGGCTATTAGGTTGGCAGCATACCGACGAAAGATGTGCCAAACTTACAACAAGAAGGTTATACCTCACTCCTTTCAGGTCGGAGACTTCATCTGGAAGAAGATCAAACTAGTAGGTGATGTCAGAAAAGCTAGAACCTCAATGGAAAGGACCTTATAAAGTTACTTGGCGGCTTAGCAGCGGATCTTATTACCTGGAAGACGCCAAGGGGAAAGAGCTCAGTAGGCCTTGGAATGTCACGCATCTTCGTCCTTATCATATTTAAGCTTGTGTAGATTTTCTTATCATTTTTCTTGTAAAAACATTTTGTGGTTACTTAATATAAGTTTTTCTCTAATAAGTTCTCCAAGCTCGATGACTTTGCCTTACGACAGGTTGAAACTCCGAGCCCTGAGCTCGATGACTTTGCCTTACGACAGGCTGGAACTCCGAGCCCCGAGCTCGATGACTTTGCTTACGAGGTCGGAACTCCGAGCCCCGAGCTCGATGACTTTGCCTTATGACAGGCCGGAACTCCGAGCCCCGAGCTCGATGACTTTGCCTTACGACAGGCCAGAACTCTTAGCTCGATGATTTTGTCTTACGACAGGCCAAAACTCTGCTGGAACTCCGAGCCCCGAGCTCGATGACTTTGCCTTACGACAGGTCGAACTCTGAGCCCCGAGCTCGATGACTTTGCCTTACGACAGGCTAGAACTCTGAGCCCCGAGCTCGATGACTTTGCCTTACGACAGGCCAAAACTCCAAGCCCCGAGCTCGATGACTTTGCCTTACGACAAGCCAAAACTCTGAGCCCCGAGCTCGATGACTTTGCCTTACGATAGGCCGGAACTCCCTTAGCCCCGAGCTCGATGACTTTGCCTTACGACAGGCCGGAACTCCGAGCCCGAGCTCGATGACTTTGCCTTACGATAGGCCGGAACTCCGAGCCCCGAGCTCGATGACTTTGCCTTACGACAGGCCGGAATTCCGAGCCCCGAGCTCGATGACTTTGCCTTACGACAGGCCAGAACGTCGAGCTCCGAGCTTTGATGACTTTGCCTTACGACAGGTCGGAAACTCCGAGCCCCGAGCTCGATGACTTTGCCTTACGACAAGCCGAACTCGAGCCCCAAGCTCGATGACTTTGCCTTACGACAGACTGGAACTCCGAGCCTCGAGCTCGATGACTTTGCCTTACGACAGGTCGAACTCCGAGCCCCGAGCTCGATGACTTTGCCTTACGACAGGCCAGAACTCCGAGCCTCCAAGCTCGATGACTTTGCCTTACGACAGGCCGGAACTCTCGAGCCCCGAGCTCGATGACTTTGCCTTACGACAGGCCAGAACTCCGAGCCCCGAGCTCGATGACTTTGCCTTACGACAGGCCGGAACTCCGAGCTCCGAGCTCGATGACTTTGCCTTACGACAGGCCAAAACTCCGAGCCCCGAGCTCGATGACTTTGCCTTACGACAGGCCAGAACTCCGAGCCCCGAGCTCGATGACTTTGCCTTACGACAGGCCGAAACTCCGAGCCCCGAGCTCGATGACTTTGCCTTACGACAGGCCGAAACTCCGAGCCCCGAGCTCGATGACTTTGCCTTACGACAGGCTCCGAGCTCCGAGCTCAATGACTTTGCCTTACGACAGCCCTTCGAGCTCGATGACTTTGCCTTACGACAGGCTGAAAACTCTCGAGCTTCGAGCTCGATGACTTTGCCTTACGACAGGTCGAAACTCCGAGCCTCGAGCTCGATGACTTTGCCTTACGACAGGCCGGAACTCCGAGCCCTGAGCTCGATGACTTTGCCTTACGACAGGCCGAAACTCTGAGCCTCGAGCTCGATGACTTTGCCTTACGACAGGCCATAACTCTAAGCCCCGAGCTCGATGACTTTGCCTTACGACAGGCCGGAACTCCGAGCCCCGAGCTTAATGACTTTGCCTTATGACTCGAAACTCCGAGCCCCGAGCTCGATGACTTTGCCTTACGACAGGCCGAAACTTTAAGCCCCGAGCTCGATGACTTTGCCTTACGATAGGTCGGAACTCCGAGCCCCAAGCTCGATGACTTTGCCTTACGACAGGCCAAAACTTTGAGCCCCAAGCTCGATGACTTTGCCTTACAACAGGTCCAAGCTCCGAGCTCGATGACTTTGCCTTACGACAGGTCAGGAACTCCGAGCCCTGAACTCGATGACTTTGCCTTACGATAGGCCAGAACTTCGAGCCTCGAGCTCGATGACTTTGCCTTACGACAGGTCAGAACTCCGAGCCTCGAGCTCGATGACTTTGCCTTACGACAGGATGAAACTCTGTGCTCTGAGCTCGATGACTTTGCCTTACGACAGGCTAGAACTTTGAGCTCCGAGTTCAATGACTTTGCCTTACGATAGGTTGGAACTCCGAGCCCCGAGCTCAATGACTTTGCCTTACGACAGGCCGAAACTTTGAGCCCCGAGCTCGATGACTTTGCCTTACGACAGGTTAAAACTCCAAGCTCCGAGATCAATGACTTTGCCTTACGACAAGTTGAAATTTTGAGCTCCGAGCTTGATAGCTCCACTTTATGACAGGTCAGAGTTTTGATCTCCGAGCTCAACGACCACACACTGGAAACTCAGGTCTGCTCCCTTGGGAATTAAACCAGATTGGAGGAACTGCTTATCGACTCCCTCAAAACCATGCTGCAATATTTTACTGTTCTTGATCCCTAGTAACTCCTAATATTCTGGAGAGTTTAGGAAAGCGATTTTCCTTTCCTGCCATCGATTCTCCTCCCCTTGATGAAGGTCGGGCAATTCTTTCTGGATAATGGCCAGTTCGGACATTATTCTTTCTTGCTCAAAGAGTAGGTGTTCTTTTTGTTTTGTCTCTTCAGATAATTGAAGTTCCAATTCTACATTTCTCATTGAGGCCTCGCGCAAGTCTTGTTGTAGGTCCTCTTATTGTTGCTGAATAATGGTCAG
Source organism: Curcuma longa (assembly GCF_044706935.1). Taxonomy (NCBI): domain Eukaryota; kingdom Viridiplantae; phylum Streptophyta; class Magnoliopsida; order Zingiberales; family Zingiberaceae; genus Curcuma; species Curcuma longa. The sequence goes on along the minus strand of NC_133865.1, from coordinate 2,631,025 downwards.
ATTAGCTTCTAACTGAGTCTTTTCTTTCTTGTAAGACTCGACCTTCTTTTTAGCCATAGAAGCCTCCTCTTGAGATAGTTTTAAAGCAGCCTGAGATTTCTTTAGCTCTTGCTCCAGTTGATGAAACTGTGCGTTCCGAAGCTCAACGTCCTTCTTTAGTTTCTCTATTTCTTCCTTAGTTATCTTCAAGTTAACTTGTGCCTCTTTAGTAAATATGCGCGCCCTCTCTATCTCAACGCGAGCTCGAGCTTCATCAATGTCGGTGGAAGGACTCTTCAACTGATTTTTCATCTAAGCTACTTGAGCTTCAAGTAGTCGTTGATTGGCATTCATCTGAGGCATGCGTCGGCCGAATTCCTGATGTTGGGTCCAAAAGAATGCATGTATCTCCACAATAGCATGATATTGTCCACTTTGGGCCTAAGCCCTCATGGCTTTGCTCTTGGGCTCTCCCCAAAAGGCCTCATGCCAATGGAGATACTTTCCATCCTTTTAACCCCATGATCTTTTCCATGTGCTTTAGATGTGGGACTATGTTTGCACCCTTGCAACCCAACAATCCCCCCCTCAAACAAAGGACCACAGGCCCCCCTGAATCCTCGACCCACCAGGACTTTTTCACCTAGCCGCAACTATGACTTTTTGCCCCTCGATCCACCCGACCTACTAGGACTTTCACCTAGCCGCAACTAGGACTTTTTGCCCCTCGGTCCACCCGACCTACTAGGACTTTCACCTGGTGTCTGGTCCTCTTGATTCAGACACGGGAGCACCCACTTCCTTTGTTTTTAAGGTTCAAAGCACATGGTTAGATCTGGATCATGGCTCATCCGGCGGTTAGTCCGGTGAAGAGCGGTCTCGCTCTGATACCACTTGTTGGGTCCAAAAGAATGCATGTATCTCCACAATAGCATGATATTGTCCACTTTGGGCCTAAGCCCTCATGGCTTTGCTCTTGGGCTCTCCCCAAAAGGCCTCATGCCAATGGAGATACTTTCCATCCTTTTAACCCCATGATCTTTTCCATGTGCTTTAGATGTGGGACTATGTTTGCACCCTTGCAACCCAACACCTGATACTGTTTTCAGACCTAGTCACATCATCAAATCACTAATCAGATCAATATTATCCTCCTATGGAATAGTATTAGAAAATTATAAATTGAATATGCACCTTGGCTAGTGAACCATTCAAGTGTTCACATAAAATCTCTGTGGCCAAACGAGGTAGAACCTCTGTCTCATACCAGTGAAAGTCTTCTACCAATTGCCTGACTTGTTCTTCTCTCTCTTCAGAGGTAGCTTTGCCTGACTTGTTCTTCTCTGACAGGATCTGAAGATGTGGGGGAAGTTGTAGGAGATTTTCCTTTATCATGTCTCTTCTTGGTCCTAGTCTCGGGAGGTACAGACCTCAGGGGAGGAATCGATAAGGGAATTTCTTCAAGATGATCGCTTTGTGTCTATGAAATTTCAATGGGAGTATTTTCCTGTCCTATTTCAGTTGGGTCTTCATTAGTCTTTGAACTTTCTTCTCTAAGTCTCTTCTTCGATCTCGTCTCTCTAGCTTCAGAGACATTGGTATCCGGTACAGGTTCAGATATTGAAACCTTTAAGTTAGGCACTTCTATCACTATGTCTGAATTTTCCTCTTCAGAAGCACCGACAGAGGCATAAATGTGGACCATGGCTTCCGGTTGGGAATTTTGTGGCTTTGCTTCTACTTGCTACGGCATCTGCTGCGGCAGCTGAGGACTCTGTTGCTTTATCAGCAACCCACCAACTATCAGTAGGCGACAGATCCCACTTTAAGTGTTTACTAACTGCTGCGTTCAATATGGTTTGGCCTACAATAGGAAAGAGAGAATTAGTCAGTATTAAAAATGAACTTTGTAAAAAAATAAGAAGACTTACTCAATGATTCATCCAATTGAATAACATTTGGACTTAGGCCAGCTCGGTATAGAAGAGCCCCATTGTTCACCAATAAGTTTACATTGAATTTTAGGTCAGAAAGAATCTCAGTAGTGGAAAGGAAGGATGGTTCTAGCTTATATTGACCTAAGGCAGGTTGAGGAGGTGGTTCCGAATGCCAAGAGGTCGACCAGGTGTAAGGCTGAGGTGGCTTTATAAAGAAATACCTATTTTTCCATCCTTTATGGGATGTTGGATATTTAGTTAGGAAATTGTAGTCAGGCCTTGCAGCCAAATAAACAACTCCAAGATCTCCTCGTTTGAGATAGAAGAAGTAATGAAAGAGTTGAGAATCAACGAGAATTTGATAGATTTGAAAGATGATGGAGGCACCACAAATTAGATGATAGGAATTCGGAGCTAGTTGGGACAGAGAAAATTGGAAATATGTGGCTAAGTTTTGGAGAAAGGCAGATAGTGGAAATCATAAACCCCCTTCTAGCTGCCCTTGAAAGAAGGTAACATAACCAGGAGAAGGTTCATGAGGTCGTTGATCAGGAGAGGGAAGTCTAATCCTATGATCTAAGGGAATGCCGAACTGTTCCCTGAGTAATATTTCATCTCCAGACGATAGAGAAGACTCTTGAGTCTCGTACCAGGGGATGAATGTGGCCATAGGTAGGATACAAAACCTAAACTTCACAAGGCAGATGCACTATGCGATAGAGCTACAGTAAGAACAAAACCTAAATCTCACATGGCAGATGCGCTAGGCGATGGAGCTACAGTAAGAAAACTAAGTAGGCGAAAGGAACAGAAAGAGCTAAGAACCTAACACCTAAAGCTCGCCAAACAGTTAGAAGAGCGGAGAGAGTGATAATCAGAAAGACGAAACTTACTAGATGTAAACAAAGAAGTCGAAGGAGAAAGACGAAGGCATAGGATCGAGCAGAGCGTGCAAGCTAGGGTTTGAGCGTCGGGTAAGCACGGAAGAAGAAGAAAGTTCGAATTGCGAGTTAAAACCAAACGACCATCAAATCCTCACCGTTGGAGATCAAAATCAAGGGACATGATAGGTTGATAAATAAGTCCAAAAGACTACATTAATATCCTCGATAAACTTAGGCCAAGACAAGATTAAGGACTACTGAATAAATCTAACATTTTGGGTTTGACTCAAGTCCAGTCAGTCAGACTTCGCCTCCTTCGACTAGACTAATTCGGGAGGCTTATGATCCAGCAGGGTTATTTGGCGATTATGTGGACGTCGGGTACAATGGGATGTAAGGTAAAAAGAGTAAAAATAAGCGGTGGTTAATTCAGGAAACCCCGACCTCTTATTCTGGTCTCAGTATGCTTCATTAAGCATATGCCGACCTCCCGTTCTGGTCTCGGTATGCTTCCTAAAGCACGTGCCAACCTCCTGCTTCGATCTCTACCTACTCCCTAACTTGTAGGTCGATCTCATGACTTGGTCTTGGCACGCCTCCCGCATCAAGCGTCGACCTCATGACTCGGTCTCGGCACGCCTCCGACATGACTCGATCGTGTGCCGATCTCATGACTTGGTCTCGGCGCACCTCCCACATCGTGTGTCGATCTCATGACTTGGTCTCGGCACACTTGCCCACATCGTGTGCCGATCTCATGACTTGGTCTCGACACGCCTCCTGCATCAAGCGCCGACCTCATGACTCGGTCTCTACCTGCTCCCTGCATCAAGTGCCGACCTCATGACTTGGTCTTGGCCTGCTTCTTGCATCCTAGGTTAATCTTCGGCACGTGATGCTTATTTAAAGATGTGGTCGTTCCGCTTAAATCGGGGAAACAAAATCAATTCTTCCACGGCAACAGGAACGAATATATATCAACAAATGGAATCTTTCCAGAACAGGACAAATCTACTCGAATATTTCTCAAACGGTTGCTAATATTTCGGAGATCAACTACTATAAAAAAGTAGCTCATGCCCATAAACACAGGTACACACACAAACTCTAACTTCCCCAAGCCCTTTAAACTTCTTCCTCACGCCGAATCCTAACTTGAGTGTCGGAGTGACTTGCCGGAAATCCCCCTTCTCGGTTTCATTCTAATCCTTTTTTGGAGTGTTTTACAGGTTTTTCTTCTCCTTCCGTAGTCTCATCACAGGAGCGTGTACGGCGACAAACCTTGAATCAGTGTTTGAACTATCTACGATATATTAATTGGAACATATACGATATGGCAAGTTGGAAAGGATTTCAAATTATTTAGTGGATTCATCATGTCATATTTTTTTCATTATAAATAACTTAGTCTTTCTAAATATTTGATAGTACTATTTCGTTGACTTCGTATTTTTGTTCAAATTGTAATTATATTATCTCTTGAGAAAAATAAATTTCACTCATTTATTTTGTTAATATCTGATTGTTTCATAATGAAGCACAACTACATTGATAAGTTTCATTTTTTGTGTTCAGTGAATGATAAGTTGAATTTTAGTACACTGTCATAACAATAATAATATTTATTTATATATTTTATATTTATTTTTGTTGATATGACTTGGACTAAATATTTGATGACCTCTTATTACTTTTTTATGATATGGTTTTTTTTCTATGAATTACGTAGAATGCTAATTTTTATCTTCATGGTGTTTAATTTTACTTTGTTTTCGAAGTTTTGGGAGATCATAATAGCAATCATTTGGAAAATAGAACGATGATGACTTGAAAAGATAATTTTACTATTTTATTTTATTTATAATTATTTATTTTTAAATATATTTTGATAATTTTTTTTAATTTTAAAATTATTTTTAATATTTTTATGTAATAATTGTGCATATATTATTTTAATATTTTTATTGATATTAATTAGGATAATCATGATAATAATCAAATTAGTATTTAAGAAGAAAAACAGATAATATCTGCTGATATAATTGATTAGTTCTTATAATTAAATATTTTATAATATAGAATATGCATTTTTATTGCAAATTACAGTAAAGATTAATGAAATGTTAAAAAAAATATAGTATCATCATCATCATGAAGTCAAGTATTCAGAAAAGTGATAGATTCTATTTGATCTATTCAAATTATGTGTTAATCATTTAGAGCTTTGGCTGCTACTTCACAATCCAATTTTACAGAAAAATTTAAAAAAATTAAAGATCTTATTAAATAAATTAATAGTGATTATTATTTTACTTTAATGAGTTGGCAGCTAATCCATTCTCTCTTTTTTATAAAATTTGTTAGTAAAGAAGTATTTTGGATTCCTGATAAGTGTTAACGAACAATTTTTTTTCATACATGATTATATGAATTTATTTTCGATAGGAATAGTAAGTTATTTTTTTTCATACATGATTAAATGAATTTATTGTCTATAGGATTAGAAACTGTCCTTTAGAAAACTAGTTATCCACCCCAGCTATCCATTCCTATATCAAATGTTTTTTTAAAAAAGAAATGAATAGGAATAATCAATTTGTAAAAAATATGCATCATGCTAAGGACTAAAAAAAATTAAAAACTAATGATAAGATATCATTTTCGAGCGAGCACAAAAAATACTAGGTAAGAATTTTCATTACGAACTCCATCATTTGTTCAAACATCACTGTGGGCAAATGCTTTCGGTATGGAATTTGAACTGTAATGCTCTTGCTTGTCACCTTTGCACCATGCCCTAGGACGGTAGGACTTTCTCTTATCTGACTTCACAAAAATTTTCCATCAACCATCAAAATAAATATAAAAACGCAAATGGCAATCCATACAATAACCTTGCAATTCAAACACGAGAGGCGAATTTCTTATACTCTCTGGGGTTGAAACCATGGGAGCATAAGAAACCTCAAAATGTGCTTACCTCATAGCTTGAGGGCACTATTTCTCTATTCTTTTTTTTTAATATAATCTAGATATTCAATTCTTACGATCCAACTAATTCTAAAATTGACCAATCCAATCTCAAAAAAGTTTCCTACCAACCACAGGAAGTTTCCCTATTCAATGATATTATGAGAGGAGTAGAACCATTTGCAATGCCTGTTATTCACGTAGAATAAACAGTGGTTAACTTAGAAAACTACAAATTAATAGCTCAAAAGGCTGCTTCAAGAATCTTAGCGACTACAGCAATACATATATCAGTAAATAAAAGAATGGAATGGAGTAGCATTTAGGCGTCATTTTCTTAATTCTGAGGACTGAGAATACGCTTTTGGAAGTCGGTCACCATCAAGGGCAGTCCTTGCCGTAATGTAATCTTGGGCTCCCAGTTCAGCAGCTCTTTTGCCTTTGATATGTCAGGTTTTCTCATATGAGGATCATCAGCAGTATTAGGCCGGAATTCTATGGTTGCAGATGAATCAACCGTCTCTTTCACAACCTGCAAGAGTGTTAGATTTCAATTCAATATGAAAGAGTTTGGAATGAATAGGTAGATATCATAGTTTTTCGTCAGCCGATCAAGGATATACCTCAGCTAGCTCCAGCATGGTGAACTCGCCAGGATTACCCAAGTTAAAAGGACCAATGTGCTCACCTTCCATTAACACTACTAATCCATCGACCTAGAAAGTTTGCGTATAAAGATAGTTAACAACACAAGTTAGGTAGGTATTCTGCCAGCATCAAGATAACAAAAGATCTAGAAAAACATTATTCTTAGATTTGTGGCAGATGTATACAGGCTTCAGAGCAGTGCAGAAATGTTTTGGATAAGATTTTTCTTAGTATGTTCTTTCCTTTCCAGCATATGTACTCCTTTTTCTTGTCTGAGTAGGGTTCAAGTCCAGCGAATTGAAAGTATTCTTATGATATGAAGAACATACATTACTACTATGTACTAATAAACATTTGATTAATGAGTTATTAATAGATAGGATCTTACTGGTAATGTAGTAATAGGTTATCTAACTTTTTTGTTTTTGTTTTTGCTTCATTTAATTAAATTCATTCCAACCTCAAACCAATGTCCTTTTGTTTTCCTAGGTGAAAGAGGTGGGGCTATAATTCTAACCACTGCACACAATTCTCTCGTACCGATTGATATCTTCAATAAGACAAGTAAGCTTTAACTCTGAGAGATTATAGATGGAAACAGAGGGAAGAATTCTGAACAGCTCCAACATAATGTTCTTCTATACCACTAAAGAGAGATAAACTTGAACTTCAAACCAATTCCTCTGATTTAATTTGTTTTCTATTTTCCAATCACAACAGTTATCAAAATAACTGCATTTTTTGAATAGACAATAAAATTCATCAAATTGCTGTCTCAAGGCTTCTACTGTACCTAAGGATCTAGACATACAATCCATGATGGTAAACGAGAATCTTTGCAATCGCATCCACTTAAAATCACATGCAAATAGTAGGAACACCATGCTAGTTGGAGTGTTGAACTTGCATCTAGTGTATCAAACATATGCGCGAAGGAAAGTATTCAAAAACAGTTTCAAATTACATAACAAGAAAATACTAAACATATGACCAAAAATCTCATTTGGTAATAAATTGATGATTTAAGCAATATCAAAGGATCCAAACAATGGCAATTTATGAACACTGAAAAAATAAAAAATAAGTGTATGAATTTTAAACGAAGAGGATGAAAAATATATGACATCAGGTTCCATGGCGCATACCATCTGAACTAAGTGTATGAATGATTATCAAACAGATTATAACCTGATGGCATACCATCTGAACCAAGTGTGTGAATGATTATCGTACATACTGATGGCATACCATCTGATGTATGAATGATTATTGAACAGATTACATACTGATCCAGCCAAGTACCAATTTGGTGCCAGAACAAGATTTTAAATCATGCTTATGATGTATCTTGTGTTATGCTGCCTATGCAAGGATGCATTGAATGTCCTAGTTCCAGGAAATGAGATTAGAAAACTAGTTTCAAGAAAAAAGAAGCTATATGCAGAAATACATCAAGTGAGGTAAGAAACTTATATTCAGAAAATTATCTAGGCAAGAGTGGCCTATTCTACCAGTTCAACTCAATGAGGTGAACTACAATTTAACAATCCTCTCAAATCAATCTGATATACTTATAATATAGAACATAGGATGAACAAACATGTTCTGATTCCTTAATGATGGTCTCAGATGAAAACATTATGTGCCATCCTAGGTTTTTGAGACCATAAAGATATCTGTAATTTCCAAGAATGAAAATTGTCAATACTAAGAAACATTTGAGGCATTACTAGAGCAAGCTATTTGTTTAATGGCAAAAAAAGGTTAGGCTCACAGGAAAAGTCATGTGAAATGAAGTAGGTGATTTAGACAATGGTTCATTTAAATCTGAGATCAAATTGTCGCAGCTCATGCCAGATATAAAGGTAGAACATAGTACAATACCAGATCTGAAACATATTGGAAACTTCGAGTTTGCTTTCCATCGCCATACACAGTCATAGGTTCTTTTCGAAGTGCCTGCAAAATATGAATATTGAATTCACTATGACATGATAATAGTTCATTTTCGAAACAGCTGACTTTATCTTCTTACCATTTACAAAGAAAAATATTATATTAAAATAATTGTGTCCATATATTGTTTGCCAGATGAGAAAAGAATATCAATGCAGGCAAAGATACCTGAGCAACAAAGTTACTGACCACCCTGCCATCATCAAGGCACATCCGAGGTCCATACGTATTGAATATTCGTGCAATACGAACCTGTACATGCACAACCATAAGTCAGTTTCCCATCAAGTTTCCTACTTGAAAAAATGGCACAGTATTCTGCTGCAAGAAGTGCTAAAATAATTTCACTGAGAGGTTTATTAACAAAGGCAATCACCTTTTAGGTCACTGAATGATGCAGATTATTCTAAACGTAAATGATTTACACAAAAGGACGATATATCAAACCAAAAGTACAATACTTTCAAATCCTAATACTTCAAAGATATCAATAAATTTGAGCCCTCATTTGAGAAAGTTGTTGAAAGAATTGAATAGATTATGAATTAGCACATTTGACAAAGCTAAGGCATCGTCATATCTCAAAGGGACAACATAACCATTTCAGCAAAGCACACTGGATGTGGCCAATAACTAAGAGTCTAATAAATTTGTCAGTCAGCTGTCCTGATATGTTAGAAACAATGTATTAAAGAAACATATTCATTAAGAAAATTTTAAGGAAAAAGAAATGTCTGCAAAGAAAACTTTCAGTTTGTTTAGGTGCAAGAAGAAATGATGAAAGAGAAAAGAGAGAGAAAGCATTGGAATAACATACCTAAGGTTAAATACTGGTAAAGAAAGCATCCAAACTACTCTATTTCCAAGTATTCCAAATTCATCTCATCACATGAAAATGTTACTAAAGGGGTAATAAGTAATTTATCCTCTTATCAGTTAGATTGATGTAAGAAATCAGACAATTCAGCAGTCAAAATTAATTCCATAGAAAGTGTAACGCTTGGGGTATGTTTCACACATAGGTGGGACAGAGTAAGGAGATATGTTAATTGGACAAGAGAATAAGAATTGCCAATACTATAAGCACAGTAAGAATCTTGCCTGTAATGGTATATTCATTCAGAAACATATTAACATCTTTGCAAGATTGAATATGTTCTCAAATGGGAACACGCAGTTAGAAAAAGATTAGATGATTCTTTTATAAATTATAAAGAAATGTTTTCGATGAGGAATTACCTGTATCAATAGGAAATGTAAATTCAGTTCTCAAGAAAAATGATGTAAAACTATATGCTGTTGTATAACAATTAAAGGTTCAAAATGATTTCCAGTTTTTGGATATCAGTCCTGAACTGAGACAACATTAATGGCTGATGCAAGAATGTTACATAAAACAGTGAAAACACAACAATCAAAATTGTATACTATCAGTTCTATCATATTACAACAGAATCAGTAGTGATGTAGCATTCCATAAACTTCAATAACAGGAAAAATTTGTGTAGCCTACAACCAACCGAAGTAGTCGGGACTCATGGTTTATTTGTGTTTTTAGTTTTATTACATGTCTGGACCCCGAAATCCCTAAATCTTATGCATTGAGACAAGTTTTTTTCTTCCCAACTTTAATTGTGTAAAGTCACCTCAAGTCCAGCACCGCGATGGTAGTCCATGGTCAAAGTTTCTGCTGTCCTCTTTCCTTCATCATAACAACTCCTAACACCTACGGAGCAGCAAAGTTTATGACTTATGCCAATATCCAATGAATAAAAATGGAAACCAACTGAAAATCCTAATGAAACAGAAATAATTTAAATGCATAAAATAAACAGGTCAGAAGTAACATGGGTGTTGCAAAATATGCAAATATATAACATAAACAACCTTGTATAGAAGTTTCCCTACCTATGGGATTGACATGGCCCCAGTATGTCTCCTTTTGTGGGTGCTCAAGTGGGTCGCCATATACCTCACTAGTACTTGTCAACAAGAAACGAGCTCCAATTCTCTTTGCTAAGCCCAGCATATTTAATGTCCCCATTACATTTGTCTTGTACGAAACCACTAAGGAATTAAAACACTTCTATCTCAAAAGCCATCTTTGCTGCTACCGAAGAGCATATCAGATGGTTACGGCAACAAAGCAAGCACTTGATAACAAGAAATAGGAAGCAAATGAACAAAAGTTCAATCTCTATAGAGATGAGAAGATTAATGAACTGTGTCTAAAAAAATAAGTTCCCGATTTCTTTGAAATGAGGGAGAATTATACTTTGAAACCAAATCGTCTGTGGAGAATTAGTTACCATAATCAATTGTAACTCAACCGGCTATCCTTATTCTATCAAAATTTTAGCATAAAGTAATGTGAAGACTGAAGTTTTCCCAAGATCCATCATAATCAAGCAAATCAATCGCCCAGGGATTTTTTTTTAGAATTTGAACAGATCTTGCAAAATGAAATATCTGCAAATAATCAAAAGGATATGATGGTCTTGATAGGGTTATATTTGTAGTGCACTGGCGACGCCGGGCATGCGAGATGGTATATCTCATCGACCTCCAGCAAGATCGGCTCTACGACGTCATGGCGGATCAGCTCAAACCTCGGGTTCCCGAAGTGATGCACCACGTTGTCCTTCCTCCCGGTGAAGAAATTATCGATCACAATAACGCTATCCCCCCTCGCGAGAAGCTTGTCTACAAGATGGCTTCCGACGAATCCGGCGCCTCCGGTGACCACAATCCGTTTCGGCGGCTTCTTTAGCCCCACCGGCACTCTCCTACCACCGCCACTGACGGCGACGCCGCCGCTTGAGGCGCTGCCGTAGGAGGAGGTGTGCTGAAGGTTATCAACGATGCGATGGGAGAGGTGATCGTCGGGGTGAGAGTGGGACAGGGACGAGCTGTAGTAGGGGTGAAGGAGGAAGAAGGTAGAAGCAATGAAAGCTCCGGCGAGGACGAAGAGAAGGCGCTGCTCGCGGAGGAGGTAACCCAAGGCAGCGCGGAGGAAGGAAGGCGAGGAGGTGGAGGAGGAGCGGGCCGGCGGCTTGCCGGGCTTGAAGGCGTAGGTCGGGATCTGGGTGTTCTGGTTGAGGCTGGGTTGTTTGTGGAGCTGCTTCATTGCAGGATCTGGCGGCCGGAGGCGGTGGCCGGGGGAGAATCAACAGCAGAGAATATTCCTGCACCGACGAGGTAAGAGATCCACGGAAGCGACGCCGGGTGGTGGGAGGAGGGTCAAATAGTCAGGTAGCTACCTAACAAGCGTGCACCTCACGTGCTCACTTTTGGAATCGAATAACTAAAGAAAAATCATTTTAATCTAGTGCTTTTATTTTTTTTAAAAAAAATATTTTTTAAAATATTTTCTTCAAGAGAATCTTGTGCTTCTCATCATCACAACTATGAAAAAAAAAAAGTGATTAAATTTAAACTTATTGTAATTATATTGATTAGTACTTTTTATCTAATTTAACATATTTTATTTAGTGAGATGGTTTAAACTATTTGATCTAGATTAGTAGATAAATGAAAATTTGGTTTTTAAGTTATCTCATTAAATTTCATTTTTAAATAATTAATTTTTAAAATATTGTAAACCTTCTAAAAAGTATGCAACCCTTATAAATTAATTTCTAAAATTATATGTTACTAATTTAATCTTTTAAATTATAAAATATAAATTAAAATTTTTAAATATTTTATCCTTTCAGTTTATTAATTTTATAATGAAAATAACTAATTTAAGGGAATAAATTAACTATTAGCTTACTTTAATTAATTTTTATCAATAAATTAGAGTAATTATTTATTAGTTATGCTTTTATCCCCTCTTAAGTTACATGCATTTTTTAGAGGGTTTTTCAATCTTATTGTTAAATAGATTCTATAAAAGAATTATTATTAAGTCGACTCTACAAATTAATTTAGTTTTTAATTTATTTTTCTATTTGAGAAAGTTTTTTCCCTTTTTAAAGTGAGGTTATCATCTTTTTCACTTCAGTTCAATTTTAGTGTTGTGTCAAACACCAACTTTGAACTATTTCAATTGATTTCCATCCACAATCGAATTTCATATACAACACACCGTAAGATATTTTCCTCTGATAGGATGAAAAATATAAGATGTTAATTGCTAAGTGAGGAGCCACTCGTACTTGAATTTACCCGATGGCTAAATTAAAAAAGAAAATCATCCACCTCCAGATTAATTGAGCCTAAGACTCACCTTGATAAGACTAGTACAAAATACAACTACTAGAACATATACAATTGTTTTCGAGAATTCGATGCATATACATCAAAATATATTGATCCTCATGCGATATGATAACAATATATTAGAATTATCATAACAGCAACTCAAATTTGTTCCTTCCATATTTACTTCAGCAAAAAAAAAAAAAAAGTAGAATTCGCCACCCTAGCAGTCTCACACGGTCGGTCTCACGACCATCTATGAGGAGATAAATCGAGAAACTGCAATTGACCATGATGGAGTAGGATATTACTTCAGCTTCGTCGAGATTCAATCCATATCCTTTCATATTTACCTTTGTATCTAAAGTTGTGTATAATCAAAAGTAGTTGTTATAAGCTAAGAGCTCATGTTATTAGTGTTGGATTGTCAAGTGTCATTCTATCATGGGGTTTTGATAGTTAACAAGTATAACTATAAAAAATAATTGATTAACAACGAGAGAAAAATAATTTGTTGTAAATCTATAATAAAATTAGTGACGAAAAATTATTTTATCATTAATTGATGATGAAATTTATGACAGAAATAATTTAGTCATAAAATTAGTAACAAATATATTTTGTCACTAAAATTATTTTTTTTGTAAAATTCATCTTAAATTGATGATGAATTTTAATTCGTTGCTAATTTATGATGAAATATTAATTCATCATAAATTTGATGATGAATTATGAATTCGTATATGTAATATGAGTTTTAATTTATAAAAAAATTATGTTAACATTGAAAACTAAGTTTCTAGTAAAATGTGTTTAGAGATTCACAGTCAAAAGTCTGTAGAAATATTTTTAAAGATATTTCATTTGAAATTCAGTTTTTTTTTGGCTAAATTGGATTATAATTTAAGTAAATATATGTAGTATATTATTAAATTGGATTTTTTTTATAGCACTACTGAAAAACAAATATTAAATATAATTTATCGGTTATTAAGTTGTACATAAATATATGAGCATGTACAAGTCCTCAGGTGATAAAGAAGTTTAGGAATTCTCCCAATAATAATTAAAATAATTAATTAAAGAAGTTACTCATACCAGCAAGACCGCATAGCGCAGTGGATTAGCGCGTCTGACTTCGGATCAGAAGGTCGTGGGTTCGACTCCCACTGTGGTCGTGTTTTGCAAATAAACAGACAAAAAACGATCTTCATTCCTTTGTAAAGATTTTAAATTAATTCAGCAACCAAACACGAAAAATTTCTTAACACGATCATTATAGTACATTGTGCTCGTGACGGCTGCTACTAATTTAGATTTAAATTTGAAATTAAATTAGATTTTAACTCAATTATTCATAAATTCTGAAGGTTCAAAAAGTGTTTTTTAAAATGGCTCATTAAGTTAATAAAATTCTCATTTCAAAATCGCTTAAATAATATGAAATGGAAGTTTTATTATTTGCTCATTATACTAATTATATTTGCTCAACTTTTTTTTTTTTGAATAAATTTAATCATTTAAAATGCTAACAAGCCTGGCTCAACTTAAGCTCAAGATATTGTTGAGCCGGATCATAGCCAATTCAAACTATGCCACCCACATAAATTATACATGAGCATCTGCTGATAATTTTTTGAGATGGTCCAAACCGCCTATTGACTCAGTATTTAAAAAAAAAGATTTGATAATTTTTCAAACCGCGTAAGTGGTTATGTGTTTTATCCGATTTTGATTTTATCCTTTTGCAAAACCCCTCCCCCTCTGTCGCTTCGTATTCTGAACTAGATTTCAAACCTGAACTATTGGTTTGTATTTTTTTCTCGTAAAAATTCAAACTGAACTATTGGTTCATATTTATTTCTCGTAAAAATTCAAAATCCCAACGCCGGAGCCATTTCCCTCTTGTTCGACAACCCTAATTTTTTTTATTTGATTTCCCGTCGAACGTTGTTGGCTTCAGTAATTCATCCTGACATTGTCGGTTGTCTAAAGCTCCTACATCACCGACATATCTGATCTCGCAATACCTTCACCCTGATTTCTCAATTCCAGTCGCACCACCTTCACCCAAGCTTCTATGTTCAACGACTCACCACCTTCAACATCTTTTTTATTCTCCGTTAGCAACTTTTCTCTTCTCCGGTATCACCACCTTCACCTATTTCTCTGTTTGTCGGTAGCACCATGTTCACCTATTTCTCTGTTCGTCAGTAATACCACTTTCACTTTCACCACATTCACTTAGAGATAATGTCGAAATTTCAAGATTCCAATTTGTCATCATCTCTAAAAATAAATTTTTTTTAGGGTATATGTCTTTACATTTGCATTGTAATTGCCTCATTGTTATAATGTTAGTGACTAACTTTAGTTAAACTTAATTTTATGAAAGCTATTAGATTGAATTTTACAAAGATCTATTGGTGTTTTGATATAATGCACCTCTATTGTTGTTTTGATATAATGCAGGAAAATTAAAAAGTTAGATTAAGTTAGGTAAGAGAGATCCAATTGTTAAGTTTGAAGAAAAAGTTATACTGATGAGTAAGTTTAGACATTTTAGAGAAGTTTTTTTCCGAAACTATCACAAAGAAAAAGAGAAAGGGAAAAGGAAAAGGAAAAGGTTATTCAAAAATACATCTCCATGAAAACATATCAGTGCTATAAGTAATTGTAGGGATTTTTTATGAAAAATAATAAATAAACGCAGTGGAATAAAATCAATCCCTTCATAAATCTATACGAATGTAGTATATATGTTTGATTGAGTTGTCACCTTTATTGCATGAACAAAACAATCTCGGCAGCAATTTGATTCGGTAGATCTCAACACAATTAAAATAGTCATGCCTCTTCGATATCCACATGAATACATCATTCGTTCGTCGTACGAACTTAGCTTCCGGAGAAGAATCATCTTCGTTGTGCTAACAACTTGAATGATTTTGTCAAGAGTAGAAAAAGAGAAAACTAGAAGTGATCATCCACCAAATGCATAAAATTGACCTTTTGTACTAATCCAATGAATACAAAAGGTCATCGAATAAATACAAAGGATCATTCAATGAATACCAATGAATACAAAGAGTTATCCAATTAACATAAAGAGTTATCCAATTAATATAAAAGGTTTTTATCTTTTGCTCTCCTTTTTATCAATACTCCATTAATCTCTATTAATGGATATTAATTCTCTTTAGTAGTTGAGTCTAATCCGATGAGTCTAATTCGGATTAGACTCAATCCAATAATCCAATAGTTGGATTCATTTGAGTCTAACTCAATTAGACTTAATTCTATAATCCTAGATTAGAGTTAAACTTAATCCTATAATCCCCAATAGGTTCTCATAGCGTTGGCTGAAGCTGTTCATATTTGGTATTTCCGTAGCTATTGGCGTTATGGATTTTCTAAAATATACAGATCTCCAAATGCTACATGTTCTTGTCATTATTGTGTGTGCTTCTGGAGGAGCACGCATGCAAGGGAAGTTTGAGCTTGATGCAAATGGCTAAAATTTCTTCTGCAATAATATCAATTAAAATAACAATTTAAATACATAAGCAATGAGTGACATCATAGCAATGCATCATTGCTACATAAGTAATGATGACATCTAGCAATGCATCAGAATGATCGAGATCCTACCTAACCTTTCTGTGTCTATTATCTTGTATAACTTAGTCCTTCTATTCTCGATATCTAGATTGATCCATGAGGCATAGACCATGTCATCCCTTATCAATCTTTGTATTTCTTGATCTCTAAGTAGACTCACTTAACCAAATGAGTTCAATATTTTATATTAACTTATTTGAGCATGATCTTGCATTTTAGTAGTCCTACTTAATCTAAGGGCGCCTACAGATATCACTTCCATCATATGGAAGGGATAGATCCTATCTACATCACTTACATCCTTCTGCATAATTTATTACATTCCCAGTGATCAACTTTATAGTCTACCTTGTTACAGGTGACATTTATCAATACTAAAGTACACAATTCCTTATGTAGGGAAACTGTAGTGACTTCAGGTCTAAGGATCATTTATACTAATAGTCACTATGAAAATGTTTATGACACTCATATAATGATCCATGAAACATTTTTATGATGGATCAATTCAGTACATATTCTCAAATATATATCTATGTGTCAACTTAATATCTTATATTCATGACTTGTGAGATTAAGTTATCAGTTGATCTACATGTCAATCTTAACGCATTAATATTACCCTTATATATTAAAGCTTGACTAGGAATAATTAAGAGTGGTGTTCTATATATATATATATGTCTACAGCCTCTCACTATCAATTTAACCAATTGATACGCTGTAGACTAAAACCTACTACCCTAGAACATTATTATACTTATTCATTTAGCACAGATTTGAAGTAAATATAATAACCATAAACTGTCTTTTATTAATAAAATATGATACAAAAGTTTCCTTGTCAATCATCTCATAATTAGCTCTAGGGCTAACACTAACAATCTCCCACTAGCATTAGTGTCAATCACTGAAATATCTAATACCCAGTGACCTAGTGTGACCATCATGTTTCCTTTGTGCCAAAGCCTTGGTCAAAAGATTTGCAATGTTAGCATCAGTCAATACTCTGCATATCCTCACATCTCTATCGATGATCTCTCGAATGAGATGGAACCACCGCAGTATGTATTTGAATCGCTGATGAAGCGAGGTTCCTTAGCATGTGCAATTGCTTCATTGTTATCACAATAGTGGTCTATTAGACCGTGTCATCCCCTTGTCAATTTTTGTGTTTCTTGATCTTTAAATAGACTCACTTAACCAAATGAGTTCAATATCTCATATTGACTTATTTGAGCATGGTCATGCATTTTAGTAATCTTACTTAATGAAGGGGCCCACAGATATCACTTCCGTCATATGGAAAGGATAGATCTCATCTACATTACTCACATCCCTCCGTATAATTTATTGTATACTAGTTATCAACTTTATAATCTACTTTGTTGCAAGTGACATTTGTTAATACAAAAGTACACAACTCCTTATGTAGGAAACCGTAATGACTTCAGGTCTAAAGATTATTTATACTAATAGTCACAATGAGAATATTTATAACACTCATATAATGATCCATGAAATATTCTCATGGCGAGTCAATTCAGTACATATTTTCTAATATATACTCATGTGTCATGAGATCTTATATCCATGACTTATGAGATTAAGCCATCAGTTGACCTACATTCTAGTCTCAATGCATTAATATTACCCTTGTATATTAAAGCTTGACTAGGAATAGTTAAGAGTAGTATTCTATATATATGTCTACAACCTCCCACTATCAATTCAACCAATTGATACGCTGTAGACTAGAACCTATTATCCTAGGGCATTATTATACTTATTCATCTGGCACAGATCTGAAGTAAATATAATAGCCATAAACTTTGTCTTTTATTAATAAAATATGATACAAAAATTTCCTTGTTAATCATCATATAATTGGCTCTAGGGCTAACACTAACACTAGGCTCCTAGTTCATATCCTATGATCCTTTAAATGGATCACTCCTGAAAACACCTTTATAGTTTCTCCTTCTCGGTAGCACCAAAGGTGGAGAACCTCTTATAGTTCAACATTCTTAGGAATTACAAAAATGAGAAGATAAGAAATATAATGAAGGTTTTCAGAGTAGAGTAGCAGAATATTAGCGTTGTTTACACTTGAGTGATAGTTTAGCTCCTTTTATAGCCTTCTTCTTGAATTCAAATTTATCTTGCTATTATGATAAGGTGGTAGTCATCAATCGATTGATCTATTGTATCTTATCTAAATCTTGTTGTTGCTTCTTCCATCTTTGGCTCTGTTTGAGTCGCTTATTGTAACATCAATCAACTGGACTTAACATCAATGGAAGGTTGGCCCTTAATGGATTGCTAAGTTGACTAAAAAGCATTATGCTATCAACCCAAAAGATCTCAATTGACTAAATCTTGCTAATCAATCGACTCATCCAAACCATCAATACTCTAAACACACCAATTTGAGGTTTTGATTTATTAATCAAATAACTGGTTCATCAATCGATTCATCCATGAGTTAGCTAGATGGATTCCACACCAGTTGACTAGTTAAACTATAATACCCTAAAACACTTGGGATATTGAGTTTCTCACCCACTAGTCGACTAGCTTCCCATACCAGTCAACTAGCACCCTAACTACGACCATCTCTAAAGTCGAGTCCACCTAAGTTGGTATCTACTCTTATCCCTCGTATACAAATCACTTCACTCACATCTCTCATGTAGCCTTTCCAAGCCTTGAAGTATTCTCACGTCAGGCTACTCGTCTCTCGAATGCATTGAACTCTCAACTCTTCCTCGTACTATCCTTCACACCTTCGCTTACATTATTCACCTCCTCAACTCTACCATGCTCTAATGCTCCTTACTCTACACCCTCAGATGCTCGCACTATACTTCTCCAATCTCCATGGATCTTGAGCCATTGAGCAATCAACCACCTTGGACACAGCAAGTCAAACTATATACATGGTAGATCCTGCACAACTTCATACGCATATCAGATATAACAAGAAACCTAACTTAAACCCTTTGCCCAACTCATCAAAACAATCTATGTAAATGCAAAAGACGATGAAATTAGATTGGATTTTTTTTATGATCATCCTCCATTCTAGAAGTCGACACTATGGAAAGATATTGAATAATGTTCATTAGGATTGGTGATGAAGGTTGGAAAGACACCTTTTGAGCACAATCAGATGTAACTAAAAACACTAGTAGAAAAAAAAACAGACCGGATTTAAATATTGGAATGGCCTACATTCACTGATCAGAAGATATGTGCTTAGAGTTTGGTGCCAATTGAGGTGCCCAATAAAGTATCTATCACCTCAAGTCTAATTCCACTTTGCAAGACCTAGTTGAAAGTCAACGGCCTAACAATATGAACAAAAAGAAATAACTTTCACAGTACACGTCTACCAGTTGACTTATAACACAAACTTATGAAGACTATCATGTGATTTGGGGTGACTATCAATTGAGGTATCCCAATAAAGTATTCATACCAGATTCATGGAAGTCAAATTACCCAGAAAAAAGAGTGCAAATGAATCTACTTAACAAGCATTCCGTTTAATGCACATTCTGATAAAAATTTTCAGCCATCTTGCCTAAAAACAGAAAAAACAACGGGAAGTAAGAGAATTTTAGTACAACAATATATAGGCATCACTTTGCACATAAAACGTTTTATGCATACCGACCCTCTAGCTCCTAATGAAATCCCAAAATGTGTGTGACTCATACCAAATTAAGCCCGACCTTTCCAAACAATTTGAACCTTCTTGTCATACAATTTCATCTCAAAGTATAGGAAGTGATCAGATTGATCTCTTGGAATCAACAACTTTAAAATTAAGATATGATGGCACACCAAATTCCTCATAAAACCTTGTATTATACTGTGGCAAACAAATATCTAGAAGCCTTCTGTTGCATAGTAGAGATGGAGCGGCAGACAACAATTATCAGACAAAACACACCAAGTTCATCCCAAAAGCAAATTCGAACCATCAACAAACATAATTGATACAGAATCTCTAAGATCATAACTTCCTCATCTCTTGTAGCTCGAAGAGACAAAGAAGGGAGGCAAAACGAGCTAAAAGAAGAAGGAAAAAAAATTCCAAAAAGAACTCACCGCCGCCATCTCCACGCCTTCAGATCCCCAAAACAGCGGCCCGGAAATTGATCGAGGGAACTTAAAACGCCTCCTTGCTTCCGCTAGGCTCCTACCGCCGCTCCTGGACCACAGGAAGATGAGTTACCCTAAAACTCTGCTTCCCGGCGAGACCATGAAAGGATGAAGGAGAAAAATCGACAGGTTAATCGGGGAATAGACACTAGGAAGATCCACTCACAGAGGAATTGGGCGATGAGGGATGAGGAAAGAATGGGAGAAGCAATCGTCTCCTCCACAGGAAGCAGCGGACTTGTTTGACCCAGAAGACGTCGGCTTCCTCCCTCTCATCCCGTAGAAATACTGGTCGGTTTGCTACAATTTTACTGTCAGTTCCTGGTGTGAATTCATTGTTTGTTGCAAACTAATGGGGATTATTTTTCCACTTAAAAAGTAAACTAAATTTAAATTTCTAGAGAAAATATTCAACAGTGAAATAAAGTAAAACAATATTTGGAGGAGTAATCTGACGAATTTAAAGCGGTCAGAGATTATTTTTTAAAAAAGAAAAAGAAAATAAACTTTGAGGACATATTATACAAATAAAAATCTTAGCCTTATACTAATTTCCGTGAAGTTGTTGTTTGGTTTACGTTTTCTAATGTCATTTTCTAGGAAAAATATTCTTAAAAAACAGAAAACAATGAAATATCGTTTTCTGATGGGAGAAGAGAAATGAGAAGGGAAATGAGAAAATGGGAAAACGCGGCACAGTAACTCCTCCTCGTATCATCGTTCGATTTTTCTCCTGCTGCGTGGAGGCTGGCGGGGAGGCGGTCGCGAGGCTGGTGGAGGCTGGCGGAGGCGGGCGCAGAGGTTGGCGGAGGTTCGATTTTTCTCCTGCTGCGTGGAGGCTGGCGGGGAGGCTGGCGGAGGCGGTCGCGAGGCTGGTGGAGGCTGGCGGAGGCTGGCGGAGGCGGGCGCAGAGGCTGGCGGAGGTTCGATTTTTCTCCTGCTGCGTGGAGGCTGGCGGGGAGGCTGGCGGAGGCGGTCGCGAGGCTGGTGGAGGCTGGCGGAGGCTGGCGGAGGCGGGCGTAGAGGCTGGCGGAGGTTCGATTTTTCTCCTGCTGCGTGGAGGCTGGCGGGGAGGCTGGCGGAGGCGGTCGCGAGGCTGGTGGAGGCTGGCGGAGGCGGGCGCAGAGGCTGGCGGAGGTTCGATTTTTCTCCTACTGCGTGGAGGCTGGCGGGGAGGCTGGCGGAGGCGGTCGCGAGGCTGGTGGAGGCTGGCGGAGGCTGGCGGGGGCAGCGCAGAGGCTGGCGGAGGTTCGATTTTTCTCCTACTGCGTGGAGGCTGGCGGGGAGGCTGGCGGAGGCGGTCGCGAGGCTGGTGGAGGCTGGCGGAGGCTGGCGGAGGCGGGCGCAGAGGCTGGCGGAGGCGGGCGGGGAGGCTGGCAGAGGCGGGCGCGGAGGCTGGCGGAAGCGGGCTCGGAGGCTGGCGGAGGCGGCTAGGGAGACGCGGCGGAGTGCGCGGCGATCTGCTGCTGCTTCCCCTGCTGTGTGGCGAAGCTGCTCGTGATCGTGACGGTGAAGCTCCCCGCGAGGCTCGTTCGGTGCGCCCTAAGGCACCGCAGTGCGCGGAGCTCGTGGAACAGAGAAGCCAAACGTATTTTCCCATTTCTTTTTCAGAAAATAGAAAATAGAATACCATACCAAACACATTTTCTGTTTTCTGAAAATATTATATATAAAAATGGAAAACAGAAAATATATAATATACTGTATGTCTAATCGTGTGTAGCGTCCGAGATTGAATGTTGATCGGGATGATTCAAAGTATTCGAAAGTGATCGGGACATTCGATCCACTTATTAGTCACGGACGAATATTGCACATCGACATCACTTATATATATATATATATATAGAGAGAGAGAGAGGAAAGCGTAGTTTTAGTTTTTTATCACGTTCACGATTGGCTAGCCCGGCGAGCTTCGCCGTCCCTCAGCCCTAGAAGATCGCCTCTTTGCTCAGTCATGTTGGAACAGCAGGAGGAGAAGAAGGCCGATCTGGACGCCCACATCAATCTCAAGGTCAAGGGGCAGGTTCGATTTCTTCCGATTCCACTTTCTCTGATTCGCCTGCGGTAGGGTTTGGAGCCTGGAGCCTTAACTGTCTTTGCTTTATGATGTAAAAAAATTCCATTTTGTTCTTTTTTGTTTTTTGATCGCGTTGGCTATGTGATCTTCACTGCAAAACTTGTATTATTATATTGTAATGATGCATCATGGAAGTTGTTGATTGACTAGTCTAAATCCTGCCTACGTATTACTATTTTAAACTGGTAAAATGGATTCATAGGCACTTCACATATGACGGAGGTGATAATGATATATCCCTTACATCTTTGTTCTTTAATATTTTTGTTTTGTTTGATATGAGCAGACTCAGAGCACAAAACAACTGAACTCAAGATGCTCCAAAGGGTCTCATTCCATTGGGGAGTCTAGTGTATATTTCTTCATGCACGTTAACTTCAATCAACCAAATCAAAATAGTAACTTTTGTTAACTTCTATCGATTGATTGAACTCGTGATGTTTGATATTTATTGTTTCTAAATTCAAATTTAATTGACTTTATAATTGATATGGATATCTATATTTGAGATAAATAAGCTAAGTGAAAGGAAATTATAGAATTAAACTCGTCCAGTGAATTTTAGAATGCTTTGAAGTGTGCTAAAAGATATGGGTATTATTCTGATTAGAGACCGAAATTCTAGCATGAACCCATATTTTTAATTTTGCTACTTTTAACTATCATTGATATGGAAATTGACCTCTGCTATTTTGAGTGAATCTAAGTTTTAAATCTTACAATAGGGTTCTAAATGATAAATGATTTTGGGATCTTAATGGTTTGCTAACTGTGATCTTGCTATGTTTTAATGGTACTTTTGCTGTCTAGGATGAAAATGAGATCTTCTTCAGGATCAAGCGGAGCACTCAGTTGCAGAAGCTGATGAATGCCTACTGCGATCGTGAATCAGTCGATATCAACTCCATTGTATTCCTGTTTGACGGCCGTAAGTTACGAGGGGAGCAAACTGCAAATGAAGTAAATCAAACATGTTTCTATCCAAATTGCTTCTGCAGTTTTGAGATTTTATTCTCATATTTTAAACCGACCCTAAACTATCTCCGTTTAACGGTTTCGTTCCTCGGAAGCTTGAGATGGAAGAAGGCGATGAGATTGATGCCATGCTCCACCAAACCGGTGGCGGAGAGGAAAGCTTAAAGAGTGCGTACAAAATGTTAGTAGCAGTGATTGTTGAGTGCAGAATAATGTCTTGCATCTCATAGAACCAAGTCTCTTTTTCACATGTAAATTGAATGTTTAAGAGGATGGTAAGGAGAGATCATGAGAATTTCTTCTCATTTTAGCTTATGAATCCATTTGTCTTGGTTAAGATTGCAATGTGAAATGAACTTGCTCAAACAGCTGTTTATGTTCGCCCAAAAAAGAAACGGTGAGCATATTTTGCTACATTCTATAGAGCTTAACTTGGTCCAAGAAAGTGTTGATCATGTTAGAAATATCAAATACAACTATCTTAACAGTCAGTAAAATAGCATATAAACAAAATGACGAGAACCATGATTTCTTTTATAGGAAAGATGTGTTTTGAAGTGAACAGAACTAACATTTGGTTCTCAGACTAAAAAAGTAGCTTCTATTGTGATAATGAGCTACTCAACGACTTGTAGAGCTCTTGAATAGTGCATTAATACAGAACTTCTAGGAGAAACATCACTATTAAAAGAGATTTAACTTCATCTCTCGTTTTTAATATGATGCGGAAACACTTCTTTAGAAGAAAAAAAAACATCATGAGCTCAGGAATTTGAATTAGTCTAACAGTAATATTCAATATTCTAAAACCAAAGAAAAAGAGACTACCATCATGGCAGAATATTAGCACAGTTAAATCCAACCAGAAGAGAGAATCCACATCCAAGTTTATCCAATTCTCACTTGCTATGGTCGTAAAACTTGTATCGAAGTTAAAAGCCTATCTTACTCAGACTTGGTACGAGTGGCCGACGTAGGTATAGATCCAAGTGCCCAACACAGCTATTTCTAAAATACTAAGTGCTGACAGTCTAAGTATTATTGATTAAGATAATACACAGCATAAGATACTATCACATTTAAAGCACTGCATATATAAGTAACTTCTATAGAAGCTTGTGACAAGAGTCTTATAAGTTGTAATCACTATGTAAATTAACCTTGGTGAAGTGACAATGAACTCCTACGGCAGCTTTAAGCCATGAGTCGTGATAAATTATAAACAGTATGTAGACTACCCTCAGCGAGGTGACTCTACTTCCAACGGCAACATTGGTGATGTGGCGCTGGTGCTTGTACCACTTCTTGGCTGCTCACAGATTGCTCTCAGACCCAACTGCTGCAGTTGATGCACAACGTGCGACATCCTAGGCCGAACCGACGGCACAAGCTGAGTGCATGCGTATACAAGATCCACAACCTTTTGAATCACCCCAACCTCTGGGATGTCAGAAATGAGAGGATCCAGAAGCTCAACATATCTGTGGGACTGAACTAGCGGTGTCGCCCACTCAAATATTGTCTGCCAGCCCACAGATTCAATGGCCTGGCTTGGTCGTCGGCCGCTGATGATTTCTAGCAACAGCACACCGAAACTATAAACATCACTTTTTGTTGTCAATTCATTTCTATACATGAACTCTGGAGCAAGGTATCCATAGGTTCCTGCTGTCTTTGTCCTTTCATGCATCACTTCCCAGGGGACAAACTTGGAAAGGCCTACACCCATCAGATGAGACCCAAACTCTTCATCAAGAAGGACATTGCTTGCTCGTATATCGCGGTGCACAACTTGGGGCTTCACCTTGTCATGCAGGAATCTGCAATTGTGAAGATCAGTTTGTATATGAACTATGAGTTCAACACAACAACAAAAAAAATCATGATTTGAAGCCCACTGCATGAGGTGGTTTACCTTCCATTTAGCAATGCAAGATAATCAATAACCGACGATGACAACAAGTCTATTAGTACCAACTATTCAAGATCAGCAACATGGGCCTTATCTTGCGATGATATCCCATAGAGATAAGATGTGTCAGAGATTGATCACTTGTATCCTTAATCCTAATTTGTCTCACACCCTCACCACATCCGATAGCCATAACTAGATGAATCACCGATGACTACAATCAAGTAGAACAGATGTCAAATTCTACCCAAAAAAAAAATCCTTTGTACCCATGCTAGACAGAAATATTCTGAGTTGACATTCAATTTATTCACATGAAATAGTCATGTCAGACACTTAGATTCACACGTGTAAGATACTCACATGTGAGTCTGTGATAGACACTTCGACTAATACCCGTGTCAAATTCTCATTCTTGAATCTGAGTAGCATAGGCTTAAGGTGACCATTTCCCAAATGAAAAAAAAAAAAAATCAGGAGTTCCTTGGTGGTCTGCATTCAAACTTGTAGAGCGTATACCCCTGAATCCCTTGAACAACAGTTACTATGAATCTCACTCCTCTAGTGTAATTATTTCATCTGATATCTACAGAACAGCACTATCCATCCATAATTTCTAATTCACTTAAACAAAAGAATTGTCTTCTGATTAAAACAGCACTGTGTAGCAAATGATAGAACAAAATTTTACTGGTAAGAAATGACTACATGCATGTGCTTATCTTGATATTCATTTTCTACTATACTTACGCAATTCCCTGAGCAAGAGTTGTAGCTACTCTCATCCTCATGGCCCAATCTAAGCTTCGACCGCCTCTTGGCATGTGGTGCAGCCATCGATCCAATGGTCCATTGGCAACAAATTCGTAGATAATATAGCGATCACCATGATCATAGCAACAACCTTTTACAGCAACTAGATTAGGATGATGAAGTTTGGCTACCCTTCCAACCTCAGAATAGAATTCCTTCTTCCTTTGAAGGCTATACCTCTTCAGTCTCTTAACAGCCACTCTCAATCCATCAGGCAAGAAACCACTATAAGTTCCACCAGTTTTGGCATCACCAAGGAGTCTATTTCCTTCACTGAAGTTCTTCGTGATTGATCTCAATTCTTCACTGGTAAATACTTTCCATGATGGAGGAACTAATGCAGTTGCTGAAGGACTAGAAATTTTGCGAGAGCGTCTACGCTTCTTGCTTCGCCTATATACTAAGAGCCATATGACAACAACCAAAGTGATGAAAAGGATTAATCCACTAACAGCTGCAAGGGCAATCAAATACTCCATATGACAAAGCTTGTGGGAACATTGGTTTTCTGCCACAGATCAAAATTATCACTCAGTTAAATAGTGGCATCACACAGCAAATTCTATTGGCTAACTAGGAATAGGGGATAAATCATGGATAAAATGCTTAACTGCAAACAAGGGATAAAAATTAACGGTCTTGGTTCCAGCAAACCACTAACAATATTTACATGATGTTGTTCTAATACTTTTTGACATAACAACAAAGATTATAAACAGATCAAATTTAGGAACTTGAAAAAGAAAAGATTATTAATAAGTCAAGCACTACCTCGAGCAACCATGCAAATATATTCATGTGATGTATTGCAGCTTTCGGCAACAAGAGCAACCCGACTATTAGGTACCAATGTACACAAATTGGGCAGGTTGATTCCATTGCATGAAGCACTTGAACAATTGAAATGAGAAGGTTTGCCAGGAAAAACAGATTCGTTCCATCTAGACATATTGTCAGACCATTTCCAGCCGAATTCAAGCGAAGAATTATAACCTCGTCCACCAACCCAGCATCCTCTAATGCTTCCCACACATAGGGTTTGTGCAAAATTCAACTCACCAACTGAAGTGAGGGCCGCCAAATGACCATTATAACTCTGGCAGGCTGTCTCTGATTGATCCCAAGGGAGAGAACTAACCATATGCATGAAGCACTTATCCTTACTAGGACTAACATGCCAACCATCAGGGCAGGACACTGTTGCAAGAAAAAATGTATTATAAGTATAACAAATCTTCAATTTCCAGTGTTTAGGCAAATATCTTCGCAGAAGAGAAAGAATAAACTGCAACTGAAATATAGACATCCTCCTTACATGGACCATAGATTGGGACTCAATGTCCTTGGCAAATAAGGAACAACATTACCATTCCATATTTTCATTTATACAGAATTACAAAAATTAGGTGAGTGTCATATTCTTAACCAGTGACTATTGAGGAGGTAGTTCCCAGATTGATGAACACTCAAATAACAAATGGTCCAACCCTTTTTTATTCAAGAGTAGAAATATTTGTCCCATTTCTTGTTCATTCTCCACTGACAGAAGTTATTTCCAAAGTTATCTTGTGCGGAATTTGAACTTTGTATCCTTAACTTGCACTTCCAATTTAGATTCCTCATTGTTACCACTTCAAGAAACTGTATTTTTTCTAGGAAATTACATTTGTTTTTCAAAAGACAAAAGAAGTAAGAACTCATATGATTTTTTTTGTTTAAATACCAATACTATGAATGTTCTGGCAACATATAGGTAAAACACAAACTGGGAACTTCTTAAGTGAATTTATGTTATTACTTATATGAACAAATTATATGACAGTTCCTAGTTGTTAACGTATAAAACTTGCTTCTTCACTCTTTGTGACACATGAAATGCTAATGCATGGACAGATAATAAATATGTTCTTGATTGTGTAATTGTAAGTTTATGTTGGTTGTTAACTTACCATCATATGATTCCTTACTTAAATTTGCAACTTATTTAACAAAGCACCAAGGCAAAGAAAGATAATCTTGATTGTGTGTCGGTAAATATATGTTAGATGTTAACTCGCAATCATGTGGTTAATAATAAGTAAAACAAAATTAATTCATTAATCATGTGTCTTTCACAGATTAGCTTGATGTACACACCTCTGTAGCAAAAAAACAACAAAAAAAACCAATTTTTCCTGGCCAACATAAACTTGATTCTAAAAAGCACACGAAATACCACTACGCTACAAGATTAGTGACGCACCAGTGCTACCCTCCCAAGCGCTTATATCGTTCACCAAATTCCAAAAATATTGATCATAGCTATAGAACCAGCAAAAAGAAAACAAACAAACAATTCATGACTCCAATAATCAAGTAAAACCTAAACCGATCTGGCAACTAAAGAAGCCAGGCAGTTACAACTACAAGCAATGTAAAGGTGCCATCATTTTCCAGTATCAACGTCACACAATAAAAATAGGACCTTGAGAAAAAAAAAGGTTAGGGTTACAACTCACAGTCTTGAGCTGAGACGGGAGACAGCAGGACAGCGAGAAGGAAGACGAGAAAGAAGCAGATGAGGAACGAGGAGCGGAAGCTACCATCCTCACTCGCCCCGCGACCACCTCCACCATCCACCATGGCCAAATTTGCTCCCCTCACCAAACCCCAATTTCGCCCCGCTTCGGCGGCCAACCCCGAAGCCGCAGGAGGGAATCAGGTGTCAGAGTGGGGCTGCTCCTCTTGTCTCGATCTCGATCTCGATCTCTCACACTTCCGAGTCAATTCCCAAGTCAACAAGACATGGGTGGTTTTGGTCAATCGAAGCAAATTTTCCAAAAAAAATAATAATAATTAAAATGAACAAAAAATATCAATGGGTAAGTGACTCTCCAGTATTTGTGTTTAGAAAGGGTTAATTTATAAATCTATTTTAACAAATTTATGATGCATGAACTCTCATTGTTATCAAATGCATGGCGCGAGAAATTATGAAGAAGACTCTTGTAGATTTTTTTTCAATCCTATAAAATTTTGTAACACACAAGGTAATCATCTCAATCTAGATCGAACATTAGTATCAGAGCCTTCGCATTTCTCTCTCTACAATATCATCGAATGATCTCCATGCACAAGAACTTGCTACAGTGGAAGAAGATGATTTTGAACCAACAGAGATCTCCACCGACAACAATGGGGATAATGTGGTTGGCAATGACTCGACACCCACGCAGGAGTCTGTGGCGCCAATTAGATACCGGCGACTGATGACTGCAAGGGATTATGTTGCAGCACTACACGCTTCTCCCTCGACTTGCTCGGTCGATGTTCACGTGCATGGCGGAGGGGCTTCACGCGAACTAGACGGAGGTATTGCTCGTGGGCGCATTGCAGGCACTGCTCGCGAGCTTGCGAGGGACGCGGCTCACCTGGGCGGGCGCGGCATCCATAGCCATGCAGGCCGCTCACGCGGCCATGTAGGTCTCGCGGCCCATGGCAACACACACGGACGTGCCGCCCGCGGCCTCCCGCGAGGCTACACAATCCGTGGTCACGCGAACTAGCAGGCCACGGACGCCCGTCGCCACGTAGGCTGGGCGAACCAGCACGATGGCCAAGCGACCTAGTACAAGGCTGCGCAAATCGCGGCCACGTCCCCGACAGTGGCCCTGCACGTCTCACACGCAGGCGCGGAGGCGACCGTGGCCCAGGCGCTTTTGCAGGTGTGTGCGCGGTGGTGGTCCACCTATGACTAGACACACTTTTCTAGTGGAACAGGCCCACATGAGGGCGTCAGCTCGTCGGCAACTTGAACTTGACTGTCTTGCAAGATGCCACTCTAATGTGATTTTGCCAAGCGAGCCTTGTGGTCGAGCTCGACTTAGCATTATTGGACGTGGATCAGTAGAGAATGCTGACCCGGTCTCTTATCGCCATCATCATGAAAATTTGGCAGTACGACGAGTCCGACGTCATATACAACATGTTCCCTAGCGCCATGCTATGACTCCCACCCGCCTCCAAACGAATGTTTTAGCCATTATGATGTTATCGCAATTTTAGACATGATTTTATTAGTTCTTCGGATCATTGTTAGCTTCATGATTATGAAATTGTCTTATTTAAGTCCATGCAATAAATTGTATTATTTAGTTTGATCTTAGATTAAACTAAATAATAAAAAATTTTCATGCACTTTATATTCAAGCAATCTATGTATGATCCGATGATTTAAAATCATGTGTTGAACCCTTTATTAAAGGAAAGTTTTTTAAACATGCATGATTAATTATTGTTTGAAACATGCATGATTAATTGTTATTTGAACATGAATGATTAATTATTGTTCAAAATTATTCAAATATCTTTTGAACATGATTAGTTGCTGTTAATTCTTTATTTAAATATTCATGTTTAGTATATACATGCTTATTAATTGAGAGATGTTAGTTCCTCTCCCTTTACATTATTTGATCAAAATTACCCTAATAATATTGAATATTCTTATATAAATGGGAGATGATTGTAGTACTCTAAGTCTACTTTCGATCTTATTATATGGAGAATATTTAATTTTATAGTGTAGATTTTGAATCAAATAGACTGATGTGTAGAATTGTCAATTTAGCCTTCTCATTATTATTGTAAATGTAGTGATTCACCCATGGCCTCAAAGAATGTTATTGCTGACTTAACGAAAGGGGATAAGTTAGATAGCACTAACTATGACATATGGCATCGAAAAATCCAATATCTCTTGAACGAGCAAGAGTTACTTGATCACATTACTACCTCCATGACCCCGCCTGCAGAAGGCAACACTGCGCAACACCGAAGAGATCAAGAGGCTTACAACTCATGGTTCAACAAAGATCGCAGCACGCGCTTTACACTATTGAGCAGCATGCAGGATGATCTGATTGGCGAGTTTGAAAAGTGTAAGACTGCCAAGGATATGTGGGATAACTTAAAGATTGCTTTTGGAGGAACCTCTACCACGAGGTTAAGGGCTCTTGTTTTGAAATTTGAGACCCTCCGAAAAGATCCCCGTCAGACCATGACTGAGCATCTTAGGATGATGTCAAGCATGATCCGCGACTTGAGGTCTGCAGGTCACGATCTCACTGATGAGCAGCAGGTGCAAGCTGTAATAAGATCTTTGCCAGACTCTTGGACTCACATGAAACAAATCCTCACTCACAATGAGAGCATTAAGAATTTTTCTGACATCTCTCGCCATGTGGAGTTAGAGGCTGAGCGCGAGGAAGCTATGCGTGCTACTGCCCTTGTCGCCCAGGGAGGCCGACAACAGGGCAAGAAGGGTCCAAAGAAGAACTTCAAAAGGAAGAGGCAAAATGTTGCATCCAGTTCTAAGGCGGGGCAGGCACCGAAGCGCCAAAGAGGCAAGCGCGGTGGAAAGAGAGACAAGTCAAAGGCCAAATGCTATAATTGTGGGCAATTGGGACATTTCGCTCGTGAATGCACTGAGCCGACAAAGGTACTCCAATTTCTTTGCTCTCCAACTGTGCATGTTTGTTCGCATATCTTAGTTGCTCGAACAAATCCTGAATGGATAGTTGATTCAGGAGCGACCAAGCACATAACAAGGATCGAGCAGGATTCGTGGATTATCGCCGAATTTCAGCGGGATCGCAAAGAGTATACATGGGAAATGGTTCCAGCGAGGAAGTCCTTGGAGTTGGTGTGTATCAACTCAAATTAAAAACTGGACGAGTCTTGACTCTCCATGACGTACTCTATGCGCCTAGAGTTCAGCATAATCTACTATCAGTCTCATCATTATTAGCATTAGACTTCTCTTTTTCTTTTACTAGCAACCAAGTTGACATTTGTTTGAATAATGTTATATATGGTCATGCTTTATTCATGGATGGTTTGTTTAAATTAGATTTGGATTATCATAATTTTCCTGTGTCTTATGTGGTGAATACTGATAATAACCTTGATTCAAAAATTTGGCATGCTCGGCTAGGACACATCGGACAAGATAGAATGACAAGGTTAGCTCGAGAAGGCTTGCTTGGCTCACTCGCTAAAGTCAATCTTCCTGTCTGCGAATCGTGTTTAGCCGGTAAGGCATGTCGCAAGCCTTTCGGAAAGGCTAAGAGAGCCACTGAACTCTTACAATTGATCCACTCCGACATTTGCGGACCCATGAGTGTGAAGACCCGTCAAGGGGCTTCCTATTTCCTCACATTTATAGATGATTATTCACGATATGGATATGTCTATTTGATCGCTCACCGCTATGAAGCGTTAGATTGCTTCAAACACTTCTTGGCCGAGGTTGAGAATCAATTAGGCAAAACCATAAAAATTCTTCGAACAGATCGAGGACGTGAATATCTTTCGGATGAGTTCCGAACTTTATGTGAAGAAAAAGGAATACGCAGGCAACTAACTATTCCATATACACCGCAACAAAATGGTGTTGCTGAGAGACGGAATAGAACACTGTTAGATATGGTTAGGTCGATGATGGTGCATGCTAACCTTCCAATATCTTTTTGGGGAGATGCTATAATGACTGCGGCCTATATCCTTAACCACGTACCTTCACAGTCAGTTCCTTCCACCCCTTATGAGTTATGGCGTGGTGAAAAACCAAATTTAGATAATCTACGCCCATGGGGTTCAGCGGGATATGTCCATGACACTTCTCACAAGTTTGGAAAACTTGGTCCTAAAGCTAGAAAGTTTATCTTTATAAGATATCCTGAAGGCTCTAAGGGTTATGTCATGTATGGACAACATCCAAATGGATGAATGACAGAAAGAGATGCCCGAGATGTTGTTTTCTTAGAAACAGAATTTTCTAGTATCGGCGACACTGGAAAGAGTCTTGATCTCCATGAGTTGGATGACCCTCATGATATTCTACCATCTTCCAGCGAAGGGAGGGGATTAGTTCCTAACCAGGAAGCCGCCAGAGATAGTAGAGATGATCATGATAGTGGGAGCGTTGTGCCCAGTGGGAGCACACCTATAGAAGAACAAGACGATCAGATACGCCGTAGCAAACGTGGACACATACCTCGTCGTCGATTTGAGATTGAAGAGGAAGCCCTTGTGTGCCAGCTTGCTGATGATGATGAGCCTACTTCTGTTAAAGAAGTATTAACTTCATCTGCTAGTAAAGAGTGGAAGGAAGCAATGCAAGATGAGATGGACTCTATGAGTAAGAATCAGGTTTGGGAACTTGTCGACCTCCCTCCAGGGCGTAAGGCTATTGGAAGTAAATGGATTTTCAAAGTCAAACGCAAGGCGGATGGATCAATCGACAAATATAAAGCACGACTTGTAGCGAAAGGATATACTCAAAAGGAGGGTATAGATTTCGATGAGACATTCTCTCCAGTGGTGAGATTCACATCGATTCGCCTTATTCTAGCCATTGTTGCACATTTAGACTTAGAACTTTTTCAGATGGACGTTAAAACAACATTTCTCAATGGAGAACTAGACGAAGAAATTTATATGGTTCAACCAGAAGGTTTTGAGGCAAAGGGATAAGAGCGCAAAGTTTGCCGTCTCAAACGTTCCATTTATGGCCTCAAACAATCGTCTAGACAATGGTATTTTAGATTTCATAAATCTATTATCTTATTTGGTTTTGAGATGATTGAAGAAGACCACTGTGTGTATGTTAAATGTATGGCAAAAAATATTCTTATTTTGTCATTATATGTTGATGACATTTTATTGGCTGGAAACGACATAGAATCTATCAAAGCTACTCGAAAATGGTTGTCTTCTATCTTTCAGATAAAAGACATGGGTGAAGCAAATTATGTGTTGGAAATAAAAATCACTAGAGATCGCTCGAATAAACTTCTGTGTTTGTCACAGGAGACTTATATAAATAAGATTCTTGAGCAATTTCGGATGCATTATTCCAAACGCATCGATACTCCAGTTGATAAGAGTTATATTTTAAGTATCAGTCAATGTCCACAAACTGATAAGGAAAAGAATGAAATGTCTAAAGTGTCATATGCTGCTGCAATTGGAAGTCTAATGTATGTCATGTTATGTACACAGTTAGACATTAGCTTTGCGGTGGGCCTTGTTAGTCGTTATCAAAGTAATCTCGGTCTCATTCACTGGAAAGCAATTAAGAGGATTTTTCAATATCTCCGTGGTA
>NC_133865.1:2590883-2596631 GCF_044706935.1 Curcuma longa | reverse complement strand
CTGTTCCGGTGAGTATCCTGAAGGACCCAGATTTGACTCGAGTCTGATCCAGGTCCTGGTCGTCCAGATGGGTTTGAGTCAACTCCTGCTACAGTTTCCCTCATGAGCACAGGAAGGAGCCGAATCACCCCTCTATCACTTTTCTTGGCCGAATCCCTACTTCCCAATCCCTCATCCGGCCATACCTTGGCCGAATCCCTACCTTAGCCGAATCCCTACTTTAGCCGAATCCCCAGGCCGAATCCGAGTCTTCAGCAGACTCCTCAGTAGGCCGAATCCGAATCCCCAGGCCGAATCCGAGTCCTCAACAGGCTCGAATCCGAGTCCTCAGCAGACTCCTCAGTAGGCCGAATCCGAGTCCTCATACCGACTCACCATTCGGCCGCCCTTCTCCGTTCGTCACTTTCAAGCATATCTAAAGCACGAGCCTCGAGACATTGAAATTTCCTTTTAACTTTATTTTCAACCATCCATGTTTTGAACGTGGAAGCATGCAGACATGGAAGCATGCAAACATCAGTAAATGCACCAACTATTCAAGTTCCTTCTCCGACAGCCGAACTGCAATTCGCCTCCATACGGATCCTTCAGCCGAACTGCCATCTGCCTCCATACGGACCCTTCAGCCGAACTGCTATCCGGTTATACACCTCCATACGGAAACGTCCATCAGCCGAACTGTCATCCGGCTAGGCGCCTCCATACAGATCGCTCTACAGTGCCTTGGCTTATCCCATACAGTTTCTGACAGGTCCACATGCTCATTTATTATCACCATCCCTCTGACACCCACGTGGGCCAGGACAAGACAGTTGCTTTACCGTTGACAGAATAAGGAACTCAATTGCTTCTGACAACTCCTTAATTCCGATGGGATATCCCTTAATGAGGACATGACAGGTATGCTTGCTCCTCTCTCCTTATAACGACCACTCCTCTCTCATGCAAGGAGGCTTTTCTCCCATCTTCACGCTCAAGTCCTTGTTTTACTGTTCATCTCCTTCTTCCTCTCGCCATTGCTAACTTGAGCGTCGGAGTGGTCGCGCCAGGGCACCCCTTGGTCGTCCTACTGACGTTCCCTGTGTTTTCAGGTGTCGAGGAGCCAGCGGTGCACTAGACCCTCCTTCCTGCTCCAATCCAGCTCCAGCGGAGGTCCTGAAACCCCTGAAGCTCGCACCGCTCTCCTACGATTCCTCCTGTTCCACACCCACGGCGAGCGAGGTCCGGTGACGCGTCCAGGAGCAGTTCTCAACCGGAACAGTATCAATAGAAGGAAAATATGCATGATTCATAGAATTAAGTGGTGGAAGTTAAAGGATGGAAAACAAAATATATTTAAGGAGAGGATATGAGTACAAGTATTAGGAGAAATATATGACGACTCAAATACGACATGGGATAAAATGATATCAAAGTTGAAAATAGTAGCCAAGAATGTACTCGGTGAGTTAAAATGGCGTGCACATCTAAGTAAAGAATATTGATAGCGGAATGAGAAAGTACAAAAGAAAGTGAAAGAAAATAGAAGAGCCTATAAAATATTATATACAAGTACGAGGAAAACATAAAAAAAATATACAGTAGCCAAGAAAGAGGCCTAGAAAGTTGAATGAAGCTAAAAATGAAACTTTTGAACATTTATATCAAAATTTGAATACAAAAGAAGGTGAAAAAGATATTTACAAAATAGCTAAAGCGAGAGAGAGAAAGACAAAGAGATCTTATTCAAATAAAGAGAAATACAATAGGGTATTAGTACATGATAAAGAAGTAAAAGAGTGATGGAAGATGTATTTTCATCAACTTTTTAATGAAGGTTTAGGTGATCAACTTAATTTAGGTAATTTAAGTAGGTCAAATGAGTATAAAAATTTAAATTTTATCATAGAATTCAAATTTCAAAAGTACAACCAGCTTTAAATGAGATGCAAAATAGAAAAATAGTTTGACTAGATGATGTTCTAATAAAGATATGGAAGTACGTAGGGAAACAAGGTATTGAATGACTTACAAAGTTATTCAACCTGATATTAAAAATTAAAAAATATCTGACCAGTAGAGGATAAGTACTCTAACGCCTTTATATAAAATTATGCAAACTATAGGTAGGATTGTAAGCAAGCCAAGCTGAGTCAAACTTTGTGGTGTTCAAGTTTGTTTGATAAGATAATCAAGCTGAGTGGAGCCAAAATGAACCAATCTTTTGAAATGATTGTTTAAGCTCGGCTTGATTTCTTTTTTACGAGCTTGAGCTTGGTTCGTTTAGATGTTATCGAGTTCTCAATTCAAGCTTGTTTGATTTTACATTTTAAGCTTATTTGATTGATTATTGAGTTTGATATACAAATATATTTATTTATTTAGAATCTTTTTATGTTTATTTAGCATATTGATAAAAGTTTTATCAATGAATATGATTCACAAATCTTGTTTATGAACATTAACGAGCTGAACACATATATGTTCAAGCTTGTTTGTTTAGTTTAACGAATTGTTCAAGTCTATAAATTTAATTGGTTTTGTATGTATTGAATGAACTTAAATAAGCTCTTATCGAGCTGAACACCAAGTTTGTTCACGAACGTTCAATTCATTTACAATCCTAACTATAGGGGTATTTAACTAATGAATCATACTATGAAATTTTAGAAAAAGAGTAATAGAAAAAAGATTAAGAAAGGAGATCACGGTGATTGATTCAATTTGAATCTATGCTTGTAAGGTTGATAATAGAACCTATATATCTTCTTAGACAATTAATTGAAAAGTATCAGGAACAAAAGCAAGACTTATCAAGGGAAATTATACGGAGAATTTTAGAAAAGAGAGGTGCTATCATTACATATCGAATAATTAAGTATATGTATGAGAATGTAAGAACAAGATGAAGACTTCAGGCTGATTAACTGAAGCGCCCCCCATAAAGATAGAGTTACATCAAGGATTATTTTTAATTTTCTATTTGTTTACATTAATCATGAACGAACTCACTGGACACATCTAAGATATGATATTACAATACATGTTATTTGCAAATGATATTATTTTAGTAAGATAAGACATGTAAAGGAGTAAATGCTAAACTCGAATCTTAGCGGAAAATACTAGAAGTGAAAGATTTTAGTCTTAGTATAATAAAGACAGAATATATACAATTTAAGTTTAGTAATATTAGACGTAATGAGACAGTTGTTAAAATAAGAGATGATGAGTTATCTATAGTATTAAGTATTTAAGATCATTTCTACAAAAGAATGAAGGGATTGAGAAAGATATCTTACATAGAATACAAGCGAGATGGTTAAAATGGAGAAGAACGTCAAGTGTTCTTGGTGATCGTAAAGTACTTCTAAAACTTAAAGGAATGTTTTCAAAATGACGGTTAGACCCGTTACGTCATAGAGGTGACATGTTGTGCTATAACTTGAGCACATGGACAGGAGATAAAAGTTGCAAAGATGAAGATGTTAAGGTGGATGTGTGGACATACAAGATCAACAAGATAAAAAATAAAAATATTAGAGAGAAAGTAAGGGTTACACCTATTGAGGAAAAACTCAGGGAGACACATTTAAAATGGTACGAACATGTACATAGGCGATTACTAAATGCTCTAGTTAGGCGATGTGAAACTATGACAAATATACACATCAAACAAGGAAGAGAAAGATAAAAAAGACTTGATTAACAACAATAAAATAAGATAAAATTTATTTAAATATGAATGATGATATAGTAGGGGATAGAGTCCAATGACGTAGAAGGATCCATATAGCTAACCTCACCTAGTGGGATAAGGTTTGATGGTGGTTGTTGTTTCTATATTCTTGTCGGTTCCAAATAATTGGCACTTAGCAACTGCAATAACAATAAAAACGTAAGTACCAACTATTCGAAGTTGGCTACTGTATGTAATGTTGTTTGCTATGAGCATTTACTCATGTCGTGTATGTCAATAATTAGGAAATTTAGGCAGTGATAGATTGGTGACAACTTAGATGATCTAGAGTTTTTTTCTTTTGGTCTAGAAAAACATCCCTTCTTTCAACCCTTAGCATATTTCCTTGGGTTAAAACACCTAAGGAAGGAAACATATTGGGGGAAGTATATTCCCAGTTGCACTGTCTCTTCTTTCATTTGGTCTAAAATGGAGAGAGAAGGAAGAGGCTAGAGCTCTTGCCCCATCTTCCTTAATTTGGCTTCTTCCAAATCAAGTGGAAAACATCAATTTGGGTGGAAGCCCTATGATATTATTGTTGGTGCAAGAAGCACTAGCTCTTGTCTGGAGTTTCGATGTTTGACAATACATCTAGGTCTGGTTAGTTTGACCAAGGGGTTGATCCAAACAGGACTTGATATTTGGATGAAGTGAGTGAAGTCTAGTCAGACCAGATGACTAGCGAGAAGACTTAGTCGGTTAGAGTAGGCAGTGGAAGTCCTAACCTGGACGATTGAGCAAGGGAAGTCCTAGTGAGTGAAGCTAATCAAGGGAAAGTCCTAGTTGTAGGCTAAGCAAAGGGAAGTCCTGGTTTGGAGGATCAGGCGGAAGTCTTGGTAGAGTCGAAGCACCAGGTGAAGTCTGGGTTGGTCTGGAGGATCAAATCGCAGCAGAAGTTTGGGCTGATCTGGAGGATCGAGTCGCAGTAGAAGTCTGGGCTGATCTGGAAGATCGAGTCAGCAGCAGAATCTAGATCCGAGAGGACCGAGTCGCAGTGCAAATCCTGGGGGCTGAGGACAGAGCCGAGCAAAAGTCCAACAAGTGAGGAGGACTTGGTTGGCACAAATTCTCTTGAAAGGAGTGGGTAAGGGCACGTTCCCAGAGTGGAAACATAGGCGTAGAACTAACCCAGGATTTCAGTAGAAATATGAAGTTAGACCCACAAGGCGAAGTTAGACCCGTAAAGAAAGGTTTAGGTTCTTTGTTTGTTTGTATGTATTGCAGGAACCAGGAACTGGAAGCAAGATGGAAGAAATAGAGGTAAAACAAACAAAGACAGTTGAACCAAGCCCAGGGTCAACTCAGGTCAAACCTGAGTCAAAGTGACTCAAGTCGACTTGAGGGAGTCGAGTCGACTTAGAGATGCAGTGGAGTCGACTTGAGATGGAAGTCGAGTCGACTTGAGCACCAGATAAGAGTCGCGGAAGCCAAGTCTATCAAGAGATGTCACGTCAGCTTCGAGTCGACTTGAATAGGGACTCGAGTCGACTTGAAGGCCAAGTCAGCCGCGGAGAAAGTGGATCGGGCTTACGTGGAGTCAACTCGAGATTGGCCCGAGTTGACTCGAGCAGGCTATAAAAGGAGGGCAACGTGCACATCCAGAATATTAATTTCATAAGTTCTCCTT
Organism: Curcuma longa; assembly: GCF_044706935.1. Lineage (NCBI taxonomy): Eukaryota > Viridiplantae > Streptophyta > Magnoliopsida > Zingiberales > Zingiberaceae > Curcuma > Curcuma longa. The sequence continues at coordinate 2,591,286 of NC_133865.1, read as the reverse complement.
TCCAACTAGCGGCTATTCTGAACACGAACGAGGTCAAGTTCTTGCAACCGGGGAAGATCCAGGAGAAGTGCGCAACACTTAGGACTTCCAGATCGGTGACAAGAGTTTGATTTTAATTACTGTCTATTCTTTATTGTCATTTATTATCTTGGACTGTAAGACGGGTTTCTCCGCCTCCGAATAAAGTTCGGAAAGGATGCAGTTAGTGGACGGGCGCCTCCCGTATATAGGCATTGGACGTACTAACCTTGGGGGGTCCGAACCAAGTAAAAATCACGTGTCCCTGTGTTTTATTTTCTAATTCCGCTGCTTAGTCTTTGATAGTAACGAACGATTCGAAAAGCGACAACACGCTATTCACCCCCCCCTCCCCCCTCTAGCGTGTTTCAGCGATCCTACAATT
>NC_133865.1:2504445-2590783 GCF_044706935.1 Curcuma longa | reverse complement strand
ATTTTGAAAAACTATTATGACAAAAGATTGATTTTGAAAAAAATTTATCCTTAGTCTACCAAGAACATTTCTAATTGCCTTCTGAGTGTGTTAAACTCAGATTCAGGTAGGGATTTTATGAAGATGTCAGCAATTTGGACTCAACATAGTCGAGTATAATTTCTCCCTTAGTGACATCGTCTCTTACAAAATGGTGTTTAACTTCTATGTGTTTAGTTCTAGAGTGATGGATTGAGTTCTTGGTTAAATTAATTGAACTGATATTATCAATTAATACTTTAGTGTTATGGTATTTCAAGTTAAAGTCAGTTAATGTGTGCATCATCTAAAGTAATTGTTTAACACATTCCCCCATTGCTATGTACTCTGCTTCAGTAGTAGATAATAAAACACATTATTACTTTCTACTACACCAGCTGACTAGACATAGACCCAGACATCCTTCACTTGTACTTTTTCTATCTAGTTTACAATTAGCATAGTCTGAGTCAGAGTACCCTACTAGGTCAAAGTGGTTACTCCTAGGGTACCACATTCCTACATTTAGTGTTCCCTTAACATATCTAAGTATTCTTTTTACTAATGTTAGATGAGATTCCTTAGCATCTGATTGATACCTAGCACACATACCTACTGTAAATAAAATATCAGGTCCACTTGCAGTTAAGTATAGTAGACTACCTATTATACTCTTATAGTATTTTAAGTCTACTTATTTTCCTTTTGGGTCGCTATCAATATTTATGTTTGTTGCTATGGTGTTTTTATTTTTTTCAAGTTTTTCATACTAAATTTCTTAATTAATTCTTTGGCATATTTAGTTTGATAAATATAGTTATCATCTTTAGTTTGTTTTATTTGTAATCCTAAGAAAAAGTACAGTTCACCTACCCAACTCATTTCGAACTCATTTTTCATTAGTTTAACAAATTCATTCAAAAATTTAGTGTTGGTTGAATGAAAAATGATATCATCTACATAGATTTGGGCTATGAAGAAGTCCTTATTTACAGTCTTGACAAATAAAGAAGAGTCAATTTGTCCTTGGTTAACATTCTTAAATACTAGGTATGTTGATAGTTTTTCATACCATGCCCTAGGTACTTGTTTTAATCTATATAAGACTTTATTGAGTTTAAAGACATAATTTGAATAACCTTTATCTTCAAACTCAGGTAGTTGACCTACATAAACTTCTTCTTTAATAAACTCATTCACGAATGTAGACTTTATGTCAATTTGGTAGAGCTTGAATCCTTTATGAGTCGCAAATGCTACCAACATTCTGATAGATTCAAGTATATCTATGGGTGCATAAGTTTCATCGTAGTCTAGCCCCTCTACTTGACTAAACCATTTAGCTACTGACCTAGCTTTGTTCCTTACAACTTCTCCTTTGTCATCTATTTTGTTTCTAAACACCCATTTAGTTTCAATGATAGATTTTTTGTCTGGCATGGGAACTAAGTCCCATACTTAGTTTTGTTCAAATTGCGCTAGTTCCTCTTGCATTGCTATTATCCAGTTAGGGTCAGGTAGGACTTCTTCTATAGTCTTTGGTTCAATGTTAGATATTAATGCTATTTGGCTTAGGTTTCTATAGGCTAACCTAGTTCGAACCCCTAGGTTAGGATCACCCAAAATTTGATCAGGTGGGTGAATGACTCTTAGTCTAGGTACTTGTGTGGTATCAGGTTCAGTTAGGTTTGGATCAATCTTATCTTCTGGTTCGGTTATGTTTGAATTAGGTTGAATTTCTTCTTCTTCTTGATTTTGTGAATTATTAAGTTATTCATTTGGTTGATTATTGTTAGATTAATTATTGTTACTTTCTTCATCAAATATTATATTTATGATTTCTTCAACTTTTAGGGCATCTTAATTATATACCCTATATGCCCTATTGGTTGTTGAATAACCAAAGAGTATTCCTTTCGTGATTTTGGATGTAAACTTTTCTAAGTAATATTTTGTGTTAAGTATATGTACTTTATATCTAAATACTTTTAGATAATTTAAATTAGGTGTTATGTTATAATATATTTCATAGGTAGTTTTATTATGGTGTTTGTTGATTAATATTCTATTTTGTATATAATAGGCTATGCTTATTGCCTCAGCCTAGAATTGGTTGGTTAGTTTGTATTCATTTAACATTGCCCTAACTTCTTCTTGTAAAGTTCTATTTTTTCTTTCTACTATTTCATTCTGTTATGGGGTTCTAGGGCATGAAAACTCATGGTAGTATCCATTAACTTGATAAAATTTATTAAACCTACCCCACTACCTTCCTTGGATGCCGACCCACCCACAAAGATTTTTTATACCCTTTGATGGTCGTACAGGGCTGATACTGAATGTCATACTCGCTCAGCTCCACCGTCCACTTGATTAGCCTTCTTGATGCTTCGGGGTTGGTTAGTATGCACCCCAAGTTGTTGTTGGTTAGCATTATAATCAGGTGAGATAGGAAGTAGGATCGAAATCGATGAGTCATTAGGACCAGACCCCAAGCCAATTTTTCTAGACTGGTGTACCTGCTTTTAGTATCCTTTATCAAATAATTTGAGAAGTATATCCGGTGTTGAGCTTGACCCTCCTGTCTGACTAGGATCAAGTGGACAACTCACTCGGTAGCTGACAAGTACACCCACAACTGCTCACCCGGCAGTGGTTTGGAGAGCCGAGTTAAATGCAACAGATACTCTTTGAGTTTCTCGAGAACTTTATCACAATCTTCATTCCACTCAAACCATGAGATTTTTGTAATACCTTAAAGAAAGGCAGGCTTCGGTCAGCCGACCAGGCGATAAACTTGGAGAGAGCAATGATGCACCCCACTAGTCTCTGAGCTTCTCGGAGATTGCGAAGGGGCACCATGCTTCGAAGTGTCTGAACCTTCTTTGGATTATATTATATCCCTTGCTTGGTCACCATATATCTGCGGAATCACCAGCTTTGACTCTAAAGATGCACTTGCTAGGATTCAGCTTAAGCCCATATTGCCTCAGAGTATTGTAGGTTTCTTGTACGTCTAGGATTAGGTTCTTCACCCAAGCTGTCTTGATGAGGATGTCATCCATATACAATTCGATATTATGTCCAACTGGGTGATGGAAGACCCGGTCCATTAGACATTGATAGGTGGCTCATGCATTCTTTAGTCTGAATGACATAATATTATAGCAGAAAGTTTTGTTAAAGGTGATAAAACTAACCTTCTCTTGATCCTCCACAGCTAGGGGGATATGATGATAGCCCTGATAAGCATTTAGCATGCAAATGAAGTCACACACTATCGTCGAGTCTACCAGTTGAGCAATACGGGGTAGGGGATAACATTCCTTCAGGTATGTCTTGTTTGTTGGGATGTATACTATAAGCCTAGCTTTTGTATGAACATCTGTTATGAAATGAGAATCACATTGGTCAAATATTTGCATTTTATATAATGCAGTTGTCCACTTAATTTATATTGTAGATAACATGGTGTGTGATGTCACACACAGAAGATAATGTTATCAGTTCCTTATAAATTATAAATAGTAGCTCACAACCAAGATGGATAGGGACAAACCATTGGAATGGTTGTAGTGTAATTGGTATTAGTTTATCTTGACTATTAAATTACACTAGTACACTTTGTGTGTATTGAGTAGGACCGTTTGAGGTCGTTCGATTTATACTGACTATATAATCAAACTAGACCTCAGTTATTATGAATGTGCATGCTCTTAATCCCTATATAATAACAAGTACATATACATAGTATGTATTTCTTTAATTCATCAAAGGGTGAGATTTATTTGTTAAATCAAAAGGTCCGATGAGTTGGGAGATAATGCTATGTATATGGTGTGTTGTTGATTATAGAAGAAAACTGTGTCCTAATAATTAGGCTGATGATGCCCCCTTGAGGAGCTCATAAGGATTATCATGTAAATCTTGCAAGTGGACTTAGTTCCGCATGATAATAAAGTTGAGTGGTACTACTCTCGAAATAAGAAGTTAATTAATTGAGTTGTCAATAATTCAATTAATTGACAGACGATATCTTAAACGCAGGGAGATTAATGCACTCATGATAAGGAGTCTATATTATAATATGAGATTGGGGAGACAGTTCAATAATAACCCTTTAGTGGTATGAGTTATTATTGATGGACTTGAGTTGGGTGTTTAGGGAGAACACAGGAAACCCAAGCCCATCAGGAGGTCAAAACCAATTCCTCTTCTAGGTCCCTGCTGTAGCCTTTGGATAAAGTCTCGTATCCACCTGAGAGAATTTCATAAGAATTTCGGTTAGGAAATTCTGTTAAGAATTTCTAAAATTCTGTTAAGAATTTTTCCTATGAAAAATTTTGTTAAAAATTTCTGTTAATAAATTCTGTTAAGAATTTCCGTTATGAAATTCTGTTAAGAATTCTATTTCTTCTAAATCCTAAAATAAAATTTTGTTATGATTTTTTTTCATAGAAATTTTATTAAGAAAATAACAATACTTAATAAAGAAATTTTGTTTAAAAAAAATTAACGAAATTTTATTAAGAGATTTTGTTAAGAAAATAACAAAATTTAGTTAAGAAAATTTATTAAGAAACTAACAAAATCTTATCAAGAGATTTTATTAGATTTTTTCTAACTGAATCTGAATAAGAAAAGTTTGTTAGATTCTTTTTAAATTTTCTAAGATGACATAACTATAAAAAGGGATGGATTAGGAGAGGGAAAAAAATAACCTAATTTCTCAATCCTTGTTTCTTAAACCTCTAGGGCCGGCCACACCTTTTGGATATCTCCTTAGATCCACCTAGGGCTGACGCCCACAACTTCTTCCCCTTCTTCTTGTTGCTAGGGCCGGCGCCTGACAACCCTAGATTTGCAATATGTCACGAGTAGGGTTGCAAATTAGAATTTAAATATCGAAAACTCACGATAAATATAAATAAATGAAGTATAGTGGCCTCGAGTCGTATTTTTCCAAGGACTAGTAGAAAATCGTTTAATTCGAGCTTTCGTGTCGTTTCTTTTGGGGTTTTCTATAAAAATGGGGGTTTTGGTATTTTTGAAATGAAATGAAACTAAAAATGCATTGATTTAATGAAATAAACAAAATGAAAATGTATAAACCAGAGATGCTAACCCTAATTGCAGCAACTGAAACCCTATAAATCCAAAAATCTAACCTAATTGCAAACAAATCAACTTAAATTCTTTGAACCTAGATAGGCAAATGCTAAAACATAACCAACCTTCAATCCTAGCTAGAATCACTCTGATGCATCCAAATGCAATTGGCACGGAACAGTGCCCATGGCACGGAACAGTGCCAATGGAATCAGAAACCTCTTACCCGACTTCTAGCACAAATTGGAAATCAAGAACACTTCAAATAGCAAATTTAACTACAAAATCCAATGGTTCAAGCAAGTAATTCGAATTCACAATTATAAGGACTGATTAACAAAGTTTAGAACTGAAATTTCAGAAATGCAATGTGCAGATATGTTCAGTAATGAAAAGATTCATCCCAGCCTTCCCTTTCCCCTTGTTTCCTCCATTTGGCGTCAACAAATGGTTTAATCCAGCAATGTGGCTTCGACTGTAACGCCCGCCCTTAATCAGAGCCTTGACGGACGCTACAGTTTGTTTTCATTCATTCATACTAATAATCACATACGAAAAATCCCAAAATTTTACAGCGGAAAAACATAAAATATCGATCGCAACAGGGAATTCATATATGATAAATAAAACCATAATATGCATGTATTGTCAAGATTAAATATTTAAGTTCTACTTCAACCATCATAGCATAACAAGTCTTAAACTAAATAGTTAACCATCCAACATCCAACATGCAAGTATAAAAATTTCATATTCCAGTCTGTCACGGCACTACCACACACATCATTTATCAGCCTTGTCCTGCTGCCTCCCATTGCTTAATGACTTCGGTTTGGCTCTGCAACATAAGAAAGAAAACTATAAGCACGAGGCTTAGTAAGCTCCTTTCCTACTCACCAAAAACCAATCGTCACTTCAAGCATACATCATATGATAAACACATAAGCATAAAAGCACATTAACACATTAGCATGGCATCAAGCACATAAACATTCCTTCACCTTAACATTGAAATCATATGCATATAAAATGATGAAAATGCCTTTGAAAACTTATTATCATAATAGATAAACATAATCATCATCATCATTCTTTGGGGTCCCCTGCTTGTACCCATTCATTCATTCATTTGCGCGCCATTCCATCAAGTAAGTACGAGATAGCTAGTCTCGACTACTTGGTAACTAGGTCTTCTGTCTTTTGACCTAGGGGCGTTCATTAGGTGCCCATCCCTTGGATCCCTTTCGGGTTCCGGTACAAGCCATTCATTAAAGTAAAATAGTGTACATGCTTTCAATTCCTTTTCATCATGAATGTTCCTCATCATTTCATCTTTCATCATCCATTTAACATGGTGAACATTCAGACATCATTTCATGCAGCATGTTATAACATAACATGATCTCATTTCATAACATTTGCATGAGATAAACATATATCATGGATAACATCATTGAAACCCTTATTTGACCTAAACCCTAACCTTTCCTTAGGGTTAGGCAAAACTTATAGGTTTCCTTTCCTTAGGGTCTTGTCATTCTTACTACATGAAACTTAAACAAGTTCAATCATAGTTATCCATTTCATGGTTGATCATATAAGAAACCCTAGACCCAACCAAAACCCAAATTTCTTAAGGTTGGTCGAATCATCTTAGAGTCCCCTTTAGATTCTTAATCCTATCATGAACTCTAATCCATTTTATCATCATTTCAAGACCATTTGGTGTTCTCCTATAATGATAAAATGGATTAGAGTTTCATGATAGGATTAAGAATCTAAAGGGGACTCTAAGATGCTTCGACCAACCTTAAGAAATTAGGATTTTGGTTGGGTCTAGGGTTTCTTATGTGATCAACCATGAAATGGATAACTATGATTTAACTTGTTAAGTTACATGTAATAAGAATGACAAGACCCTAAGGAAAGGAAACCTATAAGTTTTGCTTAACCCTAAGGAAAGGTTAGGTCAAATAAGGGTTTCAATAATGTTATCCATGATATATGTTTATTTCATGCCAATGTTATGAAATGAGAACATGTTATGTTATAACATGCTGCATGAAATAATGTCTGAATGTTCACCATGTTAAATGGATGATGAAAGATGAAATGATAAGGAACATTCATGATGAAAAGGAAATGAAAGCATGTACATTATTTTACTTTAATGAATGGCTTGTACCGGAACCCGAAAGGGATCCAAGGGATGGGCACCTAATGAACGCCCCTAGGTCGAAAGACAGAAGACCTAGTTACCAAGTAGTCGAGACTAGCTATCTCGTACTACTTGAAGGAATGACGCGCAAATGAATGAATGAATGGGTACAAGCCGGGGACCCCAAAGAATGATGATGATGATTATGTTTATCTATTATGATAATAAGTTTTCAAAGGCATTTTCATCATTTTATATGCATATGATTTCAATGTTAAGGTGAATGAATGTTTATGTGCTTGATGCTATGCTAATGTGCTAATGTGCTTTTATGCTTATGTGTTTATCATATGATGTATGCTTGAAGTGACGATTGGTTTTTGGTGAGTAGGAAAGGAGCTTACTAAGCCTCGTGCTTATAGTTTTCTTTCTTATGTTGCAGAGCCAAACCGAAGTCATTAAGCAATGGGAGGCAGCAGGACAAGGCTGATAAATGATGTGTGTGGTAGTGCCGTGACAGGAATATGAAATTGTAATATTTGCATGTTGGATGTTTGGATTATTAACTGGTTGGTTTAAGACTTGCTATGCTATGATGGTTGAAGTAGAACTTAAAAATCTAGACAATGCATGCATATGATGTTTTTATTTATCATATATGAATTCCCTATTTCGATCGATATTTTATATTTTTCCGCTGCAAAGTTTTGGGATTTTCGTTTGTGATATTAGTATGAATGAATGAAAACAAACTGTAGCGTCCGTCAAGGCTCTGATAAGGGCGGGCGTTACATCGACAATATGTCCTCCATGTTGGCTTGATTAATTTGGGCAAATTGGCTCGATTTGACCACGATTGAGCTCGAGCTTGATCCGATTTGAACCCTAAAATCAATTAAAACCCAATTAATGTAAAAATTGTCATTAAATCATGAAAATTATAATCAAGCCTCAGATTATGCAATATAGGACAAATATGATCAAATCGATTCATTTTATAATTTATTTTCATGTAAAAGCCCAAAAATAAATTGATTAAAAATACATGAAACCCTAACTCATCAGTGCCACCTTGAAAAAATTCTCCCTTAGGGTCGGCCACCTCTTGCACTTCCTATTCTTCTCCTAGGACCAACCAAACTCCTAAACTTCCTCTTTATCTCCTAAGGCTGGCGCCTCTTCTCAAGGTTCATCTTTGGCTAGTGGCGGCTTGGAAAGGAGAGGAAGAGAGGAAGTTCTCCGTTGGTTGGTGGCGGCTTGGAGAGGAAAGCAAGAGAGGAAAGGAATAAAGGAAGAGAAGATCCAATATGTGTGTGATTAAGGTCTTCATTTCTTGGTTGTCAACATTGTCAACTTCATCCATTGCATGAACCTCATGAGTAGCTAACAATCCCATGTCCTTCGACTTCTGATCCCACAATGGCTCCCATATCAAATTCTCATTAGATGAATGCACAGGAGTTCTTGCTTTCGACATCCTCCTGACTCCATGGCTCCCCATTACTCCTCACGAGGAGCTTCCTGCACAGGAGTTCCTCTACTCCATGCCTATCGCCATTGGAGTTGATCCCCTCTAGCTTTGTCAGGTTGATGTTCCTCCGTGAGAAGGCTGAGAGTACCTTCGGAAGCACCAACGTGGAGTCACCACCATTGAGGTCTTCGAAGGCGGTCTGCTTCGATGATCTCTCTGGCGGCGGAAGTGATGGCGAAGGCAAAACCTAACCTCGGGCCTGAACGCAGTGACGACCGGCGCGATTGGCGAGAGCTTGGCTGCTGCAAATGTGATTTCATCAATCCAACCCTTGAAGACCGAACCGAAACCTCCCCCTCCTAGCATGCTGTCCGGCCGGAGCGGGGTTGATTTCCGACGGCGTGGAGCAGAGGAGGCTGATTTTGGGATATCAGAATCGCCGTGGAGAGGAGACGAGGGATTTTTGGAGCAGACGACGGCGAGGGAAGGTAGGGAAGCTCCAATCGCGATTCGGCCGCGCGATTTTGAGGTTTGGCCGCGCAATTTGGAGAGGCGGGATTTTGTAGGATTTTGCTTCATTTCGGCCACGGTGGAAGATGAACAGTGAAACTCCTCGCCACGTCAGATGCCGGGGACGGAGTCGCGCAAACTGTTCGGGCAGGATATCAATCCTGATATATATATATATATATATATATATAATAAATACTGTTTTATAATATATATATATATATATATATATAAAATAAAAAATTAAGAGTTCTATAATTTCAAAAAATAAATTATTTTTCTTCTCAAAGGAAAATTTAAAATAAAAAAAAAAGATGATTCTCTTTAATTACCTTTCAAAAATATTCCTATTCCGTGACAGAAAACAAACACATCATAAAATGTGTTGGTAAAAGGTAAATAATATGAATTTTAACAATATCAATAATTATACAGAAGTTGAATTTTCTTTCATCAATAATATATATCTATTTTATTTTAGATGCTTGGATACCTTTTCATTAGATATTTAATTATTTTTCCTTAATTGTGTGAAAACTGAAAGGAGAGAGAAATGAATCGTGATGCATACAGAGATAAATATATTATTAGGGATGTTCACTTCTATTTTTCCTATTTCCAAGTTGGTATTTAAAAAATACAAATAAGTGTACATTCAGAGTTAGTAATCTAAATTTTCTTTTCAAAGTTGTATTTTTTTTCGCATTCATATCCATTTACTGCAATCTGAATTTGTGAATCGATTTTGTTCTACTGCAATCCGAATCTATGAATCAATTGGGCGACATTAATAGATAGGAAACAGAAACCGAAATGCAAATTTGCTTACTAAACTGAACTTGAACTGGGGTAAAACAATTCCCCCTTTACCAATCTTTTTCCTTTTAACAATTGCCATTTCCTTACCTTTCCTAAGTATTTATTACATTGATAAAATTGAAAGCTCAAAAATACTAGATGTGTTTGTTTTTCCCTCTTGCAATCAACTTTAGAGAAAAAAATCTATATTAATAAGCAGAATTTATATGAAAACAGTTAAACAATACCACTGAATTAGTCAATGAAAAGTGTCAGCATGACTTATAATTTATAAGCTGTGTTGCCCATAATTCATGTGGTGAAGCTGCAATGTGTAAGTGACATGATTTGTTTTGTAATGACTGACTTCTAGAAATATTTGTTTCCTTAATAACATTGTTTTACAAGCCATGTGTTAGGATCTAGATTTAGCTGACATACTCTTAACACTGAGGGTCATTGAACCTGTCATTTTATCTTAACTTTTATCATAGATATCATACCTCTATTCGAAATTTAATCTTGTTGAACTCGGGGTCACTGCTTTACCAGTTGGATGATCATATCAGTAGGTTATTCACTTAGCTTGCATGTATATTTTTGAATTTTTTTCTTTATATACCAAAAATCAAGTATAGATCCTATTAAAAAATAATATATAGTTAAAAATTCAGGAGTTATAAAATAATCTAAGTACTTAAAAAAATGGTTATATTAATCTGGCTTGATCTTGAATTCGGAATTTTTTTTTATTGTTCAATCATAAACAAATATGATTGGTTAGGATTTCCAATATTTTGCTTTTGGATCTAAGAATTGTTTTAATTCATTGTAAGTTGCTACACAAACCTCATATTCTCCTAAAAGGTGTTAAAAGATTGATAAATTAAGCCAAGTTCGTATCAAACTCTTATGTTGGAGTATTTTCCTTAATCTTGCAATGTTTTAGGGGATTTTATTTAATGATTGTGATTTGTGTTTTGATATGCGAATGTGATTCCAGATGGTTTCTTAGTTGAATTCGATAGACTTTTGAGACCTGGGGGTTATTTTGTTTGGACTTTGCAAATGAATACTCAGAGATATTTGCGTGATAAAGAAAATCAACAGAAGTGGTCAACAATTCGTAACTTTGCTGAAAATCTTTACTGAGAGTTATTAGAAAGACTAATTGAAAATTGACATGTACATATCATATTGTCATGTAATTTTTATATTATACCTCCACATCTTGATATAAGTCATATTATGAGCATATGATGAATATGGGGGTTCTTATATTGGATGAAGTGCCCATAGTGGGAGTTTGTATTCATTATTTAATGCTCTATATATATATGTTAATAAACACATATTTTGTTTTATTTTATTGTATGTACTTAAATTTAAAATATTTATGTTTGTAAATATGATATTAGATTCTTTTTAGATTTATAAGATTTAAATCATGATTTGTTGCTACAGTTTAATATAAAGTGTTTGCAAATATAATCAGAACCCTTTTAGGTCATTAGGAGGACCAATTGAAAATTGACATGTATATATCATTTTATCATGCAATTTTCATACTACACATCTACATTTTGATATATGTCATTAATGACATTGGTGGTGATTACTGTTGGATATTGTAATAGATTATAATAATTATGACTTCTTTAATCTTATATCAAATGGAGTTAATGAATCAGATTATTTTTATAGAGATATTTTTTACCCATAAAATTTGACATTGTTAAGTGCTCAATTAAGGTTATACTCGTGTGTTGTATATATAATCACACATGTAGGTCAAGTAGAAGATTATTGGATATTATCTTACTATTTGATGGGCTTACACGTTATTTTCTAATACACGGATTTGTGCAATTAAGAGCTGATAATAGAATTGGATCCATTGTTATATATAGAACAAGGTCCTTATAGGATTGGACAATTCGATATCTCCCGACTATCCATTGTTAAGGAGAGTACAATGTTGTCATTCAAATTCCTATAGGAGATCCTCACCTATTGCTTCTTCACAAGATCACAGAATTTAAAGAACGACATAGACATAAAGACGTTGACGAATCCACTGCATTTAACTTCGTCGTCTTTAACTTATTTATTTACTTGATGTTGTAAATTCGATGTTATTGAGATCTAAAACTATTTATTGAGTTCATAAAGTTTAAATTCATGATTTGAAAACACTCATCGTAGACTGCAACTAGCCTCTTAGCAGCGAAATCACGGCGAAGCCATGACCAGTCTTCTGACGACAAACTCATGGCCAGATTACGACTATTTTGCGTCGAAGATGGCCCTGACTTCGGCTGTGAAATCTAGACCATCCATAAAATCATAGTTAGACCCATCACAATCTTCTAGTCATGAAATCGTGGCCCAGACCGTGACCCACTTGGCTGCAATTGGCCAAAATTCTGTACCGATATAGACTGCTAGTGAATTTTTATTATTATTTTATAATTTAAAAAAAAGAAGATGGTGTTTTCCTTTTAAGTAAATTGCCGATTATTTCAAACCAAAGCGCAAACGGCCCACTTCGGCCCATCTAACAAGGACGAACCAACGAACAGCCAACGCGCTGATCCAATACACGTGCACGACCAGACCAGTCGCCACATGTATGTTCTACCAACTCCGCGAAGTATTCTCCCTCACGGCTGACGTCTGCACGCGCCTTTGCTTTCTAGAAGTCGCGACGCGAAGGGAAGGCCACTTCTACTTCCTTGTTCCTTAAGTATTGCTGCAGCCTCTGATCTACCGTCCATCCACAATGATTCCCTCGTCGGCATTCATCCGACCGTTCGTTTCACTACGCGGTTCCTCCTCAACCCCCCACCTGCTTGAGCTTCCTCGAAACTTCCCACCCATCCTGCCGCTATTTAATCCAAATCCGCCGACGATCTCCCAATTCAACCTTCGATTTGGCACCTTTTTCTTCCCGATCGATCGATTTTGCAGAGAGGCATGGAGGCGCAGAGGAATTTTCGTGATCAGGCGTCGTTTTTGCAGTTCAGCGACCAGCTACGGCTCCAGACCTCCGCCCTCGCCAATCTCTCCATTGGGGACAGCATCTGGAGCGACTCCTTCGTCAAGCAGCAACCTCTCAACTCCAATTCTACTTCTGATCTCAACGGTGGTTGGAAGTCCGCGTTCGGAGGCTCCCAGAAGCTCGCCTTTGGCACCAGCAACTATGGCGTCAATCGGTACAACAACGCCGACAACGGTAAGAGCGCCGATGCCGGAGGCAATAAGAGTTTGAGTTATTTCGGCAGCGGAAATTACAAGGATGGTGGGAACGGCGGGGTTATTAAGAATTATTTCGATGATATGGCCGTCAATAAGCCTGTTAATAAGCTGGTGGCCGGGAATGGGAAGAAGGGTATGGCTAATAGCAATGATGGAAGCAACGGTAAGAAGAAAAAGAACTCTAACAACAACAATAGCAGCAACAACAACAATAAAGAGGCGGCGGTTGACAAGAGATTTAAGACGCTGCCACCATCGGAAGCTCTTCCAAGGAACGAGGCGATCGGGGGTTACATCTTCGTCTGTAACAACGACACCATGGAGGAAAACCTCCGGAGACAGCTGTTTGGTATGCCCTTTCTTCTTCTTCTTCTTCTTCTTCTTCTTCTTTTTTTTTTAAAAAGCTTTTAGGATTAGTTAGTTTTCCTGGGATGATTGAGAAGATTGTATATGAGTTTGCTTAAGAAATCATTTTGAATAGAAGTACTAATTGTTTATTGTCGATCTAAAACTCAAAAATTGCCCCTTTTTGTTGAAGATTTCTGCTATCTAATTTTGGCTGACAAAACCTGTGATTTGTGATAGGTCTTCCATCAAGATATAGGGATTCAGTACGAGCAATCACGCCAGGATTACCCCTTTTCCTCTACAATTACTCCACCCATCAGCTTCATGGAATCTTTGAGGTGCTTAATCTTTTTCTGTTTTCTTGTTTGTTTCATCTCAATTTCGAGGAAATTTCTGACACAAAAGCATCTTTCATGTTTTGTTGCGCAGTCAGCTAGCTTTGGAGGAACTAACATTGATCCCACCGCATGGGAGGACAAGAAAGGCCCTGGAGAATCCCGTTTCCCTGCTCAGGTATGTTTCAATCGCTAAACTTTCTTCATTTACCTGATTGTTTGTTTTTAAGCAACAAAGCATGTAAATATGCATACTGGTTTTTAATTTATAACAATCAAGTAGTATGATTATGTAAGTTCTTTTTGGGTAATAGAACACTGTAGTTCACAATCAAAATATTTATTAGTGGTTGTCAAATATGTTTGAACCTAAAGATGTATCCTTGTGTTTGACATGCATTTGCAATGGAAAATGGTGACAGTCGAGAAATTCCCGTTTTCTAATGATACGTTAGTAATATCTACCTAAGGCAGCTTATTTGTTAATCAGTATCTACCTAAGGTAGCTTATTTGTTAATCAGATAAGTGGAATCCAGTTAAGTTCGATTTGCCATCTGACTTGTACATCGATGGAAACTGCTTGTATTATATAAATACAAACTCAGTCCTCTCCTACCAATTCTTGTTTTTGGAATAATAATAGGTCAACCAAACAATTTTTAGCAAAAACGTGATGATTGTTGCTTGTTCTCATCTCATTGAATGAACTGATTACCTATTCTACGAGGCAATTCAAGCTTTATCTGTCTATTCCACAACTAATCCTACCACTTCTGATCTGCCAAGACTTGGTCTTTAACTTGTTTGAGTCATATTAGTCAAACAAGCAACTGCGGTCTCGTTAAGCATTGTTCCATTACCATTCAATAGTCAAAAACAAGCAACTGACCGTCATTATATTGTTTCATTAGGTGAGAGTCGTGACACGAAAGATCTATGAGCCATTGGAAGAGGATGCCTTCAGGCCCATACTTCACCACTACGATGGTCCCAAGTTCCGACTCGAACTCAATGTGGAAGAGGTTTGTGCATTATAATTTCAATTTTTTAGTACTATTCTTTTGCCTTGAAACCTTGTTCTATGATTCATCCTATGTGATACTTAGCGCTAAGAATTGCATTAACGTTTATTGATTCCATCTATGCAGGCATTGAAGCTCCTTGATATCTTCTCCGAGCAGGATGCTTGATTAGAGTATATTGACTATGAACGAGAAGACTAAAGTGAAATCAATACAGATATATAAATTAATATTTTGTAATGTGGAATAAATCAAAGTTTTGTACTTCGTGTGCTATGTGGGACAGAAACACGAGTTGAACAAGAGACGTAAACTTTGGTTTTTAGTGCTTTGACAGGGTCCTGTCCTGTAAAATCTTGGATGCATGGACTTTCCATGTGCTGATGCGTAGACATCAGGATGCTTAAAAAGCTGAGTAAATGTAATTTACACTATGAGATATTGGAGAATTTAAATGTCACTCTCTAGAAGGAAAAGAAGGAATTCAAATAAAAAAAAAGGAAAAAATATTTACTTGGTAAAACACAAGTGGGAAAAGAGGGGAAAAAAATGAAGAAAACATAATTAAAATCATCATTCTAGTCTTTATTCTCATCGTCTTATTCTAACCTTGAATGTATATGTCACTCTCTAGAAGTCTCCATTTGCCTTGATTCTCATTTTTCTTCTCCTTCTAACCTTGAACACAAGCATTGCTCTCTAGTAACCTCCTATCGCTCTCACGAAGGGGTTGGAACCACAAACTACCCTCTTGTTGATGTTCAAACCCTAGCTTTAGACTTAAAATCACTAGTCACCCTCTAATTGACACTTGAAGCCCATCTTCCGCTCGCTCTCTTGTTGAGGCTGAAATCAATACTTGATTATTTTGTCTTGGAGTTGTCAACCCTCTCACCAAATCTTGAATCCAACTTCCACTTAAGGTTTAATCACCTCTCACCAAGGCTTGAAGTCCACCTTCTATTGAGATCAAAGTGACAACCAATGTCCTTATGCAAAACTGAAAGCGCCCTTTTGCTCACAACATCTCGATACTAACTAACATCCTCGTGTATCTAGGATTGAAGCAAAGCAACTTTCATGGTTATAGTTGAGTTGATACTCAAGTGGTAGATTGCTACATGAAAATAAAGATTGAATTGTGGAAACAATCTCTTTGGGAATAAAATCTCTCTTATCTGAAAGGGTCGTTTAATTACCATGATTTATCTCCTTTCAAATCGTTGTGAAATCAATATTAAGGGACATTTGAGGTGCGTTATCACCTTTTACCATAGGATTGAAGTAAAGAAAATCTGAACTTATATTGATTTCCATAAATGAAAGAAGCTTCCATTTGACTTTAGGTGGATAAAATTTGTTTCCTAATTAGGTTTCAACTAACTTTCGTTGAAACCTTTTTGAATTCCTTCCTCATGAGTGTATTTGCTACCTCAGCTCTTGTGCTCATTTGTAGAAGTGTTTCTATCTACGAGGGTAAGCAAACACTATAAAAAAATCTGGCATTTGCGACGAATTTTACAATGAATTTCTTAAAAAAATTCATTGCAAAATTGTTTGTGATGAATTTTGCGACGAATTTAAATTCGTCGCAATCTAATCGTTGTCAAACTCTGCGACGAAAATTTTAATTTCGTCGCTAAATTTTATGATGAAAAACTAAATTCGTCGTCAATTGGCGATGAATTTTACGACGAATATGATTTTTCATCGTAAAATTTTGATAAATAGTAACTTACGATAGAATTGCGACGAAGCTGTTTTCGTCACAAAAGTCGTCGCCAATTTGTGACGAAAATGATTTTCGTCGTAAAATTCATTGCAAATTTAATTTTTTTTCTCCTATTCTGCTTATTTGTTGATTATCCCGTATATACAATACAATATCGATCCAATCAGATCGATTCATAAAATACATATGACCTGTAACATACATATCAATATCAATATCAACATCCATATATCCATAACAATACATATGAAACAATTCATAACAACATTCATTCATTATACAAAGATCCATATATATACAAATATCCATATCAACAATCCATAATCCATAACATGCATAATATATAAAATCCAAATGATCCAAACGATGCAATTCATACAAAGATCCATAATAGACATAAACACATGTCTATAAGTCCAACCAACATCCAGTCATAACAATCCAGCAAATTCATACAAAGTACTGATATAAACAAATCTGAGGACGAAGAAAAGATAGAATAGAATCATCGTGGTTGTTTGTGCTCTCCGAAGACTCTGCTTTCTTCTTCGTCACTATCTTTTTTTCTCCTGCATAAGAAAGCATGATAAAGAGAAAGCATCATTCTTAAAATTAAAACTTAAACCTATAAACTAAATATGTAAAGACTTACATCTTTTTTAATTTTTTTTAAAAAAATCTGTTTAAACAAAAATAAACAGTATTACTAAAAATATATAAATTATTAACTTGCAGCTCTAATAAAATGCTAAATAAATAAAATAATGATTATAAAAAATTTATACAAAAAAAAATTCATGAAGAACCACCACCATCATCGTCATCGTCGTCGTCAGGAATGGATTACAACTGATGTTGCAAGATCAGGTCTTGTTTTCTTCGTAATTTATTAATTTCGTGATCTCTTTGTCTCATTTGCTTATCTCTTTGTATTATTTCTTGATCTGTAATAACCCTTTCAAGTGGGTTACCTCCTCAGTCAAACTATGGATCTGTGATGTGACGGCTGGGGAGGTGATAGAAGAGATACTATCAACTCTATGGGTTCTGCTCAAAGAATCCATATCCAATATTCTTCCACCACTTTTGGATCCCCCACTGGCCTCTAGCCACAGACTCAGATCATTCCCAACTGAGGGCCCAGATCCATCATTTCCAGAGCTAGGCACTTGAAGCTCGCTGTGCTAGCTTGAGCTCAGATATAACACAACTAATACAAAAGATCAGGAAGATGAAGAAATTAGAATAATTAATAACAACAACAGAAATGAGTCTGAACCTGAAAGAGCTGAACCAGATCCAAGTAGGATAACCCAAGCACCTAGACTTAGGGCAAGTCACCCACCTGACCAAATTTTGGGTGATCCATCCTTAGGCGTGAGGACCAGATCCGCCTATAGGAATCTAAGTCAAATTGCCTTGATCTCTAAAATGGAACCCAAGGTCATAGAAGAAGCATTGTCAGATCCTGACTGGATCATAGCAATGCAAGAAGAGTTAGCCCAATTTGAAAGAAACCAAGTCTGGGACTTAGTTCCTAAACCTGAAAACAAATCAATTATAGAAACTAAATGGGTATTTAGAAACAAAACAGACGATAAGGGTGAAGTAGTTAGAAACAAAGCCAGACTAGTAGCCAAAGGGTTTAGTCAAGTAGAGGGACTTGACTATGACGAAACCTACGCACCCGTGGCTAGACTTGAATCCATACGAATGTTGTTAGCCTATGCGGCTCATAAAGGATTCAAGCTCTATCAAATGGACGTTAAGTCCGCATTCCTAAACGGATTTATAAAAGAAGAAGTCTATGTAGGTCAACCACCAGGGTTTGAAGACAAAGACCACCCTGAGTATGTCTTCAAACTAAAGAAAGCCCTCTATGGACTTAAACAAGCTCCTAGAGCTTGGTATGAAAGGCTTTCTACTTATCTAGTAACTAAAGAATTCCAATCCCTATTTGTGAAAACCATAGATAAAGACTTCTTCATAGCCCAAATCTATGTAGATGACATAATCTTTGGCTCAACCAACTCAAAATACTTAAAAGAATTCATAAGCCTAATGAAAAATGAATTTGAAATGAGTTGGGTAGGAGAACTCCATTTTTTCTTAGGACTCCAAATCAAACAAACTAAAGATGGAAATTACATATATCAAAGTAAATATGCTAAAGACTTAGTGTTCAAATTTGGAATGGAACACTCAAAAGAAATAAATACTCCAATTGCAACAAATTGCAACATAGATAGTGATCCAAATGGAAAACAAGTAGACTTAAAATATTATAGGAGCATAATTGGAAGTCTACTATACCTAACTGCAAGTCGACCAGATATATTATTTGCAGTAGGTATATGTGCAAGATATCAAGCAAATGCTAAGGAATCACACTTAACCGCAGTTAAAAGAATACTAAGATATATCAAAGGAACCTTAACTGTGGGAATGTGGTACCCTAGAAATAATAACTTTAACTTATTTGGATATTCAGATTCAGACTATGCCGGTTGTAAACTAGACCGCAAAAGTACAAGCGGTGGATGCCAGTTCTTGGGTCCTTGTCTGGTTAGCTGGTGTAGTAGAAAGCAACACTGTGTTGCATTGTCTACAACTGAAGCTGAATACATTGCTCTAGGTGAATGTGTTGCACAACTACTTTGGATGATGCACACATTAACGGATTTTAACTTAGAATATAAAAACACTAAAGTCCTAATAGACAATGTAAGTACAATCAACTTGACCAAAAATCCAGTACACCATTCACGGACCAAACATATAGAAGTCAAACACCACTTTATACGCGACCATGTCGCTAAAGGAGAAATTGTACTTGATTATGTCGAGTCAAAATTAAACTTAGCCGACATCTTTACTAAACCATTACCTGAATCCGAGTTCAGTACACTTAGAAGAAAACTAGGGTTATGTTTAGTAGAGTAGGAAAAAGGAATTTGTTTTTGAAAATACATGTTTTTCAATCTATTATAAGTATATTTTGAAAATGATTTCAAAACTATTATATTTTTCAAAATTACTTTTTCTTCAAAGTTTGATTTCAAAATTAAGCAAATGGAGATTTTGCCTTAGACTAGAAGCAATCCCCTAGAAAGCATGATCCTATAGATCTAGGTGGACATCTCACAAAGCACACTAGATACCTTGTTTGTGTTTGCTAAAACATAGAACGGGTGAGATGTATAGGAATCTAGTCTAAGCCAAAAACAGATGCTTTAAGTCAGTGCATCAACTAAAACAGCTTAGACTTTAATTCATATTGATCAAGTTAAGTGTCCCAAAGCTAAAAGACAATCTTTGAAATTGGGATGATACACTTAAACTTGGCTAACTGGGTCAAGCTACTACTTTCTAGTAGATGGCTAAAACCTAAGTTGGACACGCGCCCCAAAAGGAACATTTTTTTTTGTCTAACTATGTTTATTATTTATAAACTTGGACTCAACCCATAGAACCTAATATTTTTTGATTATGTCAAAGGGGGAGAGAATTGAGGTTCAAGTTAATCAAAAGAATTTTCCAAAATTTCAAATTTTTCAAATTTTTTTTTCAAGTCAAAAATTTTTTTTGAAAAAGCATAAGTTACTTGAAAAAGGGGGAGTGAAGGATTCAGGGGGAGCAAAACACACTTGCACTGCATTTTAAATAATTGCTCAGTTTATACTTTATTTTGAATATTGGTGTTAAATGTAATTGTGATTTGTAACTTAACTTGAAACCTTAAGTTGCCATAATCAAAAAGGGGGAGATTGTTAGTGCAGGAAGCACTAGCAGGTCAAACCTATGTTTTGATTATGGAACTAGGATCAAGTTAAGTATGTGGTTTGACTAACCAGGTTGAAATGAGTTTACAGAGAACAGGTTAAGTCCTAGTGTGGCTAGGCAAGAAGACTTGGCAGAGTCAACGTGCACCAGGCAAGATCTGGACTTGGGTCAGGAGGACCAAGTTGCAGATGAAATGGACTTGGTCAGGAGGACCAAGTTGCAGAGAAGAATGGACTGATCAGGAGGATCAGTTGCGTTCAAGTCCTGGGGGGCAACGACAGAGCCGAGCAAAAGTCCAACAGGTCAGGAGGACTTGGTTGGCATCAGGTAAATTCTCCCGAGTGGAGTGGGTGAAGACGCGTTCCTACGAGGAACAGTAGGCGCCGGTCTAACCCAGGATCTCACCGGAGATCCGAAGTTAAGACTCGGAGTTGGTTCAGCGAACCGACTCAATATCTTTTATATATGTTATGCTAACTTTTTGCAGGAAGAAAAACCGACCAAAACAGGCCGAAAAACTGATTTTTCGGGCCTGGAGTCGACCCAGATGGGTTCTGGAGTCGACTCCAGCCGAATCAGCCGAAGGTCAAGGTCTGCGCGTCGGGATTTCTGCTCAGTCGGACTGGAGTCGACCCAAAGTGCAATCTGAGTCGACCCAGAGTCAAGATTTGATCGTCTCCGCCGCCAACGAAGCTAGAGTCGACCCAGAGTGCAATCCGAGTCGACCCAGGCGAGATAGACGTTAAAAGAGATGAAGTTTTATCTGCCACCTCGGCTGGAGTCGACCCAGATGGCGATCTGAGTCGACCCAGGCCTGCTATATAAGGCAGTCGCGAGCAGCAGCCGAGACACAATTTTTCTCGCTCTCAAACGCCTTCCCCGCGACCGTTAAGCTTCCAATCTTCGACGTCGGTGCCGAGCCTGCTTCAAGCTACTTCAACGAACACCGAGACGCCGAATTCACACTCCGGGGAGCGCAAAAACTTGGTAACAAAAGCTGTATTTACATTCCGATAATTTGCTTTGTAATCGAGATTTTTGTAACCGATTTTCGATATACTTGCTACCGTAAGGGGCAAGTATCTTAGTGGATTGCCCAAAGTAAACGGTCAAGGACCGTGGGCCTTGGAGTAGCAGCGTTGCGCTGTGAACCAAGTAAAAACAAACCGAGTCATTTACTTTCGTGCAATTAATTATCGCTTTAAATTATTAATCGCTTCCGTTTCCGCACTCGAACTTTTTATCGAAAAAATCGAAAAGCGTGCAAACACGCTATTCACCCCCCCTCTAGCGTGTTTCCGATCCTACAAAGTTGAGGCCTGGTTAGATCCTTGGTCTGGATTGACAGGATCTAATTAATTTTGAATATTCTGTATTTTAGTATATTTTATTATTATACTAACTCTATTTTATAGGGTTTATTTGGTATATGGATAAAGTTAATTTTGCATGTGAACTCTACAAAATTAATCTTCATTATTATTCATTTTGCTAATATAAAATTTTATTAAATGATAAAATTATTCCTATAATAAATATTTAAGGAGGATAAAATTTCTCTATAAAAATAATATATATATATATATATATTATTTGAATTATTCTTTAATCCTGGATAAGATAAACTGCAAGGCGTGGATCAAGTTTTACATTTTTTTTAAATATTTACAGATCTAGATAAACTCAATAATGCCTATATAAAGCTTCGGTCAGTGCATGAATTACAGAACTTCGACCAACGTCCTTCTTCTGCGGCGGCCCGAGCTTCGACACGACAACGTCCACTTGCTGTCGGAAGACAACTCCAACACACGGAGTTAATCGACAATCTACAAAAGTGTTTGGTAACATTGCTTTTACTTATTTGCACTTAATTTATAAATAGGAAGTGTGGGGTTGTCACACTTCCTATCCTTTGTATTCGCCTACTCTACCAGGGGATTTTTTTTGATCGAGGATTATAGTGGATTGCCCAACGCAAAGGTTCAAGGGACCTGGGCCTTCGAGTAGGAGTCGCCGAAGGCTCCGAACGAAGTAAAATCTTCTGTGTTCTCCTGTGTGCATTTCCCGCTTCGTATTTCTTATTTTCCGTTGCACGCTTTTCAAAGCTCAAATTTTAACTCTGATTTTAAACGAATAAATTTTTAAAAAGCACGTGATTCACCCCCCTCTCACGTGCACTCGATCCAACAAGTGGTATCAGAGCCTGGTACGCTCTGAATCGGTGCAACCACCGTAAGAGCTGGGGGTTTCTGAATCTAGTTTTATCAGTTTTGAGTTTTCTCGCTGTACAATCTGAGTCTGATTTATACCGTTGCTTGGATTTTTTTTAATCAAATTTTACTCGAAATTGGTGCAACACCATTCGAGTCGCTTCTTACTACTTCTAAGTTATTTCTCCCACACTACTAATCCAAGACCTAGTCTTGGGACACTTTGCCTATTTAATTTTTTGTGTGCTAGACTAAATGGCCCAAGGAGAAGGCTTTAGCACTGTCCGACCTCCGCTCTTCAACAGGGAAGATTTCCCCTACTGGAAGCGGAGAATGGAAGTGTACTTGAAGACCGATATAGACCAGTGGTTCGCGGTTCAAACTGGATATACAACTCCTATGGATGAAGGAAATAATGCGCCACTAAAACCAGACAAATGGAACACCGATATGAAGAAAAAGACGCAGATTGAATTCAAGGCACAAAATACACTGCAGTGCGGCTTAACAAAAGAGGAGTTGAACCGAATCGGCCCAACCGACTCTGCTAAGGAACTATGGGACAAATTGATAGAGCTGCACGAGGGCACAAGCGACGCTAAGGTAACTAAGCATGATTTGTTATTAAATAAGCTCTTCAATATTAAGATGCAGGAAGGCGAGTCGGCAAGCCAACTCCACGCTCGGATCAAGGAGATCCTAAACGGACTCCACCTAATCGGGCACAAACAAGAAAACAGAGACATTATAAGGTATGCCCTAAATGCATTTCCTAGAAATTCTCTATGGGCATCTATCATAGATGCTTATAAAATTTCTAGGAACTTGTCTAAAATTAACTTAGATGAATTATTCTGTGAATTGAAATTACACGAACAGACTAACGCCAAGGCCGAGAAGGGTATTGCTTTGTTTGCAGGTTCATCAAAAGAAAGAAAAACAAAGAACAAGCCTCAAGAAGAGTCTGAAAGTGAGTCAGATTCAGACTCTGATGAAGAAGAACAACTGGTGAACTTGGTAAGGAAGATGTTCACCAGAAGAAAGAACAAGTTCTCCAAGAGGGACATCCAAAAGGTTATGAAGCCCTTTAGCACTGAAGGCAAAAGCAACATAACCTATTTCAGCTGCAATAGAAAGGGGCACTTCAAACATGAATGCCCTTACAAGAAAGAGGATCAACCCAAGAATAGCAAAAAGAAGAAAGCTCTTCAAGCTACTTGGGACGAAAGCTCAGACGACTCAGGCGATGAACCACCAAAGAACTCGAGCTACCTCGCACTGATGGCAACTGGACCTGGATCAGACTCGGAGCAAGACGAGGATTCCGAATACGAGTCGAGCCAAGAGATCAAACTCTTTTCTGATGGCTCGACTAAGGTATATTTAGATTCAGTCAATGAAAACTTTTTTAAAAAATTATTTCTGTTTTGAATAAGAAACTGCTTGCATCCGAATCTAGGGCTGATCAGCTCCTTAAGGAAAATCAAGACCTTAAGGAGCAAATTCTTAATCAAAACTCAACTGAATCAAACTCAAAAATTTCTAAACTTGAAAATGAAAACTCCACCCTAAAGGGTGAAGTTCAAAACCTTAAGGACTTACTAGAAACCTTTACAACCCGATCCAAGAATCTTGACCTTATTCTTGGATCTCAAAAGGGCATGTATAATAAATCTGGGATAGGGTACAAATCAGGATCGACCCAAAGATCCTTTGTCTCTTTCATCCACCCACGTAAAAAAGCGTGGGTCCCGAAAGCCTATCTAACAAGGCAAGTAGGGCAGAACCAATATTTTATCCCCAAAAAGGACATCCATTACATTAACCCTAAACACCCTACCTATCATTTAGGGGGAGGCACCAAACTAGTTGGCACCTCAAAGTCAGCCTTTACCCATTTGGGTACCTAAGACTAGTTAGACCAGGGTGTTTCAATGAGTAGGTTAAAAGTACAACTTCCTTAAGCGACTTTGTCTAGAAAGTGGTTGTTGATCCAATAAGGCTTCGGCCAAAGAAGGCCCCTGTGCCTCGCCACTGCCTGGAAGCCAATTATTGAAGTATACTTTTAAACTACTACTTGTCAAACCTGAATCCAACAAAATGTCAGATTAACTTTTATAAAACAAAATCAAGCTCATCTCACAAAAATCATAGGATCCCTTTGATTGACAACATAGATCAAGTGAGATGAATAAGGTCAACTAAATTCGAATCATTGATTGAAAATTTAAAATTCAAACTTGAAGTTAAAATATTACCCTTAATTAATTGAAATTTTCATTAATTCAAAATCCAAACCTTAATTAATTCAAATTCAAAATCCAAAACTTAATTAATTTAAAGTTAAAATTCAAACCTTAATTAATTTAAATTTAAAAGTCAAATCTTAATTAATTCTAATTCAAACTCAAATTAAATCAAAATTCAAATTTTGTTTTTAAAAAATTCAAATTTTAAATTTTTTTTTATTTTTCAAAATTCAAATTTTTTGTTTTAAAAAAATTCAAAATTCAAAATTCAATTTTTTTTCAAAATTCAATTTTTTTGTTTTTAAAAATTCAAATTTCAAATTTTTTTTTTCATTTTTTAAAATTCAATTTTTTTTGTTTTTAAAACTTCAAATTTCAAACTTTTTTTGTTTTTCAAAATTCAAATTTTTTGTTTTTAAATATTTAAATTTAATTTTTTTTCAAAATTCAAATTTTTTGTTTGGTATGGATTGACAAGATCTAATTAATTTTGAATATTCTGTATTTTAGTATATTTTATTATTATACTAACTCTATTTTATAGGGTTTATTTGGTATATGGATAAAGTTAATTTTGCATGTGAACTCTGCAAAATTAATCTTCATTATTATTTATTTTGTTAATATAAAATTTTATTAAATGATAAAATTATTCCTATAATAAATATTTAAGGAGGATAAAATTTCCTATAAAAATAATATATATATATATATATTATTTGAATTATTCTTTAATCTTGGATAAGATAAACTGCAAGACGTGGATCAAGTTTTATATTTTTTTAAACATTTACAGATCTAGATAAACTTAATAATGCCTATATAAAGCTTCGGTCAGTGCATGAATTATAGAACTTCGACCAACGTCCTTCTTCTGCGGTGGCCCGAGCTTCGAAACAACAACGCCCACTTGCTGTCGGAAGACAACTCCAACACACGGAACTAATCGACAATCTACAAAAGTGTTTGGTAACATTGTTCTTACTGCTTGTACTTAATTTATAAATAGGAAGTGTGGGGTTGTCACACTTCCTATCCTTTGTATTCGAATCTCTCAACCGGGGGTTTTCGCCAGTCGAGGATTATAGTGGATTGCCCAACACAAAGGTTCGAGGAACAAGGGCCTTCGAGTAGGAGTCGCTGAAGATTCCGAACGAAGTAAAATCATTCTGTGTTCTTCTGTGTGCATTTCCCGCTTCGTATTTCTTATTTTTCGCTGCACGCTTTTCAAAGCTCAAATTGTCTAACTCTAATTTTAAACGAACGAATTTTTTAAAAAGCACGTGAATCAGCCCCCCTCTCACGTACACTCGATCCAACATGCACAACCGGCCAGCGGCCAGTCGGCGCCACCAGCATCCAGCGGCCAACAACTGCCAACCCCCGGCCAGCGACGGCCAACCCCCGCCAGTGTTGACCAGCAGCAACCGCATGGCCAGCGGCCGCGTAGCCAGCGCGCAGGCGCTAGCAACAGCCAGCGCGTAGGCGCCAGCAGTGGCCAGCGCCGGCTAGCGCAGGCCAGCATCGGCCAGCATCGGCCAGCACCGGCCGCGCGGCCAACGTCCGTGACACGCAGCTGCCAACGGTCTGTCGGTGGCTGCGACTGGCCCCTGCAGCGGTCCAGCGGTGAAAACACACCCACGAGGAAGGAGGAAGCTTACTACACGCGAGGAGGAAAGATCCGGCAAGATCCGACCGGCAACAACGAGAAAGAAGCGAGGAAGGAGGCGTTGTTCGTCAAAAGGAAGGAGGCAGCGAGAAGAAGAAAAGCGGCTATTCGCGTAAAGAGAAAAGAAGATTCAGATCTAGGGTTTAATGAAAATTTGGCGATGAAACATTTTCGTAGCCAAATTTGTCGCCGAATTGACGATCTAACCCAGGATGCTCTATAGCAACCTCAAAATAACTGAGACATCCTTGGAGTTTGAATTACTGCCTAATGCTAGATCATTTGATCTTTTCATGGCATGCTGCCAGTAGATCTCGCCGTACAGTAAAAAATGCATCTTTTGCAAATAGACATGCATGTGAAGAGAATGGTGGGCAAATAATCTATAGACGATGGAAAATAGGAGAGGATGAGCATTGGAGAGGAGGTTGAATCAAAGGAAAAAAATATCCTGTTGGTGAAATTATTTTTCTAACTGCATGAATTTTAAAACATTAATGAACTCGTATATAAGAAAATAAAATAACAAGGATTTAGTATCATCAATATTTATAGCAAAAAATAAATATATAAAATAAGACGATGGACTTGATTGCAATGGAAAAGCCATCGCCCATAAGCAAGAAGTCTTCTCAAGCCAAAGATCCTGTGCAAGAAGAGGGAAGCAAGAATAAGAGGTTGGTCTTTAGGAATTAGGTTGACAGCGCCGTAATCTATTCATCGATGAGAAGCGAAGATATCTATCAAAATACCTAATCCAACAGGGACCATATATACCTATATATATGACCTAATCCATTATCAACACATTAATGATAATGATTTGGGTTAGCGGGTTCTACACATGCAAACATTCACATCTAATAACTCGAACCCTCCATGTTGGTTAGATCACTTAACAAGTTTGTTTTCTTATTGACACATATCGACATGTCACAAATAACATGTAAGTCTACGGGATAAAATTCAACAATCTCTCACTTAGGCTATATGTGATTTGTATATGATATATGATTAAACCTTAGTTAACATCAACAATAACACCGAACTTTATGACTATCAAATACCCTTGAAAAGCAATCTAGTTCATCAACTCCATTGATATAGGACTAAAAAACATCATAGTTACTATGACTGCAACAAACCCTAAGTAATCACAATACCAATGTTATCAATGACATAGATCAAGATACGAATGTGTAGTATGGAACTTAATTACATGAAATGTGATTTGTACATATCAATTTTCAATTGGTCCTTCTAATAACTCAAAAGAGTCCCGATCATATATGAAAATATTTTATGTTGAATTGCAGCAGTAAAACATGATCTAAACCTTATAGTTCTAAGAAGAATCTTATATTATATATATAAGCATCATAGGTTAAATAGTAATAGTAAATCATGATAAATTTATTCCAGAGTGTCAGAAATTAAACAAAATATCCATGAATATTTTAAACTTAAGTACGTATAATATATCAAAATAAAATGTTTATATTTATTAATGAATGTAGAATACCACAAATAGATATAGACTCTTACTAAATGAGTACTTTCTCTAATGGAACAACTCTTATATTCACAATATACACATGAAACACCTTAGGCACCAAGCCCTTGGTAAGTGAATCTGCCAACATAGAATATATGCTAATGTGCTATCATGATCACCTGACAACTCTGAACTCTTTATTTAACTACCAAAAACTCATGGTCAATGTACTTTGACTTCGACGAACTACGGTTGTTCTTGGCATAAAATTCTACGGCTTTATTATCATAGTTGATCTTTAATAGTTTGTCGATGTCATCAACGATCTCCAATGCTGTCATGAAATTCTACAGCCAAATTTCGTGATTAGATGCTTCATAGCAAGCTACCAACTTTGCCTCTATAGTGGAGTGACTATTAGCATCTATTTGACACTTTTCCATGACATAGCCCCTCTAGCAATCATGAATATATATTCTAAAGTGGACCACCTACTCCAAGCATTTAGTAAAGTCAGAGTCTGAATATCCAATCACTTTTAGGTGATCAAACCTCCGATACATGAGTATGTGTACTTTTATTTTCTATAAATACCGTATTATTCTTTTTATCGCTTTCTAGTACGTCGGCCCTAAGTTACTTAAGTATCTGCCTAACATCCCCATGTATATAATGTTTGGACGTGTATAAACTTGTGCATATATGAGACTTCTAATAGCTGACACATAAGGGAATTGTTGTATCTCTTTTATTTCAAATTCAAATCATGGACACTGCTACAAGCTAAATTTATCACCTTTATTTTTGGTGTATCACCAGGTGCATAATTTTATATGTCATATTGTATAAGTACTTTTTCAATATATGTCTTTTGTGAAAGTCCAAGAATACCTTTTGAATAATCATGACATATCTGTAGACTTAAAACAAAAGATGTTTCATTGAGATCTTTTATTTGAAAATTATCTGATAAAAATGGCTTGATTTTTATAGCATACCTTTATTATTACTTGCCAACAATACATCATTCATTTACAGAAAAAGTATAATAAACTTGCTCTCACTGAACTTGACATATATACATTGATCAATAAGAGTCTCTGTAAAATCGAATAAACTAATCACCTGATCAAATTTTCGATACCATTGATAGGATGTTTATTTCAAACCATAAATGAACTTCTTTAATCTACATGCTAGGTGCTTGGAGTCCTTAAACTCAAAGTTCTCTAGTTGCACCTATATATAGACTCCTTAATGTCATCATTGAGGAATGTAGTCTTTACGTCCATTTGGTATAGCTTTAAATCAAAATGAGCCATAAGTGTCATGATTATACTAAGGAAGTCTTTTGTCAACACAGGAGAAAAAGTTTCCTTGTAATCAATATCTTCCTTTTGAGTGAATCCTTTGCCAAGAAGATGAGTCTTATACTTCTCGATATTGTTTTTTGAATCTCGTTTAATTTTAAATATCCATTTGCAACCAACAGGTTTCGTACCTTCATGCAATTCTATAAGTTCTCAAATGTCATTGTCTCAACTCATCTTTCATAGCTTCAATCCACCTTTCAAGATTAGAGAATTATTTGATTTTTTAAAAAAGATATAGGATCACTTTTTAACCCAATATCAAAATTATGCTCTTGGAGATAAACATAATCATGAGAAATTGTGGGTCTCCGGCCATTCCCTTGTCAATCACTTTAAAGGTACTTGCATGTGGTTAAGGTGGTTGAGATATTTGCTCACAATATAAGTCAATATCTCAACCTTAGTGGAAGATTCCTCCAATTACATTAGAGATAATACGGGTATATTTTGGTTCACTACTCCCATAGGATATGCAATATCCATAATGTAGGGTATGGATACCCTAGTACTACTCGTTGCACTAGTAGTGACCATAGGAGGATCCACCAATATTTCCTCAAAAGATACGTTTCTAATTTTAGTGCTCCCACCGTCAATAAATTTGGCATTTTTCATCTTGAAAAAGGACTTATTTAAGGGGTCATAAAATTTATATCCCCTTGACTTATCAATGTATCCCACAAAATGGCCGCTCATGTCCTTAGGTCCAGTTTCTTTACATTAGGCCAATAAGGCCAAACCTCAAATCCCATATGCGCAAATGTCTAATGTTAGGCTTCCTACCCGTCCACATCTCGTATGAAATTTTAGTCACTATCTTATTGGGTACTCTGTTATGTAGGTAAATTGTAGTCTTGAGTGCTTCACTGTTATATTTGAGAGGTGTTCTAAGGCAATCGCCTTAGATATTATATTATTTATGTTGGTACAAAAAGCATTAGTCTGTCCTCAAGGTTTCAATGTTTGGTAATATACCTCAGTCTGGTCTGTTTGACCAAGCGTTGATCCAAACATGATCTAATGTTTGGATGTAAGTGAAGTCTAGTTAGGCCAAGGTTGATCAGAAGACTAGTAAACAGTTCTAGTCAATTAGACTGGAAAAGGAGAAGTCCTTATTGAGGCTAGACAGGAGAAGTCCTAATTAAATGTTAGACAGAAAAAGTCCTAGTTCGAGGCTAGGCAGGAGAAGTCCTGGTTGGCTGGGTAAGAAGTCTTAGTGAGTGAAGCTGGGCAACGAAGTTCAACTAGAAGTTAGGCAAGAGAAAGTTCAAACAAGTCAAGGGTGATCGGATATTTGGCAAGTGGAAGTCTACCTATGGAAGTGACTAGTCTTAATTGGAGGTTAGGTAAGTGAAAGTTCAAATAGGTTAAAAGTGATCAGATATTTAGTAAGTGAAAAGTCTGCCTATGAAAGTGACTAGTCCTAACTGGAAGTTAGGCATGGATAAGCCTAGTAGGTTAAACCTATAGGGTAAGGCATAGGTAAGCTTAGTAGATCAGACAGACTACAGGTAAGCTTAGGTTACTTGTTTGTATATTTATCTTGTAGGAATTAAGAGCTAGAAGTAAGACTGACGAAGCATAAGAGAAGCAAACAGAAGCAGTCAAACTAAGCCAGAAGTCAACTTAGGTCAAATCTTGTTGACTGGATCCGGGCACTCCTATTAGATCCAAGCACCCGAAATAATCCACGTGACTTGGTAAGGTCCAGGTGCTCGGATCAGGTGGAATTGACCCCGATAAAGATCGATAGAACTGGGTTGAATTGAATCGATTTGGGGCATTTGGAAAGGGATTCGAGCATTCAGAAATGTCTTTATATGACCTTTATGCCTAGCACCAAGACACAACTCTCATTCTCCCAACTCTTCATCATGTTGTGCTGTTATAGCTATCAATTTGGGTTAAGCCCGCTAGGTTGGCCCACCCATCGAGCAATTTAGGCGGGTTTGGTTAAAATTTTATCAACCCATTTTAAGATGGGTTGACTCGCGACCTGCATAGATTGGTCCGTGATGGGCTTGAGTTGGCCCGTGGGTTGAGAAAATTTATTAATTTATTTCAAATTTTAAAATTAAAGTAGAAAACTCAATGAATTAATGAGCTTGATCCATCTAAATTACAATTCAAACTTAAAAATTTTAACTTGATTAATTTAAACTATTATATAAACTTAAAATTTTTAATATTTTAATTTTTTGATAAGCCAGTGGGTTGACCCGCCTAACCCGCAACCCATCTTGAGTTGGGTTGGGTTGGAGATTTCTCAACCCTTTAAGTTGGTGGGTCAGCCCGCTCGGCCCCGCCATATAATGAGTTTTTAGTGGGTTGGCTCGCTCCGCCATGGGTTGGCCCGTTTGACAGCTCTATGTGCTGCTGAACGCGAATGACATCCTATTTGTACAACCAGGGAAGCTCTAGTAAAGGTGCGCTGCACTCAAGGACTTCCAGATCGACTACATGGGTGTTTGTTGTCTTTATTTTAAATCTTACTTATTTATATTTCATCTTTATATTATTAGACTGTAAGACAAGTTTCTCTACCTCTGAAAAAATTTTAGAAAGGAGATCAATAGTGGACGAGCATCTTTTTGTGCATAGGTCTTGGACGTACTAAACCTGGGGGATTAGAAACCAAGTAAAAATCTGCGAGTATCCTATCTTATTATCTAATATATACTCTGAGTTTTTGATAGAACGAACGAGCGTTATTCACCCCTTCTAACGTGCACCGATCCTACAATTTATTGAAAAAATAAAATTACTATTTGAGTGTATATTCTTTATATATTTGATTTGATCTTAAACTCAATTAATGATATCCATAATACAATGCATAGCATGAGAGAAATTATGATTGAATCACAATTAGTGAGTATCTCTACATGTGCAATTATGTACGTATTGAAATATTCTCTAGACGATGAATTGATAAGACTGGACATTATCGATTCTGTAAGAT
Organism: Curcuma longa; assembly: GCF_044706935.1. Classification (NCBI taxonomy): domain Eukaryota; kingdom Viridiplantae; phylum Streptophyta; class Magnoliopsida; order Zingiberales; family Zingiberaceae; genus Curcuma; species Curcuma longa. Next base: position 2,558,279 of record NC_133865.1, on the reverse strand, counting down.
TAGCATATGTTAAACACCTTAATTTTACCAAGTAGTCGATCTTCATTGGTTGAAAATATTGGAATGTTGAGAGTTAACATATGGATGTTGGTTAAGGGTAATTAGTTCATTGGAAGTAACCTGCCATGAGATTTTATGTGGTTCTATACATGTCTATGAAGATCTCATTGCAGCTCGAGTGTAAATTTTCTTTGACTTAAGGTATTCAAGTTATCTTGGTCATAGAGATTTATACTTTGACATTTTAAGTATGCGTCTCTATGGAAGTGTCAACTCAAGATGATTGGGTATAAGTTGAAGTGTCCGAAGGTTTTTGAATAGCCAACAGAAGATTCATTACTCCTTTAATTAGGAGACGTATACCCTATAACCATTTATTAGAATTGTTACTCATAAGTTTTTGGCCAAAGTAGAAATACTTCAAGAGGATGGTCCTCTTAGATAATTATGTTTGAGTAACATGAATCCGCAGGACAAGAAACTATAGGTGTGGCGTAGTCAGTCTAGTAGGAACTGACACATAGACCATGCCCTGAACTAAGCGGGTATAAGATGCGTGAAAGGAATAGAGGCACATCAACCGTAGCTGCTGTAGCATTCAGAAGTGGTTCTATAATCAATTATGATTTTTTGATTAATTGGGAGTTATAATATACTACTAGGTGCTACTCATAATCGATTTGTAATTAATGGTTAATTATGGATGACCAACATAATCCAGGAACCAACAAGGAAAGTGACTCAGCTAGCACTCAAAAACACTAGTCGATGACTATACAAGCACCTACTAGATTCCTTCTTATCTTCAGTGACTCAACCAACACTCAAAAAGCTGAAGCCTCACCAAATTCCTTCTGATTTTTTAGTTTTATATAAATCCAACAAAAGGTGATTTCACTCACCCCAAGCATTCTAGTATCATCAGTCCTACAGCGAAATACAGACAAGTAAATTAGATACGCAGTAGGCCCCCAGAAGGGAGGGCATACTCCAGGGCGATGAAATTTTCATGAATCGATCTGTGCCTGATCCAACAAGTCTACCTTCAGGGAACCAACTATGTTACGCCCTGGGGGCAAGAGACCTTGGACTATGTGTATAGATATAGAAGAAGCAAGAAGACAGTAGCAAGTGTGTAAGAGTGTGCAAGTGTGTGCAATTTCCAATTTCTCTAAATTTGTAAGTTCCTTTCCTTGTCATTTCCTAGTTTGTTGTAATTTCTTAGTTTGTCATAATTTCCTAGTTTGTGTAATTCCCTGGTTTGATGTATTATCCTTTCCTTTAATCAATAAAGAGTGTATGTATTTTTCTTATGGAAGCTTAAGAACTTTTCTAGGTCAGGCTCTGCCTTCTTCTTCCCTTTCTTTGCTTTCTTGATTCTTCAATCCTTTTTCAAGTATCCTAACTGAAGAATGGTAACTGTTAAAGAGATCTTTTAAGACTTGTGCATGCTCAGTAAGCAAAGAGGCAAAAGCCTTTGTAAGGCCTAACCTAGAGCCGGGGCAAAGTTTAGATTCTTACAAGTGAGACTCATTGGAAAGTGGAGTAACGAAAGAACATAAGCAAGGTATCCATTCTCACATGACCTAGATCTACCAACAATCCTAAAACCCAACCAACCCAACCACAATTAAAAATAATCGAAAAAGTTGGTATCAGAGCCTTAAGACCCAGGACCAACATGCCGAAGAATGACTTCCTCAAACCTAATTCCTGATAACTTAGCATACCTAGACTTAGTTCCATACCCTTCTAGGAAAATACTCACTCTAGATCAATACAAACACGTCTGTTACCTAGAACAAGAACGCATACTCATTGTTTACATACTAAATCACTATAGCTAAATATATATGATCATTGATCTACTAATTATTGTAGGAAAAACGTTAGACGACCAATAAAGACTTACTGGCCAAACTTTAGATCAATTTACTCAAAACTTGACACAACAAAATCAAATATTACATGATATTGGAAGAAACTTAGACTATCTTAAAAACTCACAAGAAATTTTAAATAGACGATTCAGTCATATGGTAAGTATTTATAAGAAAAAAGATATACTACTATTATCAAAAAAAATTTGAAGAAAATAAGTCATAAATTTTTAACTCCAAGTAAAAGACTTATTAGTTCAGGTTGAAGAACTTAACATTCTTCATGTTATGCTTGAAGAATCAAGTATAAATAAATAAATTACAATTTTAGAATACCTATTACGAAGAGATCCTCAATTATATATAATAATATTTAAAAATTAGAGAAGACGGATATTACGTTGACTTACTTGTCCAAAAAAAATATAAGGGAAGCTGATTTACTCGTTAGCGTTTTGAATATGAAAATAGCGGTGGTATGAGATGATGTTAGAACAAACTGATCTAGATAACGATTATAGGACCATGACAACATAGGCATACCAATACCATGCATGGAGAAATTAAAAGATGATATTATTCTTCCGTTTAGGATCTTAAGACTACAAATCATATTATACATGACAATGCAATGTATAGAAGACATTAATAATTTTACTGTTTTTTAATTGGAATCGGAAAAAAGAATTATTTATTATTAAAATAATATTTTATTCCATCACAATCTATTTTTATTTTTAAAATTTTTTAATTATTATAATTATTTAATTATGATAATTATAATTCTTTAATTATTATAACTGTATAATTAGATATAACTATTATAGTATAATATTAATAAGTCTATTACAGCAGTTATAAATTATATCTATTATAATATAATATTGATACATATTTAAAATAATAATAAATATTCATATTGTAATCGTTATAAATAATTATTATAATATAATATTATTAATATTTATTACAGTTGAAGGGTTCATATTTTAATAGTTATAATAGTAAAAAAAATATAAAATAAAAATATATACCTTATTTTTCTCTGGGGATCGTTTAAATCTCTACAATTCTTTAGGATTCTGGAACGTAGTGATGGTCAACATGGCGACTCGTTCTATGCCTTGTTTTCCCTCTCTTGAAGATTAAAAATGACTTGTCAAATCTGGAGCTTCTGACCGGAGCGATTATGTGCCGAAACCCACTTTGGAAATTTGACTGACTTCATAATAAAATGACGTTTCATTTTTTTTCTTAATATATATCAAGTGCCGTCAGAAGGTGGCCACTAACTTTTAAAATTATTTAAATAGCGCAATTCTTATATTTATTAAAGAATAAACTTAATTTTCAAAATATCTTTTCTCTATAAAATAATCGGTTAAATTAAAAAAACAACCGAACTAATTTCAAAATTCAATTCGATTTATTTAAAAATTTATTTTTTTAAAAAATATCAGTTATTTTAATAAAATGGGTTGGATTTTAATTTTTAAAAATATATCAAACTAATTTTTTAATCCAATAATAAAAAATAAAAAATATTTTAATTTTTAATTATATATATATATTCTGATCAAACACTACAAGAAAATTGGTCTTTAACAACACTCAAAAGACATCGGTTTTATGTCAAAACCGATGTCTTTTACTTTTTAACAACGGTTTTAACAAAAACCGATGTCTTTGAGACATCGGTTAGAGCCTACGACAACGATTTTTGGAGGCTACAACAACGGTTTTAAAAACCGATGTCTATGTGCGCTTTCAACAACGGTTTTTGAAGACTACGACAACGGTTTAAAAACCGTTGTCTATTTGCGCTTTCAACAACGGTTTTGGAAGCTATAACAACATTTTAAAACCGATATCTATTTGTGCTTTCAACAACGGTTTTGGAAGCTATAACAACAATTTAAAACCGTTGTATATTTTCGTTGTCTTTGAGAGGTTGATTGGAGACTACGACAACAGTTTTTGGAGGATACAACAACGGTTTTAAACCGTTGTCTATGTGCACTTTTAACAACGGTTTTTGAAGACTACGACAACGGTTTTAAAAACCGATGTCTATGTGCGCTTTCAACAACGGTTTTTGAAGACTACGACAACGATTTAAAAACCGATGTCTATTTGCGCTTTCAACAACGGTTTTGGAAGCTATAACAACATTTTAAAACCGATGTCTATTTGCGCTTTCAACAACGGTTTTGGAAGCTATAACAACAATTTAAAACCGTTGTATATTTTCGTTGTCTTTGAGAGGTTGATTGGAGACTACGACAACAGTTTTTGGAGGATACAACAACGGTTTTAAACCGTTGTCTATGTGCGCTTTTAACAACGGTTTTTGAAGACTACGACAACGGTTTTCAAACCGTTGTCGATTTGTGATTTCAACAACGGTTTTTGAAGTTATAACAACAATTTAAAACCGGTGTCTATTTGCGCTTTTAACAACGATTTTTAAAGCTATAATAACAATTTAAAACCGTTCCCCCTCAACTCCACAGAAGACCTTCGTCTCCACTTCCTCCCCTTCTTAATCGACAGACACCGCCGCTTCGCTTCCTCCGGACCATCGTCTCCACACCCAACCATCGGCTCCACTTCCTCCGCAAGCAACCTTCGGCTCCACTTCTACACCTTCGGCTCCACTTCCTCCCCTTCTCAATCGACGGTCGGGACATCTCCGCCGCTTCGCTTCCTCCGGACCATCGTCTCCACTTCCTCCGCAACCTTCGGCTCCACTTCAATCGACGGTCGGGCCTTGCTATTTAAAGACACCTTAAAGTAGAGGTACTTTGTTGATTCTGTGTCTTACTTTCCTGCAATACTGTAAAATCATGACCAGAGCTGTTAAGAAGTAGCATATACATATATTTATATATTAAAAATTAAAATTTACATATATATATATATATATATATATATATATATATATATATATATATATAATTTATATTACAACTCGAAAATATTTTTTAAAAAATATTTGGAATGATACATTTTTAAAAATAAAAAAAATCTGAATTTTTAATTACTTTTTAGATTATATTTCAAAATTTTAAATATTTTAAAAATTTTTAAAAATATTTAGAAAATTTGATCGATTAGAATTTAAATAAATTATTGATACAAATTTAAAAAATTTAAATAAAATATTTTTTATTTTTTACTTTAACTTATTTATATTTTTATTTAATATAAAAAATAATAAGAAGAATAAATTTATGTATTATAATTATATTTAGTATATAAAATCCCTAATCGGGATTAGGGTTCTTCGTACGCCCATTCATCACCGCCGCCTCCACCCTCCGCCCTCCGCCCGAATCTCGATTGTGTTGCTTCGAGGTAAGTTTTACACCTCCACCTGCGGCTCCGCCTCCCGCCTCCGCCTCCCGCCTCCGCCTCCGCCTGTAGCTCCACCTGCAGCTCCGCCTCCGCCTCCCCCTGCGGCTCCGCCTCCCCCTGCGGTTCCGCGCCTCCGCCTGCGGCTCCGCCTCCGACCTCCGTCTCAGCCCGACCAGCGCGCGGCAGGTACTCCTTTGAGTACAAGAAACAAAGTTTTTAGTTCGGTGCTCTTTTAATGGCTTACATCTGAGTCTACTTTTAAAATATGATGGCTTTTCTTCCGTTCAATAGACATGTTTTTACCTCCTGCTCTGTTTTCCTATGTTCCTTTCTTTGTCTATGCCATGTTTTACATTGATCTTTCAATTTTCATTCGACTTGAGATTTACCCATGTATGAAATTCTGCAATTTGTTTATATCACTTGATTATAGAAATTGTTGAAGAGCTGTTCCATTTTTTTGTTAGATCTATGAATTTGTTTGCATTTGCATTATTTTCAATTCCTGAGAAAACACTTCTAGTTGCTTCGATTCTGATCGATTATACACTTCTAGTTGATTATATTGGTAATTGTTACATCCTTTGCTTTTTTTTTAAAAAAAAATAATTTCTATTTGTATGTTCCATTATCTAATTAATCAATGACTTGTTTGATAGCACTCAAATCAGTAAGTACGTAGTTTGGTAGTGTGGGTCTTCATGCTATTATTTCTGTTTGACATCTGAATAAGTTCTTTAATGTGAACCTTGTTTGACATTAAATGGAACCTTAACAATAATGTGAGACTTAGTTTTTTTTCCGTTGTAGAGCATCTTAAATGTTGGTTGAGTAAGTTGGCATTTTTGAGATGTACCACAATGAAATTTTTATACAGAGGTCTTAATTGGAAGTTATTGTTGGAGAGAATTTGCTTCATAGCTGAAGAATTATTTGGCTGTTGGTTCTTTGTTTCATAATTCCAATGTCTAGGGTGTTCGATTTTCGATCTTCTACATGTTCTATTTAACAGTAACCTTGTATTTTTCTATTAAATATTGACCCCATTGCTTTCCAAGTAAGATTTCCTTGTCATTGCAATTGATTTTATTTTTAAGCACTATTTGGAATATTTATCTATATTAATTCAATTCTGGCCTTGTCACTTAGGTGGGTGTGTCATCACTTGTATGGTTCTGATATAGGGACTTATCTTACAATCACTTCAGTGGCTCTATACCATCATTTGCATATTCTGATTGTGTTGAAGTTGGAGCTGTTGCTTGCTTAACTGAACCACCAGATCCAAATGAGTTGTACATGCGTAAATCTAGCAGGCAAGTTTTGTTTGCTTTTTGATGAAATTCATTTGTTAGCATATATATGACCTCAATATTGTTATTTCTTAATTCTGTTGGATATGTTCCTTGATTTTCACATTCTATTCTTTCCATTGAATGTTTTTGTGCAGGGCTTTACACCTAGGACTTCTGTATCTTGGTTCAGTTGTATGAATACATGGATAGATCTGTGATAAAACTCAGCAAGCATAGTCCAAGTGAACATTTTAAGTATTTTTATTGATATTTTACATAATTTACTGACTTTCCTGTTCATTATTTCTTGGTTGTAGGTACACTTTAATGATATGGTACCAGTGAATAATCTTAGTTTCGTTTCTTTGAAGCTAGGCTACTTCGAAAGAGCAAGAATGAAGTTGTGCCAGAGAACAAGGATGATGGTGATTCAGATGAGGACAAAGAGGATGATGATGAACAAGATGGCGAAGACCAGGAAGAGGACGATGCGGCTGAAGGTGATCCTTCTGGGGATGAAAACGCTGAGGGAATGTGTAATATATTGTAAGAAGAATATTTGTGTTAGTTACTTTTGGTTATTTGTAAATATTGAGGTGATTAAATATATCGGTGCTTTGCTATTTGTGATTTGTTGGGTGAATTTATAATATTATGATAATTTTGTACTCTTGCTCGATTATAATTTACAAACAACATAAAAAAAAGTGTTATTACAACAGTTTTAGATTCAATGATATCGGTTTGGAAGCGTTGTCGTTAAGTGATATTACATCGATTTTACACCGTTGCAAAATCGATGTCGTTGAATGATATTACATCGGTCGAAAAACGTTGTTAAAATTGATGTTAAACATATATTACATCGGTTTTACACCGTTGCAAAATCGATGTCGTTGAATGATATTACATCGGTCATAAACCGTTGTTAAAATTGATGTTAAACATATATTACATCGGTTTTACACCGTTGCCAGTTCCGATGTCGTTGTGATACATATATTACATCGGTTGTACACCGTTGCGAAACCGATGTCGTTGAGTGATATTACATCGGTTTTACATCGGTTACAAACCGATGTCGTTGAGTTGTATTACATCGGTTACAAACCGATGTCTAAAATGTCAGACCTTTTACAACGCCTTCATAGACATCAGTCGATTTTCTCATAGACATCGGTTTTCCACCGATGTCTATGACTGTTTTTGTTGTAGTGAAATACCGAAATACCGTTAATAATTAAGTCATCGGTCAACGAATTGAATTTGAAATTTGACATTCAACGATTGAATTTGAATTGCTGCATCTTTTAAAGCGTCATTAGTCTTGAGAATTTATGAGGGAGATCATACCATGATTTTACTGAATGGGTCGTATAAAGTAACAACCAAAGCGAGATCTCACTATTCTTTCCTTTCATCTGACGGTAAAACAGAGCACTGAGATAACCCTACTATGCTACTGCTTAAGTATATATATTAACCTATCATAGTATCACGTCGTCGATACTTTCATTTGTCTTCCTCTACACCTTTTTCGTTCTCTGTCGTCCAATGATAGTTGTAATAGCGTAAGTCTTCCGATTGCCTTCTTTTTCTTCTCTCTCCTGACTACCTTAGTTCTTTCAATTCTTATGGCCGCTGCGAATGTGTTGCTACCCTAGTACGAAGTGCAACGATCTGCTTATTCCCCTGGCGATGATCTGCTGCTCATAGAGCAGTTTGACATTCCATCTGACCATAGGATTAGGATTCCAACCCCTGTGCACCGCCCTCGCGAGCCGCCACCGGGCTAGGTTACTTTCTTTCACGGTCAACTAGCCGGCGATCTTAGGTTCCCTATCCCTATCTTTCTATAAAACCTAGCTACCTACTTTTAATGTTCTTTATTCCAATTCGTTTCTAATTCTTACCGTTTGATCTGTAGTGTTTTTATCATTTTTCAAATATATCAAATCTCATTTGACTCCACCACTTTCAATTATTTTTTTATCCTAAGAAAGGAGAGTCGGGAATAGTTTACTTTGCAATGAGGTTGGGCTATAACCTTTTGGATAAATACCCGATCTCACATAAGAGATGAAAAATAGAGATTTTTTCATTAAGTCTCCTCAACCTAACCCGAACTATCATCGTAGTCAATCCTTAGCTAATATAGGCTAGAATCTATTTATCTAACTGCAGTGGATATCTTAACAGACCTGAAATTTAATGTGAACTCATTGGTGGATAATGAGGCTCTTCTGTATCGAGCCGGCCTGAGCCTGAATGACATCTTTTTAGAAGTTCTTCTTTGAGTCATTTTTTATACTGACTAATTTCTCCTTTTTTGTGCAGGTCACATTATGTTGAACATCTCGATCACCAAAGCCTTAAAGTGGGACTTGACCACGACTGATAGTTGATGGGTCTCAGAAGATGAGCTAAGTCCTTGGCTGCTAAAGCAGGAGCTACAACAACTGTGAGTGATCGACCTTTAGAAGTTGGGGATTCTCAAACCTCGGTTCAGGAATCTACATGCTCTCCCATTAGAAAAGAAGCTTCCAAACAAGCATCTAGAACCTTGATCTTGAATACTAAGAAGAGGGCCAAGGAGAAGGCTCTCGAGATGTCCAGAGAAGTTCGATCAAAGAAGAGAAATCGGGAGCAGCCTACTTCGAGAAATACAACAGTTTCACCCCCCTTCTCGAGACATCTCAACTGACCCCAGAGACCTCATCAAGTCCTTCAGAAAGGGTTCCACTGGTGGCTCTACCTCTGAGAATTCTGCCCTCGGAGGGGTTGCACAAAGCATCGCCATGATAAAAATAAAATATCAGCTCCAACTTCCAGCCAAGGTTGGGTGTTTGCCCCTGCTATGCTAGAGATGGGCTCTGGACCTTCCAGTGCTCTTCCTCCTAGGGTTCCCTGACCTTCTTCTGAGGGGAAAGTTGAATACTCTAGGTGCAAGATTGACGAGATTCATTGGTATGAAACTGTTGTCTTTGGCTCGGGAATGCTCGGGGCGCCGACGTCTCAACAGAGTGCTCATGGGAATTGTTAGAAATTATTGTCTTTAGCTGCTGGTCGAACTGCTCTTTTATATCCGACTCAAGTCGACTCGAACCCTATCTCCAGTCGACTCCAACTCAGCTTCAATCCTGTTCTTCCGCGGTGACTGTGTCTTCAGGTCGACTCGAGCCTCGATAACATTCAAATTTAATCATTTATTAGAGATAGTTCCTAGAACTTTCTCTAGGTCTTAACTTCAGGTCTCCAGTGAGACCCTGGGTTAGACCGACGCTTACTGTTCCCCTTGGGAACACGTCCTAACCCACTCCTCTCAGGAGAATTTACCTTTTGCCAACTGAGTCCTCCTGACTCGTTGGACTTTTGCTCGGCTCTGTCCTCAGCCCCCAGGATTTGTGTTGTGGCTCGCTCCTCCTTGTTGGCGATCTGGATCTCCGTTCTGCGATCCGGATCCTATCCGCTCCGAAGAGCATAGAACCCCACAGAACAATATTTATCACACATCATTTAACCACCTTAAACTAACCTTAATTAGCTAATAAGCTTACTTAATTAACCTAATTAAACCCTTTAATTAACTTACCTTTAATTAAACCACTGTTCCGTCTTCTTCCTCGCGTGAACAGGGCAGAACAGGGGATCGGCGTCAGCTTCCTCTGGCCGGCGATGAGGTGTCTTCTTCACACGAGAACCGGGCCGGCGTCGGATCATTGCTGGCGGCGATCTGGGCGGCAGCAATCGTCGGCGATTGAGCGGCGCCCGTTGGCGCAGTGTCTCCACACGGCGGTAGCGGCTTGGCTGGTGAGGAAGGCAGCGCGAGCGTAGAGGCGCTGCTCTCTTCTTCTACAGCGAAGGAAAGCGGTGGGGGTAGGCTCTGTAGCATCGGGCGTCTTCGCACGCGGCGTCGGCTTCGCGTGAGGAAAGGGAGGCGGCGCGTCGCGGCGGACACGAGCAGGAGGTGGCGACGAAGAAGAGGCTTAGGGTTTTCACTCTGGCCCCTCTCTTATAGCGCTCGTTGGCGCGAGAACTCCGGCGAAGGACTCGGTCGGTGAGCGGGGTCTTCGTGCGCGCGGAGAAACGGCCGGCGACAGGGTCTGCGGGGCGCGCGGAACAGCGATGCGGCGAAGTTTTAATAAGGAATGCACAGTAACTAACCCGATTAAATCTAAATCATACCGGCTAAACCCAATTAAAACCTAGGATTTATTAAAACAATTGTACCTATTACTGTAGCGAACCGGATTTAATTTTGGTTCGTTTGGTTCACTAACCAAACGACTTCTGATTTGATCCAAACCAGTTTTGTTGGATTCGTCTTTACGAGACGAACCTTTTTATCTATTTTATTTTATCAAAACCTCATCCAGTATGAACCAAACCAACTTAGTTCAGTTTGGTTCAATCTTGGTTCACTTGGGTTGATAATCAAACGACCTCCGTTTTGGTTCAAATAAATTTTGTTCGATTCGTCTTCGAAAGACGAATCTTTTCGCCACATATATATAACTTAATTACCAAATGAAATTTCTCTTACTCTAAATCCAATCAAAGTCTAAAAATAGGGCAAAATAATACGGGTGTTACAAGTGATGAATTTGTTGTTGGTAAGGTAATATAAAATTTAATCTATAATAAGTTTCAAAAATATATTTTAAATAATAGTGTAATAAAAATTTTGTTTTGGTTTCATAATGTAATCTGCACTCAATTGAAGTAATAATGTAATATATTTGTTTTATTAACTTACATATTCTTCACTCGACTCAATAGCAGTAGTAGTAACTTAAAAAACTATTGATTCTTATATAGGTATTCCTAACTCAAAAATATTTTAAAGATGCACTTGCGAAGTATGCTATGAAGAGGCAGTTAATTTACAAATTAAAGGACTTGAGGAAAACCACAGTTAAGAAAGTTGTGATGGAGAAAACTACATATGAGTAATAATTGAAAGGGGATAAAAAGAGTTGACTGTTATAAAATATTTAGACGAACACCAGTGTGGTCTTATCTTAGGAATGATTGATCATCCTGCATGCACAACTTCTTTTATAGCTTCTCAGATTGAAAGTCATTTTTTGTTTGCAAATAAACATAAACCTAGAATGATTCAGCGAGATATGTGAGTACAATTTACAGTAGACATATCATATCGAAAGACATACATTGCACATCAAAAAACTCTAATAAATGTGATTGGTAATTTTAAGAAGGATTATGGTGACCTCCCTAGGCTTTTACGGGAGCTAAAATATAGAGACCTAGAACATTGAAAATATATGTTTATAAAAAAATCCAATGTTATTTCTGGGCCTTTGGTGCATGTAGTAGAGTTTTTCGACATACTTTCGTAAACTAATGGGAATTAATGCAATGCACTTGAGTGATAAATATCTATATTTTTATTGATGGCCATAGTAGTAGATGGTAATGTAAATCTTTTGCCAATTGGTTTTGCAATTGTTGAGCTTGAGTGTAGGTCATCTTGAGAGTGGTTTCCAAATCACTTAAATACAATTCTTGTAGTTGATCCATCAACTATGACAATAATATCTGACAGACATCATGAAATATTATCTACAATGAGTAAAATTTATCTTACTGCTCACCATGGATTATGTTGCTATCACCTATCTTGTAATATGATATCAAACACTCGGGATAGACTTGTATTAGGATTGTTTTGAGCTATAGCTAGAGCAAATTTTTGAATATGATCAAATCATGTAGAGGATGTTGAGAAATATGCGGACGCTTATAGATGACTGCAAAATGTTGAACTACAAAATGGGCAAATACATATTTTTCTAGTAGAAGGTATGCAATGCTAACTATGAATTATTTTGAAAGTATAAATGCATTGTTCAAAGACACTCTAGAACTCTGAATAACAAGACCGATAAACAATACATAGAGGAAAGTTACACAATGATTTTATAATTGTACGGAAAAGTGTCTAATTCTACAGGTCCTTTGACATCATTTGCTATGAAAGAGATTGAAATTAGAAGAGAAAGAATTGGGTACTATGCAGTACATCCACATAGCAGAATCGAAATAGAGGTAGTGACGGTAGGATTGTTAAAGCGCTAGAGGGGGTGAATAGCGCGCTTAGCTTTTTCACTTGTTTTAGAAACTTTTTGAGTATGTAGCGAAAAATAAGAAAAACAAGAACACAAAATAATACCACATTTATTTTTACTTGATTCACAACCTCTGACTACTACTCCAAGGCCCGCAGTCCTTGACTGCTTCCAATGGATAATTCACTAATAGACTCTTTCTCACAATAAGAAAGAGTTTTATCTTTTACAAAAATGAGGAACGGTAATATGTTTATCGTTCCTAGAGAATGAATGCACAAAAGACAATAAATAGACTAAGCTATTAGTTATCGACTTTACTTGAGAACTTGAGCACAGTATCGGTGTAGCATTTTGGCATTGCAGCAGTGTCTCGAGAGTGTAGAACATGTGAACAATAGTAACAGAATAGTCATGAATCTTATTTTGAAGGCACTGTTTGTGACTGCTTTTATTGAGTAATCTGGACGACTAGATCCCCTTTCGGACACCCCCACCATGGGCTATCCGATTTGCTGTAATTCTTGACTTTAACATCTCTAGATGCTTGGATCCCTTCCAGGCACTTAGAATGCTGACGTGGCGATTATCGGATCAGAATTAACTCCGTTGCATTTTATCTTTCTCCTGACGCTTGGATCTCTTATGGGTGTTTGGAAATTGAGGTGTCTTGGCCAATCAAGACTTACCACCTCATCCACCTCGTTAGCCCGAATAAACCTTATCTAGGTGCCAAGCAAAAGTCCAAGTGGGTAGTCTTGGCAAAGCAAAAGTCCAAGTGGGTAGTCTTGGCAGAGCAAAAGTCCAAGTGGGAAGTCTTGGCAAGGAAAAGTCCAAGTGGGTAGTCTTGGCAAGGACTTGACATGACGAAGCTGATGGAAGCATCTCAAGCTAGTACAGGGAAGGCATGAGGCTGTGGGAGATGTTTGAAGGCCGAGGTCTAGGTCAAGAGAAGCTGAAATGTGATTTTTCAGCTTCACCAGTCGACTGGCCCTGCCAGCAGTCGACTGCTCATAAATCAGACGCACATAGAGAAATCAGTCGAGCCAGAGGAAGACAGGAGTCGACTGAGCAGTCGACTGGTGTTATGGTGAGTCGACTGTTTCCAGTCGACTGGTCTTGGAACAGTCGACTGTGATTTGAACGTTGCAGAAAATTGGCAAGCATTTAATGCGCTTTAATGCGAGATTTTGTTGCCGATTAAAGGCATCAGTCGACTGGCCCTGCCAGCAGTCGACTGATGTTGCAGAGTTATAAAAGAAGCCTGCTCGAGAATTGATCAAGAATCTTCACCATTTTCTGTCTCTTTGCGCTTCTGTTGAGAACGTGTTTGTTCTCTATTCTCTGCTTACTTTCTCTCATCCTGGACATTTTTTCATATCATTTTTGAGGAGATCAAAAGAGTTGTAAAGCAGATCTAATAGGGGCACCCAGATCCAATAGGGGCGTACGGAATCTAATTTTTTAGATTTTTTTTAAGCTCACTTTCTTGCATCACAAAGTTAGAATAATACAAGTACAATGCAAGAATTAAGTTTAGACAATTTTATAATTGTCTAGTCTTGACTTTGGATTTTTAGTAAAACTTGAGGTCAGACCAACGCTTACTAGTCCCTTCAAGGGAGTGCGTCCTTATCTACTCCTCTCAGGAGAGTTTACCTTTTGTCAAACATCTGATCCTTCAGACATATTTGGACTTTCTGCTCAACATTCGATCCTCTGACCCCCAATACTTCCTTTCGATGTCCTATCTTCGCCGACCCATCGACCTGCTAGACGTCCAATCTACTGACCTCCTAGACTTCTTGCCTGGTGTTCTCGATCTGCCAAGACTTTCTTACCCAATTTCACTGACTAGGACTTCTTGCTTAGCCTCCAACTAAGGCTCGCCTTACCAAGCCTTCAATTAAGACTTTTCTATGCTACCTACGTACTTAGATTAGCTCATTAATACACAACATAATCTTAACTTGAACTCTTTATCATGATCAAAACACAGATTTGATTATCCGATGCTCCTTGCACCAACAATTTCTCCCTTTTTTATTATGATAATTTAGTTTAAAGTTAAGTATTAAATACAAAAATTATTTCAAGAAAACACTTCAAAGTTCGTGCATCCAACAACCACTCCCCTTAATTCAGTCTCTCCACCTGAAATTAAGGTGATCTTGTATTTTAAAAATCACTTAAATTTTGATACCTTTTCTTTCCCTTGAAGTTAATGTGGTTCTTAGCTTAACTTTTGAAAACCACTTAGCTTTAAAAACTTAGTCTTAGTGTAAGACAATTTGGGGTTTAAAAAATACTTTTAAAATTACTTAGAAAAGTAGTAGTTAAAAAAATATTTTACTTTGAAAAATACTTTATGAAAAATATTTTACTTAAAAAAACACTTATGAAAAATATTTTACATTAAAAACACTTTTCTTAACTTTAAAATTATTCTCCCCTTTGACATAATCAAAAACAAGTAAGGTTTTGAAAGTGTTAGGGAGAAAGCTTTGAAATAGATATTTTAAGGTTTTAAAAACTTGGGGATAGAACATTTTCACGAAGAAGGAAAAAAATATGAAAGTGAACTAAAATTTTTTGAAATGCAGTACTTGTGTGTAAATTAACTAAAAATTCTTTATACTGCATTACTTGTGTGAAAATGTATACATATGAATCAATATAATATTGACAACTAAGAACTTTTCTAAAATGCCTAGAGTCCAAGCATGATGACTAATTTTAGAAAATAAAATATGTGAAAATAGAATATCTATGAAATTGTCCTTATCAGCATGTCTAACTTGTGTTACTAACTGACATGAAGATAGAGTTTTCATTAAGTTAGTCAGGTAAGTGTAGGTTCCAGCTAGTCAATTACTATGAAGGAACACTTAACTTGATCTATGTGCATTTACATTTTAGCCTAGATGTATGATGATACACTGACATAAGCATTTGAAATTCAAGCTTGACCTAAGCATCTCACACTATCTAAGTGGCTCACTACACAAGCAAGTTAATCCTAAGGTGCTTGTGAGATGCTGACTGCCTAAATCTATGGGTTCATATTTTCTACTAGAATACCTAGGCTAAGTCTAGATTTTACTTAATTTTTAAAAAACATAAGTTTGTAAATATAAGTTTTTTAAAAATAGATTTTGAAAAATATGTTTAAAAATCATAAGTTTTGAAAAATAAGTTATAACATAAATTTTTAAAAAATAGTTTTAAAAATTACTAGTTTAGTGTAACAAAAATAATAGTTTGAAGATGAATTCTATTCTACTAAGCATATTTCTAGTTGTTTTTAAAGTGTGTTAAACTCAAATTTAGGAAGGGTATATCTGTTATGTTTGATTTGGACTTAATATAGTCAAGTACAATGTCTCCCTTAACTACATGACCCCTAACAAAGTGATATTTTATTTCTATGTGTTTGGTTCTAGAATGATATATTGGATTCTTTATTAAATTATTGAACTTATGTTATCAATTAATACTTTGGTGTTATGGTAATTTAATTTAAAATCTTTTAGTGTGTGAGTTATCTAAAGTAATTGAGCTACACATTCCCCTATTGCTATATACTCTATTTCAGTAGTGGATAAGGTAACATAGTATTGTTTTCTACTACACCAGCTGATTAGATATTGACTTAAAAATTGACATCTTCTACTTATACTTTTTCTATCTAGTTTACAATCAGCATAGTCTGAGTTAGAGTACCTTACTAAGTCAAAATTATTAGTTTTAGAGTACCACATTCCAATACCTAATTATTCCTTATACAAGGATTAAGTGTGATTCGTTTGCATTTGATTGGTATCTAGCACACATACCAACTGCAAATAAAATATCATGTCAACTTACAGTTAACTACAACAAACTGTCTATTATTCTTCAATAATATTTTAAGTTAACTTATTTTCCTTCTAGGTCATTATTAATATTTACATTAGCTACTATAGGTGTGTTAATTTCTTTTTCATTTTCCATGCTAATTTTTTGATTAAATCTTTAGCATATTTATTTTAAAAGACATAATTACCATATTTTATTTGTAATCTTAAGAAAATGTATAATTCTCTTACCAATTAAGCTCATCTCGAATTTATTTTTCATTAATTCAACAAATTCTTTTAGGAATTTTGTATTGGTTGGTCATCTATATATATTTGAGTTATAAAGATATCTTTTTCTAAAGTTTTAACAAAGAAGGTTGGGTCAATTTGTCCTTGGTTAAACCCTTTAGATAATAAGTGAGCTGATAGTCTTTCATACCAAGCTCTAGATGATTGTTTTAATCCATATAAGGTTTTCTTTAATCTATAAACATGATTTGGATGGTCTAGATCTTCAAATCCAAGTTGTTGGTGCAGCGAAAGCTTTTCGTAGATCACTAAAGGGAGGAGTGAATAATGACTTGCAAATACAATTAACTCTTTTTCTCTTGCTAACATTTTAGCAAGGGCACATTAAAATATAAATATAATATGAAATAAAATACGAGGTAATAAATTTACTTGGTTACCACCCTTGGGTTATTAGTCTAAGACTATGAAAGTGTTTGTGAAAATATCCTCATCGGAAACACTTTGGAGGTGGAGAAACCTCGTACAACGATTGAGAACAAAACTATTAAGTTAGACCAAATGAAATAATTAAAACCGAGTGTGTATTTTCTTCTTCGAGCTTCAGTCTATTTATAGCCTTCACCTTAATTTGACCGTTGTGTTGACATGACACTTCTGGGCATTTAGAAGCCTTTCGAGTGCATGGATTTATTGAACCCAATCCACTCTGGCAATGGTCCTCCAATGGATTTGGATGACTCCTCGCGATCTGGGCACCTGAAACCTCTCTGGGTGCCTGGACTCTGTGACGTGGACTCCATCCTCATTCGCTTTAGCAACGGCTCGCACTGACTTGGATTGGGTATCCAAGCGTCCAGAATGGATCCGGACACCTAGACTCTAGGACACCCAGAATGGATCTTGATACTTGGATGCCCAAAATAGATCCGGGTGCTTGGAATCCTAGAATGGATCCGGGTGCCTGGATGTGGGGGTACTCAGAATGGATCCAGGCGCCTGGAATGGTCAACTTCATATTAACCATTTTCCTCTTCCATTCTCTGTTCTGCCTTGGTTGACTTGCACAGTCTTCCTTCCAGCTTCTCGTCCCTCGGACATATTGATGCCTTTCGGCTCGCTCCCATGTGTCTTGCCCATTTTACTAGAGCATTTTTTCACAGCTCCTCGTACCTTGGATGCACTGATCTTGTCGGCTCCTTTCCCATGATATCCTTCTCGCTCGTTTACGTCTTTTACCAAGGTTCACCATATAGGTATTATGTGTGATCTCCTAAGTCCTTGTACACTTAGACACACGTGTTAAATACAATATGATCTAATTTTAGACTTATTTGACCCTACAT
This sequence comes from Curcuma longa, assembly GCF_044706935.1. Taxonomy (NCBI): domain Eukaryota; kingdom Viridiplantae; phylum Streptophyta; class Magnoliopsida; order Zingiberales; family Zingiberaceae; genus Curcuma; species Curcuma longa. The sequence goes on along the minus strand of NC_133865.1, from coordinate 2,540,221 downwards.
CAAAACTTCACACTAGGGTACTAACAATCTCCCTTTTTTTATATTCATCAAACTAAGTTTAAAAATTAGGGTAAGTAATAAACATAGTAAAAAAACATGAACAAGCATAATGCAAAAAAATATATTACTCCACTTGCATTGATGTCTAATTTCTATGTTTTATATTTCTGCCCCTTTGACAACAACAAAAAATGATGAGAGAAAAATATATCATATTTTAATAAAAAATAATTTTAATAATAAATTTCATAGAGAGTATTCAAAGAAAATTATTTTTTTGGGTCAACCATAAAATAAAATAAGAAAAATAAATTTTTGGTTGACAAAAATAAAAAAATTAAGTAATGAAAATTGATTTTAGAACCCTAAATAAATTTAAATCTACTAGATTTATCAAATAATTTTTTGAAATAAACTATTTTGGTACTTTTTTGATTCAACCTTTGAAAGTTTGATAATTATATTTGGTTCTCTGTATAATTTATCGAAACAAGTAGAAATTTTTTTAATGTTAAAGAAACTACTTGGTCCCTTAGTCTTAAGTTGTCAATTTTTAGTTTTTTATTTTCTTCCTTAAGACATAAACTAGCTAATTTATTTTCTAGCTCAATATTGGTTCATTTTAGATCCATGTATTTCTTTCTAACTTTACATAATGATTTAGAAAGTATTTTAATTGCATTATATAATTGATCAGAGGGTAGGTTACGTACCTCACTTACCGTTTCGGATTCGTTGGTTGAGGCTCCCCTTGCATTATCATTGTTATCGTTGAATCCTACTTTTGACTCTTCTTCTTGCATCGCCATCAATGCAAGTCCAACTATTTGCTCTGACTCCGAGTCTTCTGAAGAATCGCCCCAAGTTGCTCTTAAATTTTTATATTTGGTCTTTGATTTTTCTTTCCCTTTTTCTTTAGGCTTCTGCTTGAGTTTAGGATAGTTGTCCTTGATGTGACCTTTTTCATTATAGTTGAAACACCTCACTCTTCTTTTCTTCTTTTTTCTTAGTAGTCTTGAGACCTGTTTTTTATCAAAGTTATTAGTTTTAAAAAACTCTTTTATTCTTCTTACCAAGTGTGCTTCTTCATCCATCTCCAAGGATGTGTTCGAATCTGAGTCACCCTTCTTAGCTTGTAGAGAGATGTTGTTGTTTGGTAGTTCTGTGTCTTTAAACCCTTCACATCAAAATTCATGTAATTCTAAGGTCAAAAATAATTCTTCTAGTGTACTTACCTCTAAGTTCTTCAAGATATAATATGAGTCCACTATTGAAGTCTATTCTTTAGGTTCTTAGAAATGCATTCAGTGCATATATAAAAGTGTCTCGATTTGTTATTATTTCCTCAAGGTTGTTGAGGTCGGTGATTATCTCTTTAAGCTTTGCATGTAGTTGCACCACTTTTTCTCCCTTTTCTAATTGGAGATAAGTTAGTTGATTCCTCAACAAGTCCCTTCCACTAGCTTTATTTCTGAGGTCCCTTAGTAAAGTTCTAGGAACTTATCCTAGAGATCTTTCGTTGAGTTGTAGTGGCATATCCAGTTGAGTTCTTGTATAGGTAAAACATTTAGGAGATGGAACTCTACCTTACCATTAGCTGTGAACTTGTCTTGTTGCTTCTTGGTCCATCGCAGTTCATCAAGTTCTTCTCCATCCTTATTCCTAAGCACTTCAAAATAATTTTTAATATACAACATTATTTCAAAATCTGTTTTGAAAATACTGCCATTTTCTCTTCCAGATGGTTGATGGAGGTGTGTTTTTTGTTAAATTATTTTTTTCTTTGTCACTCACACCATTCAAAATTAAAATTTATAATTAACCAAACCCCTAATTATCGCTCAGGTAACATAGTAGAGATCCGAATCGTCTCTCATGGAATCAATGATGGAAAGTTATCTTAGACACATAGTGTAATATCTTGTAACGCGCTAGAGGGGGGTGAATAGCGCGTTGTCACTTTTCGATCGTTCGTTCTATCAGAAAACTTACAGCGGATATTAGAAACAGATGCAGGGGACTCGCGGATTTACTTGGTTCCTAATCCCCCAGGGTTAGTATGTCCAAGGCCTATGTACGGGAGGCACCTGTCCATTAGTGATCTCCTTTCTGAACGTTGTTCGGAGGCGGAGAAACCCGTCTTACAGTCCAAATAAAGATAATAATAAAATACAAAATTAGATGAGTAAGGAAGGAATAAACCAAATAATTGAAGCTGTTCTGGAAGTCCTTAGCGTCGCACACTCTTCCTGGATCTTCCCCGATTGCAAGCGCCTGACCTCGTTCGCGTTCAGAAACACCACTTGAGAGGAGGGCTTGTATTTTTTTTATTCTGGTTGTGCACGCTCACCCTCCTTTTATAGCATGCTCAGGTCGACTAGAGCCCATCTCAGGTCGACCCCATGTAGACCGCGATCGTCATTCTCCGCGGCTGACTTGGCCTTCAGGTCGACTGAAACCACTCTTCAAGTCAACTCCAATCTGATGTGGCGGATCTGGATAGACTTTGGCTTCCGTAGCGTTTATCCACCTCCGATCGACTGGAATGACCATTCAGGTCGACCGAAACTCTTTTGACTTTGGTTTGACCTGAGTTGACCCCGGACTTGGTTCAGCTGTTTTTGTTTGCTTCACTTTTGCTTTCTCCATCTTGCTTCGAGCTCCTGGTTCCTGCAAGACAAGCATACAAACAACCAAACAATCTAAACTTTACCTTGTGGGTCAAACTTTGGATTTCTATTGAAATCCTGGGTTAGTCTGACGATTACTGATCCATTCTAGGAACGCACCCTTACCCACTCCTCTCGGGAGAAGTTTTATCATCAAGTCCTCCAAATTTGTTGGACTTCCTGCTTAGCTTTGTCCTTGGCCTTCAGGAATTTTTTGCTGTGACTCGGTCCTCCAGACCACCCACACTTCATCAACCCTATGGTTTTCCTGACCGTACCCGATTAGATTTTGGTCATGCTTCCCGGTCCTTCGACACTGCATGGACTTGCACCTGGTGCACTCGACCTGCTAAGACTTCTGCCTGATCCTCCAAACCAGGACTTGCCTTTACCTAGCCTACAACTAGGACTTTCCCTTGCCTAGCCTACAACTAGGACTTTCCCTTGCCCAATCTTCCAGATCAGGACTTCCACTGCCTAGTCTAATCGACTAGGACTTCTCGCTAGTCATTTAGTCTGATTAGACTTCTCTCACATCCAAATATCAGGTCCTGTTTGGATCAACCCCTTGGTCAAATTGATCAGACCTAGGTGTATTGTCAAACATCGAAACTCTAGGCAAGATCTAGTGTTTCTTGCACCAACACATGGTACGGAGTTTTTATTATTGCTGACCTTATTCACTTCTAAATATCTATAAGATCCATTTATTAACAATTAAATCCTACAATTAACAAAAGAATACTAGTATACATAATTATAATTTAAGTTCCCTCATACATCCTAATAACAAATCATTCATACTACAACCCATCTTACAATTCCAACCATACTTCACATAATAACATTAAAATACAATAAATTTCACAAATGTACAAACTACTCCACTAACCATATACAATTAAACATGAGCAAGAACATGTTTACACAATAATATATATCAACAATTTACAAAATTACAATTTATTCCTAATCACAACAATATATATCAACAATTCACACAAGCAAGAATAGGTTCATTATTCACGACTCATGACAACCACAACATTCATTCACTTATACAACCTTAACATAAACTAGTTCATATCCAACAACATTCTTCAACGTACATATAAAAAGAGATGTCAACTTCACTTCCTAAACAATAAGACACATTCCTTTTCCTAGACAAGAACATAATCAAATAACTATAGCAATTCTACTACTTATACATCAAGCAACAAATTACATGGTTTAGATAGTTTCCTTTTCATCCTTTCCAATCCAAGAACAAATCTATACAAGTTCATTGCATGCATCAAACACAAAATTACACAACACACTATGTTCCATCTACAACAACAATAACCTATTTCATGATTCATTTCATTATCTTATAACTTCAACACACTACATGAATTCCATTCGTTATCACAAATTCAACAATACAAAATACTTTAAATTTTATTTATAAACATTCGACAAGCAACACATAATCCACCGAATCCCTCGAATCCATTTACATGAATCACAACAAATATAAAAGCACACAATCAAACTAAATACCCTTGCTTCCATTCCTATTCAACCGACTACAACATGAAACAAAGTGATTATCAATTCAAATTCACAATCATTCAACATCCAAATGAATTGCATGACAAGAACAGAACAAATCAAACAAATGGGGGGGGGGGGGGTTATTCAACCATGCTAACAGAACAAGGTAAACAAAATCAAAAGCTAGGGTTAGAGTTAGGGTTTGGTTTCTCCCGGATCGGCACAGAATAGAGACAATCGACACCACTTTGGTTGAGTCACGCCATCAGGGAATGGTGGACCTCATCGGAGCTGGCCAATTTCGATGAGATCCCGTCGGGGAAGACACTAGTTCGGTTGCTCCTCAGCCCTCCCCTACTGCAAACCACAGACAGAAGTTAGGAATCCAAACAAAACCTTACCTCATGTTCTCGGTGGATGATATGGTTAGAGCTAAACAGGGCATCCCTAGACGAACTCTTATGGATGCGAATGGACAGGGAGCTCCACCGGAGCAAACCACTCATGACGGCGGATTCCTACTGTGTGGAATGTCATCAACCGCCAATCACCGGAGTTGATCCACCCACGCTGATAGATCCATGACCAACGGGGGTGAAGAAGTCGCTCACTGGAGCAAACCACTCATGACGAGGTCTCCTACGGTTGCGTCGACACTCCTCGACCTTCGTGGACATCGGTCACCACTTTGTTACTGATCGAGAAGAAGAAGATGATTGGAGAAGGAGGCGATGGAGGGTGGAGAAGGTAGTGGATGGGAGCTCAGCCATGGAAATCACGATTTGGAAGAGGAAATGAGAAGCTACAATCGCTACGATTTTTGGGAGAAGAAAACCTACTTTGGCTGAGCCCCCCTTCACGCAATGAACTGTCTGACCTTTTAAGCCCACGCTGAACTAGTAGCTTGAATAACTAATCAGATTGAGCCAAATTGAGCCCAAACCAAACCAAATTTGAACTCGAACTAGACCAGATCTAACCTAGACTTGATTTTCTCTAAATTAGGTATGTTCGTGGGCTTTTCAAATTGATTTTTCTGGTCCGATTCTAATTCGTTGCAATTGGATTTGATTGTAATTATTCAAAAATTATTATTTTTATCCTAATTTCTTACAAAATCAAATATCACAAATTAATACTCATAAATTATCTTAAATTAATAAGAAATAGACTAGCTATAATTGGGATAATTTAAATAGAGTTAATTAAAACCTAATAAAATTATCCTATTATTTTTTAAAAAAATTATTTTTTATTTTTAAATATTTAGATTAAATTTTTTATTTTTAGTTAATATATTTTATATTTTAAAAATATCGAAACTATATCGATACGATACGGTACCGAAACTATATCGTTCTAGTCCGGAACTAAAACCTTGGCACGGCTTGATATTTTAAATCTTGATTCATAGCATAGTTTTTTTTGTACTTGTATTGTACTTTTTGTAAGAGATTTCATAACATAATTTTTTTCACCTTTAAGAGGTATCCGAAAATGAGAAAGGATATTGGGGATTCAAGAATACTCACAAAGAGTCATAGACCATGGAGTGGAGTAGGAACAATATTTCCGAATCATGTTACATCGATTTTATTAGCATTGACTTGCTTATTATTTCCATTGCGTTGAACTTGGCTAAGAGTGTTAAGTTGTATTTGCAAATCAAGCACTATTCATCCCTCTCTGGCCATACAACAACATAACCTATAAGTCCTACCAATATTGTTTCCCACTTGAGGCTTGATGTTTCTTGTTAAGACCTAACATTCAATTCATAGTATAAAATCATACATAAGTGACAACATCTAAGGTTTTGGTGTTTTTACTATTAAATTGGCAAGCGATGCTTTCCAAAAATTCACTATGTTTTGAATTATGATCAAGGTTTAAAATATTGAGCAGTGCCGAAGTTTTGGTCCCGGACCGGAACGATACAGTTTCAGTACCATATCGTATCATGCCGATATAGTTTCGGTATTTTTAAAATATAAAATATATTAACAAAAATAAAAATTTTAATCTAAATATTTAAAAATAAAAAATAAAATATTTTTAAAAAATAATAAGATGATTTTATGGATTTTAATAAACTCTATTTAAATTATCTCCAACTATAGTTAGGAATTGATTATTAAAACCTCAATTAAACTCTAAGTTTAAAAAAATCAAAAATCTCGACTACGTCGCTCCAAATTGTGCGCGGAGGCATCGCTGGGTTTGCGCGGCGCCTCCGGTGACGTCGTCGGGCTCGGGCGACTCCTCCAGTGGCGTTGTCGAGCCCGGGCAACGCCTCTGGAGGCGTTTCCCGACCAAACTTGCTGTGTCGGTGCCGGTCCGTCGGCAGAACGAAAAATTTCACCTGTATCGCACGATACGACTCGAAATTTCAATCCTTGATTATGGCTACTCTAATTCGAATTGTACCAAAGTGCCATGATGATGAGAGAATTAATCTATATTCACTATGTTTTAAATTATGGCTACCCTAATACTAATTGTAACAAATTTCCAAGATGATAAGAGAATTGATTAACTTTGTCAGACCCAACCACTGATTGAAAATGCTTAAAGACACATTAATTACTTGGACTTCTTTAAGCTTATCGACTTAATTAGGTAATTCTTGATGTGAGACTAAACCCGCATGTCGTGATTCCAATCCACATTGTTACTCTTTGATTCTTATGGTTGATCTAGTCAAGTTCTATGGTGACAACAACAAACAGTAGTAGTAAAATGGTTTAAAATTAGAATTTAATGTGCTTCAATATTTAGCTTATCTTTCTATTTTATATTTCTTGGGTACATAAAAAATATACTTCAATTATGACCATCAGATGTATCTAGAGTTAGTGGGACTAGTCTGTATTACTTTAACCAAAAGATAACAATTACCACATATATGATAGCATATATGACTCTAACATAACACATGTACAATAATTAAGAGTCTTCAATGATGCAGTGATCTTAACTGGAATAATTGCTATACAAGTAAAATGTTCTTGAATATAATCCTTATATCCTTAAATTAAAAATATTATAAGATACTGGAGTTCATGAAGATGAAGTGAAAATTATGAAGGGTTTCAAAGAAAGAGAAACATGCTAGGGCTATACTATTGTGCCTTGTAACATAAATGAGCCAAAAAAACCTCTAGAGGGAGTCTGTAAAGATTGATATTATTCCGATAGATGAGAAGATGTAAAGAGGAACTTTTAAAAGTTTAACATATAGTCCAGAGAGGAGAAACATGAATTGGAAGAGAAAATGGCTAATCTATCTATGAAGAAGTTGCACCCTACAAAGAGATTGTAAGCGTTGAAAATAAAATGTGAAATTAGAATTTCAGCATCTATCTTAAAAGGAGGAATGTCAGAAGAGTTGAATTTGTATTTTGTTTCCTTCTGGAAGAAAAATGTAAAAGTAAGCCAATGATTCTGAGAGGAGATTTTGACAGAGACAAACAAAAATTAATTTTATGTTAAGTAACGAAATAAAAAATAAATCAAAAGATGAAGTGAAAATTATGAAAGGTTTCAAAGAAAAAGAAACATGTTAGGGTTATAGTATTGTACCTTGTGACATAAATGAGCCAAGAAAAAACCTAGGAATGTGTAAAGTTTAATATTATTCCAATGGATGAAATGTAAAGATGAACTTTTAAAAGTTTTAACATGTAGTCAAGAGAGGAGAAAGATGAATTGGGAGAGAGAATGGCTAATCTATCTATGAAGAAGTTGCACCCTATAAAGAGATTGGTAAATGTTGAAAATAAAATGAGGCTAGAGTTTCATCATCTATCTCAAAAGAAGAGAAATGTCAGAAGGAAGTTGAATTTCTATTTATTTCCTTCTAGAAGAAAAATGTAAAAGTAAGCCAACGATTCTGAGAGGACATTTTGGCAGAGACTAACAAAAACTAATTTTATCAAGGGGCAGAAGCAAATAGGATGAGAGATGACTAAAAAAATCATGAAAATGTTTTTAAATTTTAGCTTTTGACTACTGCCTGCTCCTTTTTTTTCTGCTTGCTCCTTTTTTTCTTTTAAATTTTATTTTTAAAAAAGCTGCCCCTACTTTTAATTTGGCACCTTTTTTTGTCTATCCACTTCTTTATGTCGGATCTTATCGTAGTCTTCCTCATGCCTGGACAATATTGAGGTTGATGTAGAAATATTGCACAAGGGAGACAAAGAAGATGAAACTGTCTAGGATCACTACCCCTCCAACCTCTCATAGGTAGTCACCATCTGCTGAGAGTTCTCTATTGCCATTAGCTCTAAATTATTCCGTGCTCTGGTTGTGGATGAGGGCTTGATATTTAAGAAAGTTTTTGTTGTAAAGGGGATAGAAAAATGCCCATTAGTTCCTCATACTTGGCCATTTCCACCACCTCTTGATTTGGAGAGGACAAGGTGTGGAAGTGGTTGAGAGATTGAAGATTGGAGGATGATGTGGTTGGCATTGGAAAAGGAGAGGCAAATTGAGAAAGTACAAATGAGTGGATACTTGTGCTACAGAATGTTTGTTTGAGACAAAAATTGGTCTGATGGTTCTCCCTAACAGCATTGGAGCTGGAGTTTGGACAGTTGAGGTTTCAGATACGGCAGAGGAGATGAGGTCGATTGATTTGTACGTAAGATAGAAAGAAGATGGCATTTCATAAAATCTATGATCTCCTGTTGAGATTGACAAATAGAAACCTCTAATTCCTCTGTAGACAAGTTGAGAGTAACAAAATTCTATAGTTCTTATCAAAAGAGTATATCAGAATCTTACATAGCACTGAATGACTTTCCACATGGGACTGAACCCATATATCCTATTACTCTTTATAGCTGTAGCTGTAAACTCTGGTCTTGAATCACTGTTGGTGCTGTGGCTATAGTATGCCATAAAATTAGTTCTATTGCCCTGTTTGATGCAACACAAGATAGATCTGTGAATTTAATTGACAACCTTATGGGGTCTGCTGCCTTGGTTTGTGATCTCATGAGAGAGAAAAGAAAATATAAAGCAGCGGATTTTGTATTAATAGTACATGAAATAGAGCAATAAGATGGGACTTCTTTGATAGACTTTTAAATTATTTCTTCTTATAAGACTTAAGCATGATACAATAAAATTTTTCCAAGCGAGGTAGAAGGCTAGTTAGTGATGGGGAGGGATCAACACCTTCAATCCTACATGATCAAGTTGGGGTACCTTAGTTGATGCAAAACGTGATAACATTCACACCAAGCGCCCCTCATTGCCAGTTCCATGGTTAGATGAAGGGAGGTAAATCAGGTACCAAGTGGCCTCCTAAAAGTTGGGGTACCTTAGTAGGATTGCATATAGTGGACATTGCTATCTAGGTGGCTAGTCATTTTGGGTAGTGGTCCCACTCCTACATATAGTATCAAAGCCAACCTATTCGTTCATGGATGTTCGGTTCCTAATGCACTATGGTTAATCCCAGTTCAATTGGTCATCTTTGGTTTGGGACAGGGAGAAGGATGTAGATCTAGCATAATGAGGATCTACATTGTTGGTTTGACTCGGGAAGGCACATGACCCATGCTAGGTAGCTACCCTAGTCTAGGTACCAAGTGAGGCAAGGATCCTCAGATTCATTGAGTGAGGTATAGTGCAATTGTGGGATGAGCAGTTGCTTCAGTCCTACATGGCCAAGTTTGGGGATCTTGATATATGTACTGGACATCCCCATCAAAGTGTTAGTACATCAACTTCCTTCTTAAGTTAAGTCATCAAGATATCCATCACTAATCATTAACTAACGTGAATATATGTAGTCAGTATATTGTTCAAGGCTGTGCAGTGACTCGACCAAAATATTCAAGGATGTTTATGAATGAATACTCATTGTATTAGAATCTACCAGTGGTTACACTGTGTTTTGAAGAAGTGAAGATGAAACTTTCCTGTGATACATTTTTCTGTAAATCCTTTATTGACTACAATACCTCTCTATGAAAACAATATTATGGACTCAATTGAGGTAGTTTTCCTTTGGGAACTATTTAATACTTCTATATCCTTGAGGTTATTCTTGTTCCTTATGAACTGAACATTATTCGGGCAATTCACACTCTACAAATTTTCAGGTTATGCATATTTTTGAGTATAAAAGTAGAAAGTTCTGTCATTTCAAGTGAAATGGGAACACAGATTTCTATTGAAGAAAGCGCTAGAAACAACCAATTGTGCACAAAAAACTTCCCATTTTTGATTTCTGAGAAAATGGAAGAATTTGTAAAAAATACCAAAACTGCAAGTGATCTCAGTGTTAGTTTTGGGTACCATTGCAGTACCTTTCAGATTAGCTCTTCTGAAGCAAGTTCTATGGAATCCTCTCCTAGTGTACATATCCAAGAATCCAACATGAAGATAAGAACTAGTTCTTTCTCCTGTTTGTCTGGTGCTGCACTCAGTGCAAATGCTACCTTGGCAAACACCAACATATGCAATGGTCTCATTGGAGAAGAGATTTTACCTGAACTAGACTCACCACAGTCTTTCAAAAGGGTGTCATCTTCTGCATCTCTCTCAAGGCTGGACTTGCATTCATCACCTTCACCATCTGAAAACAGTATCCTCAGTACTCCCACAAGGGTTCAGTCCTCAAGTTTTCTAAGTGCCATGGATGTGCAGATGGCTGGTGGAGCAGCTGGTGAAGATCGCGTTCAGGCAGTGTGTTCTGAAGAGAATGGATGGCTCTTCTGTGGAGTATATGACGGGTTCAATGGACGAGATGCAGCTGATTATTTAGCTGGAACCCTTTATGAAAACATAGGGTGCAACTTGTTCTTGTTGGAGAGCAGTATTACTCAAAAAAATGCAGTGAAAAATATTGGCAGTAAGAGTGAGCTGTCCTTCACTATTGAGAGCGGGAACAGATTGGAGTCACTGTGTTCTTTGGAGGAAGAGTTCTCATCAGAGTCTTTCCGACTAGGTGTGCTGAATTGCCTTAGGAATTCCTTGCTCCAAGCCGAGAATGATTTTATGTACAGGGTAGAGCAAGAAATGGAAGATAGACCTGACTTAGTTTCAGTTGGTTCTTGTGTCTTAACAGTGCTGCTCCGTGGCATGGACTTGTATGTTATGAATCTAGGGGACAGTAGAGCTGTGCTTGCTACAACTTACGCAAAGAATGATGCACCTCAAGCTATACAGCTAACAGAGAACCATTCACTTGAGAATGAGGCAGAATATAGGAGAATTTTATCTGATCATCCTGATGATCCTTCACCAATTGTAGGTGGGAGAGTGAAAGGAAAATTGAAACTTACACGAGCATTTGGTGTTGGTTACTTGAAGAAGGTACGTGTTTTAGATTTTTAATTAAAAGATAAAACCTTCACCATTTATGTATCAGTGATTTTTTTTGTTAAATATGTTGTACAGAAACATTTGAATGAAGCTCTAATGGGAATTCTTCGTGTTCGTGATCTGCGTAGTCCACCTTATGTTCATAATCATCCGTTCACTGTGAATCATAAAATCTCAGAGAATGACCTATTTGTTATTTTGGGCAGTGATGGATTGTTCGACTTCTTCACAAATGATGAAGTTGTGCAACTAGTTCACCAGTTTATGCAGAACAATCCATTCGATGACCCAGCAAAACATTTGATCGAGCAGCTTGTGCTACGAGCCGCACAAAATTCTGGTATAACAAATGTACTATAATATAGTTTATCCATGATGCAAACATTTGATTCAAAGAGAGAATTTTACAGACGTGCACCAGCTTTCTCCTATTTAGAAATTTTTTTGATTTCTAGTTTGACTTCTTCTTGTCTGACTTGAACTGATTGACTGTATGCCTTAACCTAGTTTGAACCTTCTAGGCTTTTTAAGTAGACATAAAATCTGAGATCTCTTTGTCCATTTTAGGAGACTCAAGAATTTTAATGATTCTTGTAAGGTTGGTTATCTTTAGCTTCTAATAACTATTCATATCACTTGATGCTAAGTATCAGTCATGCCAATGATTCAGGTTTTTCTGTTGAGGAACTGATGAACATTCCTGTGGGAAGGAGAAGAAAGTACCACGACGATGTGACTGTCATTGTGATCATCCTTGGGAACAAGCAGCGAACCTCAACCGCCTCGACATCATTGTAGACGAGTTGTGTTTGTTTATGGTTTGAGAATAATGTTGTGGCATTTTGTATGGCAACGAAACAGTGATGTATGTCTTGTTGTAAATGCTTATGCATTGGTGTATTGTTATGGTAAATTATCAAGAATGTTCTATTTTGATTGGGTTAAGGACAGTGTGAGCATACGTCAGATGTAGTGTTTTTAACCAGAATATTCAAAATTTAAATGATGCACAGAAAATAAAAATTAAAGTCATAGTAAAAGTAAGAGTTAGAAATTCATTGTTATGGTTAAAACTCTAGAGAATATTATGCTCCTGTGATTTACATATGCAAGTGGTACTCTCAAAGGATGAAGATGAACATTTTCGATTGAGTGTCGCAAGGAAGTAGAAAGTTGGGTAGTTTTGAGAAACTAGAATGTTAGTCCTTGATCTAAACTAATTTTTTTAAAAAAAGACAATTTTATCTTTGTAATTTCCAAAAGATCTGTCTGTTAAATTAGATTTCAACAATTCAATAAATGAAATGAATGAAAAATTACCGACAAAAGAGGACCATGAGATTTTACTAATTTGAATGAAATTTTCAGAATGTTTCTTTAAAATGAGAGAAGTTGAAGTCACCTCTCGATCCGATCTAGTCCAATCCAATCCAACCCTATTTCGGTTGGGTTATTCATGACATGCCCACAAAGGAATTAAACTTGATATACCAGGCTTGGTGTATTTCGTGAGTCAAGCTAGGTAAGTGTGCCTTAGTAGCAACTCGTGCCCCCGAACACGACCCTTGTGTAGACCTTGACTCAAAATATTTAAAAATTTTAAATATAAAATAAAAATTATTTTAAAATTTTATTTTCATTTCTTTTATTTCCCCATATTTTTATTTTTTTTATAAAAAAATTGGCTTTCCCCTTTTGATTTTTTAATACATTTCAATTATTATTATTATTATTTAAAAAAAAATAGGTAAGGCAAACCGAAGTCAAGGTCAATGATCCTAGGTCAAACAGTCAACCAGCTTGAAGCTATATCAGACACTCCTTGCCAACATCCCAAAGTTTTAAATCTCGAATAGCACTGGAGTTTCGGACCTTCGAGTTTCTTGATGCACCCTTTAATGAGTTTTTCGTGGTCATCAAAAGTTTCGATAAGCTAAAAGACAAGGATCCTAACAATTTATTATGCTAATCAACTATAGTGGGACGTTATGAAATATCAATGAAACTAGCATAGAACAGGTCAAGGACATTAGAATAAACAAAGCAAAATAAATGATATAATTTATCATCCGAGTTTAGCTTAACGGCAATCAGCCGGTGCATATTCAAACCAAAATCTAGCTTAAGCAATCTGGATCAGGTCATCACAAATTCAACTTCAACGCCAAATTCTAAACTTTTGACAAAAATAACCAGGTCCGCCATCTCACCTTAACAATGTAGCTACAAAATTTTCTCCTCACAGATGGTCGTAGAGTCGACCGTGTGAGACCGCTAGAGTGGTGGATTTCATCTATTGCTGGAGTAACTATTATTGTATTTACAATATAGTAATAACTATACATCCGCAGTTGGTTTTGAGTTGTAAACAAAGCACACTTACAGCAAATAGGAGAGTTTCCTGGTTGCAATAACTTGAATATGCATAAACAATGATCGGTTGCAGATGTACTCTGGCAAATCCAATCAAATTAGGCACTACCCAATTGCAAACCTCAGTATGTACAAATAAGCTTACTTAGTACACTAATTTCTCAAACAGTTGGCTCGTGCAGAAGGTCAACACGAGAATAATAGGACAGAATATAGATACATAACTCATTAATTTGATGAAAGGGATGGGATACACAAGAAAGAAATCACAGAATATATGTACATAACTGATTTGATTATATGCTCGCTACTGACTAAACCTTTTATAGAGCAAAGTGGAACTGTTCAAATTGTATCAGACAATCAGTCGGAGCATTTAATTTTCTTTGTGCAAGATCCTCATTTATGTACCAACTTGGGTCCGGATCAAGATTTTAGGCATACATTCATTTTCCAGTGAAAATAAATACATGTATATGTTGAGATCGATCCAGTGCGTTACAAATATTTACACGTATAACAATCATACACAACGAAAATAAAATAATAATTAAACTTAATTATTACAACACTTGCAACACACGCATGCAAATACAACAGGCACAAGATATGACTGTAATTTAAAATTTTCAAATAATAAATATTCTACGTATACCTGACGTATGACGCTCAACGAGAATGATATCAATCAAGAGACCTTTGTCAAAGTTCTGCCTCTACTGGTGATCCATGCCAAATGCTCTTCTGGACGGCTTTCAAAGTCACGAGTTTTATCATCGTCTTCGGTACTAGCCAACGATCGACAATGATCAATTTGAGAGAAACCCCCCTAATATTGAAAATACGGAACAACATTTATTGTGATCATTTTTCAAAATTTTTTAACTATCATCGACAATCATATTCTCGATGTAGTTTTCGATGGTCAACCTTTGACCACCAGTTTGGGACAAATGATTGAAACTTTTTCGATGTTGATGGAACGATCTCTGGAGACTTCACAAGCTTCATGCAGTAAACCCCATTGCAACCCAACAGCAACTTCGGTGGCTACTGTCCACGGGAACACCAAGTTGTCGACGTTCCACGTTGGTTGGTGCTCCCTACTCCCCGATGGCTAGGACTGGAACTCAGCAACGACCCACGAGCTCAAGAAAAGCTTGATAGGATAAGGCGGCCGACTTCATTAGGATTTTACCAATCGAGAGAAAACGAAAAGAAGTGGCGAGCGCACACGGAGAAATCCTGATCCTCAGAAAGGAAAATCGCGATCAGGGGAGGAGAATAACTACCGTGCTCAGATTTGTTTTTTCGAGAAGAAAGAAAATGCGAGTGGCTCGAGATCTCCCTCATAGGTTTCTAAAACTAGAGAACATTCCAGCAGGACACTCGATCGGGAGAAGACAATCACGTAAAACCAGCAACCAGCAGCGCTCTAAGGTTTTCGATCGCCTCTCTCTTGCGAAGGAGGCAGCGCTAGGGTTCCTGATCGCGGCAGGAAAATGGTGATCCATCCTCTTTGCACACGCCGTTGGCAACCTCTGTTCGGGAGAAGCAGGGGATGAAGCTCAGGAGTAGCCGCCGCGCTGTCGGGGAAGAAAACACACATGCCCTCAATCACGATTAGCTTGGTAGACTCACACGGCGTTAGGGTTCTTGTCTTATGGCGGTTGGTAACGCGAAGGAGGAGATGATGGCTGATCTGTTGCAATTCACAAAGGCGGCTAGGTTTTCTTCTTGCGAACAAAGAAGATAGGGGCATCTAGGGTTTGGTTGTACCTCTCCACATGGTTGGCTTGCATTTAAAGCATGCTCCTCGCGATTTTGTCGTCGGAAGACATGGGATCGAGAAGAGAATCGCGACTGCGTCACTAGTAGAAATAAGAATTGCGAGGAAGTCGCGATTCTCGTGTGCCGCGACCGAGCAGGGAGACAAATCAAGGGAAAAATCAAGCAAAAAAATAAATCATCTTGAACTGGATTTTTAGGGTTTACTATAGCGAACCGATCTAATTACTGTAGCAAACCGAGTTCAATTTAATTCAAAACTAAATTGTTTAGTTCAATAATCAAACGACCTTTGATTTGGCCCAAATTAATTTTGCTCATTTCATCTTCATAAGATGAAACTCATCATTGCTTCCGTTTTGCCAAAATATCTTTCATCATGAACCAAATCAAGTTAGTTTATTTCATCTTCGTAAGATGAAGTCCATCATTTTTTCCTTTATCCGGTCCAATCAAACTTTATTTTTCTCGATCTCAAAATCTAATTCTCAAACTTATTTTAAGTCTTTCGAAGAACTTGTAGTGCGTGTGACCCAATAGGTTCCCAGTTATATTGGTCGTCCGTAATTAACCATTAATTGAGGAACAATCATGAGTAGCACCTAGTAGTACATCATGATCCCCAATTAATTGAAAAATCAACGATTGATTTTAGAACCATTTCTAAACTTTTCAACAGCTTCAATAAATCATGTCTCATTCTTTTCACCATCTTATACCCGCTTAGTTTAGGACATGATTTATTTGTGTCAGTCTCCACTAGGCTGACTATGTTACACCTAGTCCAAGCTTGCTTTCTTGTCCTGTAGATTCAAGTTACTTATACATGTGTCTAAGAGTGTCATACTCTTGACATGTGATATTTTGGACAAAAACTTTCAGTAACAATCCCAACAAGTGGTCATAGGGTATACGTCTCTTTTTACAAAGAGTGATGAATCCTTTGTGAGTTATTCAAACACCTTCGAGCACTTCAACTTATACTCAATCATCTCGGGTCCACACCTCTTCGGAGATGTTTGTAGGATTGTTAAAAGCGCTAGAGGGGGTGCATAGCGCTTTCGTTACATTTTCATAATTCATATAAAACTCATAAATCCTTGTGATAATAGAACAAAGAGAGGGCAGCAGAAAAGAAAACAGACACAGGGGTTTACTTGGTTCACAATCATATGCTGCTACTCCAAAGCCCGCGATCAAAGGATCATTTCTGACGGACAATCAACTATATAACTCCCCTCTTACAAAAGGGAGTTAGCGATTTACAAAAGTATAGGGCTGGTAACAAATATACCGACCTAATAAAATTAAGCATAAAGTAAATATATCGACAAATGATCATGAATTCTGGTGTAGCTCTTTGGCATTACGACGACGTTCCTGGTTGAAGCTTCGCGTGCAAACGGTCGTCGCTGAATTGTAGAATCATGCTTTAAGGGCTCTCCCTCGAGGCTCTTTTATTAGGGTATCCGGGTGCCTCCACGCTGTCCGTTGATCCACTATCAATGCTGCTGACTCAACACTTCCGGGCACCTGCATCCCTTTTCGAGCGCCTCTATGCTGATGTGGAGGTTCCGGATCAACCTTGACTTCGCAACACCTTATCTAAATCGGGGCACTTGGAACCACTCCAGCCGCCTGAAAGTTGAGATGTCTCAACCACTAGAACTTTACCACCTCACTGCTTCGCTGGCCCCATTTCACTGATGTCCAATCGCCTGGAACCAATCCGGACCTCTAGGCGCCCGGATTGGTTCTAGGCAACTAGACGTCAGCGGAACGGGGCCAGCGAAGCAATGAGGTGGCAGAGTCCCAATGATTGGGACACCTCGGCTTCTAGGTGCCCGGAGTGGTTCCAGGCGCCCCAATCTAGATAAGGCGTTGCGGAGTCAAGGTTGATCTAGAACCTCCACGTCAACATAGAGGCGCTCGGAAAGAGATGCAGGAGCCCGGAAATGTCAAGTCAGCAGCATCGATAGTGGATTGACGGACAGCGTGAAGGCGCTGGAAAGGCTTCCAGGCGCCCGGATACCCTAATAAAAGAGCCTCAAGGGAGAGCCCTTGAAGCATTATTTTGCAATCAAGCGACGACCATCTGCACGTGAAGCTTCAACCAGGAACATTGTCATCACGCCGAAGAGCTGCACTAGAATTCGCGATTATCACTCTATCGATATATTTACTTTGTGCTTAATTTCATTAGGTCGGTATATTTGTTATCGGTCCTATACTTTTGTAATCACTAACTCCCTTTCGTAAGAGGGGAGTTATATAGTTGATTGCCCATCGGAAACGATACTTTAATTGTGAGCCTTAGAGTAGCAGTCTGTGGTTGTGAACCAAGTAAATCCCTATATTTGTTTTCTTTTCTGCTGCCCTCTCTATTTCTATTATCGCAAGGATTTACAAGTTTTATACGAATTGTGAAAACGCAACGAAAATGTTATTCACCCCTCTAGCGCTCCTAACTATCCTATAATTGGTGTCACATCAAGGGGTGCTCGAACATAGTGCAACCACTGATCGAGCAAGACTTTTTATTTTTGATTTTTAATTCGTTCTATTTTCTCCCGCACTATTAATCCAAGACCAAGTCTTGGTACATTTCAGAGTTTTTTGTTGTGTGCAAGATTTCAATGGCCCATCAGGAAGGATACAACATTGCAAGGCCACCTTTATTCTCTGGGGAGGACTTCATCTACTAAAAGGGTAAAATGGAGTACCACCTAAAGACTCAGGTGGACATGTAGATCATCATCCAAACAGGGTTCACGATCCTGACCGATAACGACGGCCTTCCATAATCGTGTGAAAAATGGGATGTGGCCACCAAAAGAAAAATCGAAGCCGACGCCAAGGCAACCCAAATACTACAATGTGGGTTAGCTAAAGAAGAACTAAATAGAGTCGACCCGTTTATCAGCGCAAAAGATCTATAGGACAAGCTCATAGAACTCCACAAAGGAACATCTGACACGATGGCCAGTAAGCATGATTTCCTTCTCAACAAACTTTACAACATCAAGATGATGGAAGGTGAATCTGCTAGTGGACTCCACTCACGCATCAAGACCTATAAAATGACCTCCATGCAATCGGCTAACCCGTTAAAAATTGGGATATAATCAGGTACGCACTGAAAGTATTCCCTAGGAACACTTTGTGGGCATCCATGATTAATGCTTACAAGGTCTCCAGAGACCTTTCAAAAATTAAGTTTGATGAACTATTTTCAGAATTTGAATTACATGAGCAAACTAACGCCATTCCGGCCGAAAAAGATATAGCTCTTATTGCAAGATCAACTAAGGAAAAAAAGCCCAAAAACCCAATTGAAGATGAATCCGATGAATCGTCAGGATTTAAAAGCAAAGCAACGACGAAGTCACCACCGAACTAGTAAATCTAGTTGGAAGATTCTAATGAAGAAGCGCAGACTTAGAAGGTCAGAGATGAAAAAGTTGGTGCAGAAAGTCAACTCCAAAAAACCACCTACAAATAAGACAGAAGTCACTTGCTATTAATGCAAGGAGAAAGGGCACTTCAAGTCCGAATGTCCTAACTAGAAAAAAGAGCACAAGTCTAAGAAGAAGGCGCTCAAAGCAACATGGGACAAGTCATCTTCAGAGAACTTAGAAGAGGAAGCCAACACAAGCTTCCTAGCACTCCCAGCTCGAGACGAACTAGCTGGAATAGAAAGCAAATCAGACAGCGACTAAAGTACAAGTCACGGATCTACATCCGTTTTAGAAGGACCTTAACCTCTATAAGTATTGAAAAGTTGTATTCAATTATTTATATTTTATCAAAGAAACTGGCCAAGTCCAACGCTCAAGTTGAGTCACTCCAAGAGGAGGTAGAACTCCTTAAGGATAGAGTCAACTCAAGATCGCCAACTAAAAATGTTTAAGTTGGGAACTCAACTCAAGTCAAACTTGAGGAAGAGAATTTCAGGTTGAAACTTCAGATTAACAATTTGAAACGATCATTGGAAAAGTTTTCTTCACACTCCAAGTATCTTAACATGATACTTGGAACTCAAAGGGTTGGATACAACAAATCTGAGTTTGGACACAAAGCCAAACACAAATCATATATGTCTTTATTAAATCGACCCAAAAAACCAAGAGTCCAAGCATAAGTTCCCAAGTCCAACCTAACCAATTCAGTTAGATTGAACTAGTACTGGGCCCCCAAGGATCAAATACATTATTTGATCAGACCTAATAGGGGTCATGATTCAGGTGATCTAAAACCTTGTATGTTAGATAAGCTTGTTTGCTTTAATCTTTATTTTTTTATTATTTTTATTTGTTTTAGAATAACCTAGACTAGGTAAGGATTCAAAATTTGATTAACACTTGCCCAATATAGTACCAGGGTGAGTCGAGATATTAGTAAGTTAGGAAAACTCAATTAAAGTGATTAAGTGGAGTAAGGAGTACCCTAATTGATTTACTTAGCTAAGTGGAACTGACTGAATCCTAGACTAGTTAGACCAATATTTTTCTCTAGATTAGCTAAATATGTAATTTTTTGAACCAGCTTTGTCTTAGAAAATGGTCGTTGTTCTGATAACCAGTTCAAAAGGTTAAACTTGAATCTAATCCAAGATTAATCAAATATTAGATAAAAATCTATTTCATTAATCAAGATAAAAATGGAAAAATATCTCACACAACCCATAAAAATAACTGTGTGATCATCTAAAAATGAGTGAGATGAAGCCTTAAAAATTCTAATTTAATTAGTCTTTAAAAAATTTTAATTTAATTAATCTTTAAAAATTTCTAATTTAATTAATTCTTAAA
Organism: Curcuma longa; assembly: GCF_044706935.1. Taxonomy (NCBI): domain Eukaryota; kingdom Viridiplantae; phylum Streptophyta; class Magnoliopsida; order Zingiberales; family Zingiberaceae; genus Curcuma; species Curcuma longa. Next base: position 2,519,703 of record NC_133865.1, on the reverse strand, counting down.
AATTTTTAATACTTAAAAATTTCTAATTTAATTAATCGAGTTAATGGTAATTAACTTTTTCAAAACATTAAATTAATTTTAATTAATTTTTCAAAAAATTTAATTAACTTTAACTAATTTTCTTAAAAAATTTAATTAACTTTAACTAATTTTTTAAAAATTTAATAACAATTTTTTAAAAAATTTAATTAATTAAGTTTTCAAATTTTAATTAACTAATTTTTAAAAATTTTAATAATTTTTTTTAGAAATTTAATTAACTAATTTTTTAAAAATTTAATTAACTAAATCTTAAACCTTAATTAACTAATTAACTAAACCAAAACTCATTAAAAGTCCGGCCCAACCTTATCTGGGTACCCGGATAAAAAATCCAAGTGGTCCGACCTTTTTCTCAAACACCCATGGTTTTGCATAGGCCCCCACGGGTTTAAGGAACCAACGCCTGGATATTCCTTTTAGATGGCCTGCACCGCGCAAAATCTTAGCGCCTCGATTCAAATTCAAGCACCCGGAAATGGTTTATAAAAGAGACCCGAGCCCCACCATATCAAACCGCACCAAAACCTATACTACCTCCAAAAATCTCTCTTCCTGCGCCATCGCCAAGCATATAGGTCATCAGGTTCTTATTTCTTCGTCGAAAATGCCTAGGTAAGCCCCCAAACCAACTCTAAAATGATTTAAATTAATATTGTTTTAGTTAAAGTTTTATTGTATGCATTAGGATTAAAAAGAAGACCACTGAGGCTGACATCTCTAGTACCCCTAGTACAGACCTCAAACTCCCCTCTGAGGAACATAGGATTAGGTTTGCATCATTGACATTTATACCCTGCATTCTAGATATATATGTAGGATATTTTTCGCATGATCATGCATACCATCCATGGAGGTCGTAGAGCATTATGACTTTCAGCGACTAGTGTATTGTACTAGTCTGGTTAACACGAGTCTGTGTGTCGAGTTATATAATAATCTAGTTCAGATCGACGATCTGACCTATCCCATCCGAGTTATCGGAAGGGATCTCACCATATCATCCACCATCATTAGAGAACACTTAGAACCACGACATTCACTGTGTCCATTTACCTGCTACCCCTCTAGGGATGTACCTTCTGGGGATCTCTATTCCCACATCACCCTAGACCTCATGCATTTATATTTCTTTGGAGAGGAGAGAGTTCCTATAGTGACCTAGTTCTCTTCTATTAGACTCAGAGTGCAGGACTATGTCTTGTACAGAGTCTGAGTGACATGCATGTTACCCCTGACTACCAGAGATGTCGCGATGATGCAACCATTCCATACATTTCTTTAATATGCATTGATTCATAGATTAGACATAGACATTAGTTTGCATATTTTTCATGCTATTATTTTTTCATCTGGTATTACCACCAGTAGGAGGGTACATATGCCCTACTATAATATTTTGACACAAACCAACTAGTGATTTTGATATGTTGGGACTTAGAAGTTTTTCATAAGTTGGGATATATATAGATGAGGATGAGGTTCTGTCTTGGAAACGAAGGAACCGGCCTCAGCCACCACCAGCCGCAGCCATCGAGGAGGAGGACGACGATCTTGACCTAGCCGATCTTCTCTAGCTCCCTCCACTTCCTATCACTCTGGAGCAGAGGGTGATCAGACTTAAGGAGTTAGTTCATAGTTTGCATGAGTCTGTCACCTCCTACCATCAATCTATGACCAGTCAGTTCAAGAGTCAGGAGGAAAGGAGTAGGGCTAGACACTCTAAGCTGATGGGCATGTTCAGATCTTGGAGCATGGGTCATCCTTAGCCACCTCCCCAGTAGACATAGTTTATTTTTCATTTGACTTGTACTGGCCTTCGTGTTAAACATTTGATCTACTAGTATTACAGTTCTCTATTTCAGTACTTCAGTTATAATGTTTAAATAATTATTTCAATTAGGACTATGTTTTTTTAATTTTTAAACATTCATATTTTCAAATCTATTATTACTTAGTTTTTTAAAATTATTTTAAAAAGTTAATTTTAAATTTTGAAAAACTTAGTTTTAAATTTTGAACTTCAAAAGTAAGAACGAATGTTTTAGCCTTAGTCTAGATTTCTACCCTAGAAATCATGTACCTATAGATCTAGGTTGATGCATCTCACAAAGTACACTAAATAACTTGATTGTGTATTGTGAAAGCTAAAATGGTATGAGATGCATAAGGTTCTAGCCTAAGTTCCATATGCTTAAGTCTGTGTATCGAACCAAAGCTTGGGCTATAAATACAAACTATGAATCAAGTTAAGTGTTCCTACTTAGTATAAGCTAACTGGAATGATACACTTAAACTTGACCAACTTGGTCAAGCTACTATCTTCTAATAGTCTGCTAAAACCTAAGTTGGACATGTGCCCAAAGAGGATATTTGTTTTTTTGTCTAAGTATTTTTTAACATACTTGAACTCACACTTATATTTTTAAATGTACTTATTTTTTATTATGTCAAAGGGGGAGAGATACGTATTTTAATTTTAATTCAAAATATTTTTTAAAATAAGTATAAAATTTTTTCAAAGTTAAAAAGGACTTGAATGGTTTTGCATCAAGTTGATTAAAACTAAATCATGTCAAATTCAGGGGGAGAGAAGAAATAAAATTTTAAAGATTTGTTTTACCCAAATACAGATTCAAGGGGAATCCTAGAAACAGGAGGAGTTGATTATTGATACATGTTTTATTACTTGCATTAATCAATCATTTTCTTTCATTATAAAATATTTTTTTCTTAACTTGAAACTTGGATTGTCAAAAAAAAGAAGATTGTTGGTGCAGGGAGTACCAGATGATCGAATCTTTATTTTGATGATGGCAAAAGGTTCAAGTGTGTGATATTTACTAATGAGCTGATTTAAGTGTGCAAGTAACATAGGAAAGTCCTAGTTGCGACTAGGCATAGAAAAGCCCTAGTGGAGACTAAGCAGTGGAAGTCCTGGCTGGAGGCTGGGCATACCTAATCTGGAGGATTAGGTGGGAAGACTTGATCTGGAGGATTAGGCAAGGAAGTCCTAGTTAAGAGGACTAGGCAAGAAGACTTGACAGATTGAGTACACTAGGTGGAAGACTAGGCAGGTCAGGTGGACCAGATGTCTAGCGGTGGAAATCCTGGGGATCAAGAATTGAGGCTAAGCAGAAGTCCAATAAGTTTGGAGGACTTGGTTGGCAACAGGTAAATTCTTCCGAGTGGAGTTGGTGAGGGAGCGTTCCTGGTAAGGGGAACAGTAGGTGTCGATTTGACCTAGGATTTCACTAGAAATTCAAAGTCAAGACCAAAATAGTTGGTTAAACTGTTACACTTTCCTGTTAGATTTTACTTTGTGCTAACTTGTAATGCAGAAAAGGAGGGACTGGAACTTTATGTTCCGAGCACCCTTATCTGGATCCAAGCGATCGAACCTCCAAGCGCTCGGATTGATTCTAGGTGATTGGACGTCAACAGAATGGGGCCAACAAAGTAGTGAGGTGGCTGTAGGGATCTGCATGCGCCTAAAAACAATTTTAGTCGCATAAACGCAGCGGAAAAAAGATCCCTCTAGAGATCCATGCGAAAATCATACTCGTTTTACCGATTCTATCTATTGGAATCGAGGTTACCTTCGATGCGAGCCCTTTGCAATCCCGACAGCAACTCTTGCCTTCAAAGGTTGACGGATTTGAGCACAATCAGTGTGTTCGCGCCTCCACGGTATCCACACGAACACTGAGATGGAGAGGAACCAGATTGTGGTGCTAGCCACAATGCTAGGTTTGGCCAAGAGGTAGAAAAGAAGAGGAAGAAGACCAAGATCCTTCTCTTAAGAGTCTCTCACTCCTTTTTATATCCAACCATGGAATATGAAGAGTTTTTGGCTTTTGGGATTCCATGGAATTAATACCTTTATTAATCCCATGCATGTCATGCATGATGATCATGCAACCCTCTTAATGATGCTCATGCAATCTTCTTAATGATGAGGGAATTAATACCCTATTAATCTCATGCATGATGATCATGCAACCCTCTTAATGGATTCGATTTGACTTGAGTCCAACTCGAGTTTCACTCAATCCGAATTGACTTGAGTCCAACTCGAATCTAATTCAATGAGTCTACCTTGAGTCCCACTCAATGAGTCTAATCTACATTAGACTCAATCCAATGGCCTAATGATCCATCACATGAACCATCTCCAAATCACATGTCCTAAGTGTGTGACCCAATAGGTTCTCGTAACGTTGACAATGTCTTTAAAACCATTTTAGAGACATAAGCAATGAGCAGCAACTAGCAATACATCATTGCTACCCAAGTGACGAGAATGTCGAGATCCAACACAACCTTTCCGTGATTACTATCTTGTATGACTCAGTCCTTCTATCCTTGATATCTAGATTGATCAATGAGGCATAGACCGTGTCATCCTCTTATCAATCATGAATTTCTTGATTTCCAAGTAGACTACTCAATCAAATAAGCTCAATATCTCATATTGACTTATTCGAGCATGATCATGCATTTTTGCAGCCCTACTCTATCAAGGGACTCATAGATATCACTTCCGTCATATGGAAGGGATAGATCTCATCTACATCACTCACATCCCTCCGCATAATTTATTGCATACCCAGTGATCGCTTTTATAGTCACCCTGTTACGGGTGACGTTTGATGAAACCAAAGTATACAACTTATTATGTAGGGAACTGTAATGACTTCAGGTCTAAGGACTATTCATACTAATAGTCACATGAGAATGCTTATGACACTCATATAACGATCCATGAAACATTCTCATGGCGAGTCAATTCAGTACATAGTCTCTAATATGTACCCATGTGTCAACGTGATATCACATATCCATGACTTGTGAGATTAAGTCATCAATTGACCTACATGCTAGTCTCAACGCATTAATATTGTCCTTGCATATTAATGCTCGACTAGGAATAGATAAGAGTAGTGTTCTATATATGTCTACAGACTCTCACTATCAATTCTACCAATCGATATGCTGTAGACAAGAATCTACTACTCAAGGACACTATTATATTTATTCATATAGCACGGATAAGAAATAAGTATAATAAGCAAACCTTGCCTTTATTAATGAATATGATACATATGTTCCCTAAACAACCATCTCATGATTGACACTAAGGGCTGACACTAACAGTGGCAGAGTCCTAGTAGTCAGGATACCTCGGCTTCCAAGCGCCCGGAGTGGTTCTAGGCGCTCCGATCTGGATAAGGTATTGCGGAGTCAAGGTTGATCCGGAACCTCCACGTCAGTATAAAAGCGCTCGAAAAGGGATGTAGACATCCGAAAGTGCCAAGTCAGCAGCGTCGATAGTGGATCGACGGACAGCATAGAGGCACCCTGAAAGGCTTCCAAGCGCCCGAATACCCTAATAAAAGAGCCTCGAGGGAGAGCCCTTGAAACATCATTCTACAATCAAGCGATGTCTGCATGCGAAGCTTCAACTAGGAACGTCGTCATCACACCGAAGAGCTGCATCAAAATTCACGATCATCACTCTGTCGGTATATTTACTTTGTGCTTAATTTCATTAGGTCGGTATATTTGTTACCGGTCCTATACTTTTGTCAATCACTAACTCTCTTTCATAAAAGAGAAATTATATAGTTGATTGTCCGTAAAAAACGATCCTTTGATCGTGGACCTTAGAATAGCAACCTGTGACTGTGAACCAAGTAAATTCCTGTGTTTGTTTTTCTTTTCCGTTACCTTCTCTATTTCTATTATCGCAAGGATTTATAAATTTTATACGAATTGTGAAAACGCAACGAAAGCGCTATTCACCCCCCTTAGCGCTATTCACCCCCTCTAGCGCTTCCAACGATCCTATATTTAAAACGTACTAATCTCAACAGAATCAATGACGTTCATGCTTATCAATTACTTAACTAAAGATAATTTTAATACATTCATAATTGCACATGTAGAGATGCTTACAAGTTATGATTCAATCCCAAATTCTCTGATGCTATGAATCATATTACGGACATTAAATAAATAAATTCAAAATCTAATCAAAAAAATGTGCACTTAAATAGTAAATTTTTATTTATCAAATAAATAATATAATTATAAAATAATTACTTTAGAATCCCTCTCAAATATAATAATATACAAATTTGAAGTAGGAATATCCTGTTCATCTCCAAGACAGCATAACCCAAGCAACACATTCACATTCCTTCATAAGCCCATTTTATATCCTAGTCATATGTAAATGCAGCTCAAAATGTCTCAACAATTCAGTACTTGCATAAATAGCACCCGATGAATCACTAACAGCAAGAAGGCTCAACGAATCTTTGGATAAGATTCAATTGCCACTCTGAGAATTCTCCAACTTTGACCATAGCTCATATCTTCTGAAAAAAAATCCCTAAAACCAAATGGCCATACAAATTGATGGGGTTTCATATAGTTCAGCTTCCGGAAGAGTCAACCTGGCTCCAAAGCATCTCTGCATAAACTCTCTCTTCGTCGTTCTCCTCATTGGGAAAGATAGGTTCCTCGAACATTTCCTCCTCTGCAAGGAAATCCTTATCTTCCACAGCATCTTCTGGTAAAGAATCATGTGGCAGAGACTGAAGAGTAGCTTCAGCCAAGGCTTCACGCATGGCCTGTGATGTTGCAGGCCTATCTTCATCTTTGTATATCGGTGCAGGCATCACAAACGGAAGAATAATATCCTTAAGATTAAAGTTATTGACACCATCTCTTATGGAATGGTCAGTTGGGGGAACAATCAGGATAATTCCAAGCTCATAGTTACAGATATGCAATTTTGTAGTAGTAGAAGCTTCAGAAATCTTTGATTTGGATGAAGGTAGCAAGGTATGTCCCCAAGCAGCAGGACTGAAGTTGTGTGATCCAACATATATCCAGCCAAATGTGGTCATTCCATTTCCTGACAGGAATTGTCTCTGGGCTACCTGTAACAACTCACACTCAGTAACAGACAACAGATATATAGAAATACAAAAAAACAGACGCAAATTCATATCCAGTGAGAGTACCTTGACATGCATTGGGTACCCTCTTCTTTCACATGGATGAGGAACAGCATCATGAAATATACCAGCAATTTTTAGCCTTTGCCAAGTTTTCTGGGTAACAGCAGCAATTCAGTGTCAAAAAACTTTAGTCAAGCTGCAAAATCATTCCTCATATTACAGCTTGGAACAGTAACAAAGCCACTAAAATCAGTGGCAATAGCAAGAAGGGTAGCATGACTAAGCAAACCACATGTAGACAACAAGATGTCACATGGCCCAATTAAGTACCTCGGAGAAACAATCATGGTGAGAGGTCCAAGGTTGGAAAAAGAATATAAAAGGTCCAAAATACAATTGTACTGTTGATGAAGACAATAAAATGGTTTTACCTCTGAAAGTGAAAGTAAGTGTCTGGACCCCTGGATGCCACAGTGCCCATTTTTAACTCGTTCAATGGTAGGGAACAAGATCTTAATAGATGGTCGCTTTAGTTCATTAGCTATACTCCAGTGACCCCACTGGAAAGATTAAAAAAAAATATCAAAATGAAAAATGGAAGACAACAGAAGAAAAAACAAAACAGCTCAATAAAGAGACAAGAGAATAGGCACTTCAGGATCAGATTCCTCAGAATCAGGGTAGTGACAAGATTTTTTCCCAGCTGCAGCTGCAAAAGCAGAAAAAAAGGGCAAATCGACTGAAGCTCCAATTGAGGATGCACCTTTACAACATAACAAAATGATAGTGAGATGAGGCATTATCTATTATATAACTTAAAAATCAGCTAATACGTCTCACCATACACAAAATCAACCTCTAGTGACTCGGGCCACCTATATTGAGACAAGACCTATTGTGAAGAAAAATTTACATAAGCTAGAAGCCATTAATTCTGTAATTTGGAGGAAAAGGAATATGTTGTCTAAGAACTAAAAGCAACTGAAATATCCAGGTAATAAAGTGACAGAAAATTCATCTAGCCTCTATCTTATCAAAAAATAAAATAAAACCAAAAAGTTGATTTATAACAAGCAGTTCCATTTTCTGCAACTTCTCCATTTATTATGGCATGCTGATAATTGTGGATTATTTTCCGTCACTAACAGTTGATCGCCAGCACTGGAATAATCATAATAGATTGAGAGAGGGTTGTAATTGTCAGCCATATTGTTGTAACCAAAGATTCAAAAAGCATATGGCGGCAGATGCAGTATGCGAGGACATGTGCAGTTAGTAATAAAATATGTATAGCAATAACATAATTTACTATATACAAATAAAGTATATTGTTCAACACCATCCAATTCATACATCTACATAGAAAGTTATATGTCAGTCATAAAATACGAAATACATAAAATATAAAATCAATATTAATAAAAAATGTAGAAAAGAAGATATACACAAGTAGCATGCATATAATTAATACTTAGTGTTTAGCATTTGCAAAGCAAATTTCTAAGTTCTTACAGCTTACAAGCTATCAAATAAGGTAGCTTAGGGTTAAATCAATTTGGTGCAATTTAAATTGCTCCAAATGAACCAAATATGGGTTTTTCAACTGCATATATGGCCTCGCTATATTTGATCATTTCGTGGTTCCCTTAAATCTCCCATTGTGGTTGCATATATCAGCCATTTTTTAAACCATGAATAGGATATCTCAATAAACAATGTTATGTATCACTTATGACAACCTTGTAACTATCTTGACATATTATTGTGATTGTATGTCTCATTTGTATCATTTGATACTGCAAGGATTTATTTATGCATGCATGACTATATGTCAATGTACCAAATGGTATCTAAAGGATATTCAAGTTGGATGGATGAGAAATACTCAGAAGAGTTTCATATCTAAAATTCAATGACAAAGAGGGTTTTTTTTAACAGAAAGAGTTTCAAATACCATATCTAATATTCAGTGACAAAGAGAACTTTTTTAACAGGACATGGCTGAAATACAAGGAGACTGATGAAGATACAATTTCATGAGAGATAAGTTGAATGGTTAAGATAGAGAACTTACAAATTTTGTGGCTAGTGTATGCTGCTTAAATATTTTCAATAATAGTTGTATAATCAACCATGCATCAAAGGATAAAGTGTGGGCAATCTAGAATGGCATGTAGAAAAAAATTGGTATTATAAAATTTAGAATAGGAAGGTTATAAGATTAAGATACAATAGAATGGTCTTTCATAGAGCTTGACGGATGGAAAAAACCCACATAGTTGAGACTTGCAATTACTTTTAAGGGTAATTGTTATGACAAACTGTTTCAGCCTGTGAAGATATTGACTGTAAACTTCAATTGAAGAGTAGCCGATTAAAAGTTGTTGGTTGGCACAAGAAATGTATCTACTTGTTTCATGTGCAAAGACTGATTCAGCCTATGAAGATATTGACCATTAGTTTCAATTGAAGAGTAGCATAAGTACATACCACTATACAAGAAAGGTACGGAAAAAATTGTTGGTTAGCACATGAAATGTATATGCTTGTTTGATGTGCAAATTAGGAGTACAAAAAAAATGCTGGTCAGAAAGGAACAAGCTTTTGTAACAAGAATTTTTTACGAGATGAAACAGGGTTGCAAAATTTGCCCCCCAACTGTTATATGGGTTTGAATATTCTTTTTCATAGTAGGTTAAAAACGGTTATCTAGCTTAACAATTAATATCTTAAAATTGCAATCTATCAGTGACTCAAGGTTTCTGAAGTTCCTTTGTTTCTTCATATTAAATTATATCATGAGTATTTTCTCCAAGCTAAGCCTTAGGATTGAGATCTTCAAGTACCATTACTATAGTGACATATAAAACCTTGCATTAAGTCAATCTTCCTCTTCCATTATTAATATCCAGCAAAATTCAGTCTTAATATAATATTAAAGTCTGACTGCAAGCTTCCAAGCACCTATTTATACCTCTCTTAAGCGCCAAAGTCCAAGACGCCTCTGCAAAGATGCAACAAGCAAGCACAAAGAAACAAAATGCTCAGGAGTGATCAAATTTGGCATTTCAGTAAATCTTGGCCCCTGTATTTCATGACATTCACAGCATCGAAGGGAAAAATTAGAATCAATTGAGGTGATGAAACTGACTTTCCCTAAAAACACACTATATCAATATTGCATGCCTAAAATTGTGCCAAAAAATAATCCCACTTGCCTTTGAGACATTAATCAATAGTTGTATTTTTGTGCTTCTTTCACCAATTGCAGCTGTGATGACTTCTTTAGGGTAGATGAAGGCTGAAAAACTGAAGAATCCAGTGTCACTGAGAGGAGACACCCACCTTGCAACATCTCTAGGTAGAAAACCAAGTTGCATGAAATCTGTTGAAGAAAATGGGAATGGTTAGACATTATTGCCACTAAACACCAAGATGCTAATGAAATTAAATAGAAATATCTCATAACCCTACTTGATATCAGAATAGTACAATAATCATTTACCTCCTTCACAATGTTCATCTAAATCTGCAGCAACAACTATGCTTACAGCATTATCATCCGCCTGTATATTTGTAATCCTTTTCAAGAGAACTTCTACAGTTCCACTTGCACTCTCCGAGCATCTTCTTAAAAGTGAAGCTAGAAACTTTAACTGACCACCATTTGGGTCAAAAGAAGCATGGAACCGATAGTGTAAACCAACAACAGTTGTTTGAACTGATCCAAGAAGGTTTGCAGCTGAAGTTTTACATTGTTTGATCTGTTTGGCCTACAACAAATGCTAGTTTCAGCAATTAAAGAAGAGAAAACAGAATACTGCACTACTGGGAGAGGTCATTTTTGATAAAGGCACCATGAAACAAAAAGTACAGATTGAGAGTCTTCATTAATAGATTAAACCTGAACAAACACAATGGCAATGCCAATTACATAGGAAAAGAGGTGAAGAGGCCGAAACAAATAGCAAAAGCACAACACAAGAACAAGAAAGATATTGAGAAATCCTATTCCTATTGTTTGCATACAGTGTCAATTAGGGAAAATTATTTGATATACAAGGAGGCATAGAGCATTTGCATCTCCAAGGAGAGATAAACATACAAAGTAAATAATGAAACAACAGCATGCATGCCTTCGGTCAAGAGTGTCAGAGGTACGTCATATCTCATTATGCTGCTATAAAGATATAAAAAAAGCTAACTTCAAAATCTTTTATCCACAAGAAGTTGAACACAAAAAAAACACCTGGAGCGTGCTATTCCATTGGAAAAGCTCAAATTTAGGAGTGTAGAGTCCACAATGACAAACAAGTTTGAAAGTACTCCATATAATCAAGAAGAGTTATTAGGTATCATGTATTTACAAACTATGAGAAGATTTCCAATATTACTAATTTTGTTACAAAAATATACTTTAGGAAAGCACCATAAACATACTTAAGAAGAATGATAGAAATATATATCATATATGCATGTATCGGATATGGCAAGCAATTCCATGTTCTCATAGTTTCCTATTAATCAACCGAACACGATAAAGAGGATATTCCTGTGTTTTTTTCTCCATGTAGTCTTTCATAATTTCATAGGACAAGTACTTTACCTATCTTACATTTATCTAGAACATCATTAGTCCCATCTGAGAAATCAACGTGTGATAATAGATTCACATGACAGTGTGACATAGACTTAGGCTAAGATGTCCTACAATTTACTCACCGACAAGCAATAATTAGCCTCAAGATTACAAGGGCTTGAAGAATGGATCCCAGGTACTGAAGCAACGAGGTGACATGTAGCTTCTTCAAAGTCATACTTTGACAACTCGTTAATCCAGTGTGCTTGACTGGGCACATCAACAAGTAGAGATGCTAGAAACCCAGCTAGTTGAGCAGCAAAGTCAGTTTTCAGTTCTGTTTCTTCAAAGAAAGCTGAATAATCAGGAGTAGCTCTACAAGGAAAATCTTGCCACCAAACAGTGTTTGTTATACAGTCCCACTGTCAAGATAAACCTACTTATAAATACAAATATTTTTGCATAAAAATATTGTAAAGAGCAAATGCAAATTTGCAAAGTAAAAGCCAAGCAAATTATTTATCATACTGAGATTGCTATGCATAGACTACATCAGGATTTACAAATTCTTTGAGAAAGGCCCCAAAATCATTTGAACATTTGATTCAAATATGGTAGGTTAAGTTGGTGGTCTAATCAAGGCTGAGACTTCAATTACACTTTTAGTTCAGACAAAAGGCTCAATTGATATTCCTCTTCAATACAAGCAATTCACATGGTAGGTCAAGCATGATTTGTGGAGCTTGGCTAGCTCGCATATGCATCAACAGCCTGTCTGGGAAACTTTATGGAAGATTTTTTATTACAATTCTACCCTCTAGACTTGCAGATCACTACCCTCTTCTTCTTAGAGTGGAGTCTCACCAACAACTTGGTCCCAAGGTTTTCAAATTTATGAATAACTGGCTCCATCGATCTGACTTCCCTTGGGTGGTCTTGAACTAGAACCCTAGGGTCGCAGTTGGGAAAATTTTCTTGTCTTGAAATAGTAAGTGTTGGGACCTCCGGGCTTCCTCAAGGAAGTGGGTAAAAGTGGTGTGCCACCAGATCTCTAGCTGTGAAGCATTTGCACGAGTTGGGCTAGTTAAAATTGAAGCAAAGGAACTCTTCAAACCCATTCAAAGTCATTTCTTGCTTTGCTGAGTTAGACGAAATTTTGCAAGGCAAAGCAAAACACTTGTGACAAAGGACAATAATTAGATGGCTAAAGATAGGAGCTAGATACTTTTAAAAGATAACAAATGGTTGCAAGAAGAGGAATTCCTTTCAGTCTCTCTCGCATGGGGACAAGAGGATTATGAAGGAGACTAGTATCCTTATTACTATATCTGACCACTTATCAAATCAAATGAGATCTACTTTAGTGCCTACTCTTAAGCCCAACCACATTCTACTCCAAGTTTCCCTAGATCAACATTTTTTTGCTGGTCTAAAGATCCCTTTCATAGTAGGAGATTCTCATGGATGGTTATCAGGAGCTTAGGGAAGTTTAAAAGGACAAGACCTAGTGGGTTTAAGCTTGAATTCTTATTATTCATGTAGGACACAATTAAATCCAATGTTATGTTGCTATTTGATGCCTTTCACAAGGAGATCAAGTTCTCAATATTCAAACTACTTTTGTTTGGCTCTTCTCCTGAAGATAAGAGCACCGAATGCATTCAACTTTTGACCTATAGCACTTGAGAACTTTCATTAAGTTCTCAAGTGCATTCCAATATGTATGGTCTATGAATTACCCTATAAAAGTCAATGTAATAAAGTATCAAAATTTAATAAATAATAACTATAAAATAAAATAATAAAAAATTAAAGTGAAATAAATATTAAGGAGTTTAGGTTTAACAAAAACTAAGAAGATCGACTCCAGAACAAATTTTGTTAGGAGCTCCATTGTGAAATTTAGTCTTAATCATTAATGGAGAAGCCATAAAAATTAGGAACAACTGAACCTGTGACTGAAGGCACTGGAATTCCATCCTGTTCAATTTTTCCTAGACAAAAAAAAATTGTACAAAGACAGAACCTTTCCAAGCAACCCACACGTTCGATCAGACATGTGCTTGATCGATCAAGCAAGTTCTTGACCAATCGAAGCACACCTTGATCGAAGCATAAGATCATTGGCCTCTTGTGTTGGTATTCAGGATCTATACGAAGAAAATAACTACGCAGCAGAAATTAAACTAGTTGTACCTTTCTTCTTGAGATTGTATGGATGATTGTTTGTACCCGAAGACCTCTTGATTTTTTGTTGTATTCCTCTCCTCTTCTTGGACATCTTGTGGGTGACGATCTACCAAGAGAATAACCACCCACCTTGCTTTCCTTTCTTCCAAACCGATGGCCACAAGGGAAGGACCTATGGTTGAGGCACCACCTCCTCCTCTTCCTCTCTTCTTCTCTTCCTCTCTTCCTCTCCTCTCCAAGCCGCCACCTTCCTCTCCTTTCTTCTTGGCGCCGGCCCTAAGATGAGAAGAAGGGCGCCGGCCCTAGCAAGGAGAAGAAGCAAGACAAGGGGCGCCGACCCTAGGAGAAGAGAAGCAATGTAAGAGGAGCTTGGGCGCTGGCCCTAAAGGAAGGAATAGGGGAACTTGGGCGCCGGCCCTAGGGGAAGAGAATAGGAGAATTATATGTTCCTATAACACCGCCCCTTCTCCTCCTTTTATAGCCTTGCCGCCCTAGGGAGTTTAGAAAAAAATAACAGAATTAACGGAATTCTGTTGGGGTGGATACGAGGTTTTATATAGAGGCTACAACAAGGACCTAGAGGAGGAATTGGTTTAGGCCTCCTGATGGGCTTGGGCTTCCATGTTCGGCCCGAACATCCAACTCAAGTCCATCAATAATAACTCATACCACTAAAGGGTTATATTGAACTACCACACCAATCCCATATTACAATATGGGCTCATTCTTATTAAGAGTGCATTAATCTCCTTCTGTTTAAGATATCGTATATTCGTTAATTAAATGAGTTACTGACAACTCAATTAATTAACTTTTAATTCCAAGAGTAGTACCACTCAACTTTATTATCATGCCGGACTAAGTCCACCTGCAGGATTTACATGATAATCCTTATGAGCTCCTCAAGGGGACATCATCAGCATAAATAATTAGGACACAGATTCCTTCTATAATCAACAACACACTATATACATAGCATTATCTCCCAACTCATCAGACCTATTGATTTAACGAATAAATCTCACCTATTGATAAGTTAAAGAAATAAATACTAAGTATACGTGCTTGTTATTATATAGAGATTAAGAGAACGCACATCCATAATAACAGAGATCTTGTTCTTTTATATAGTCAGTATAAAAAGAACAACCTCAAACGATCCTGCTCAATACACACAAAGTGTACTAGTATAATTTTATAGTCAAGATAAACTAATACCAATTACACTACAACCGTTCCAATGGTTTGTCCCAATCCATCTTGGTTGTGAGCTACTATTTATAATTTATAAGGAACTAATAACATGATCTTTTGTGTGGCACCACACACCATGTTATCTACAATATAAATTAAGTGGATATCTGCATTAACATATATAAGAAATACAAAATGCAAACATTTGACTAATGTGATTCTTATTTCAAAATATTTCAAAATAGATTTTATACAAAAACTAGGCTTATAGTATACATCCTAACA